>NC_060267.1:128380261-128730633 GCF_021613505.1 Equus quagga
TTTCTTTTACATAATTTAAAGACTAATGTATTTTTTAAAAATAGTTATTAGTTTATGTTTTTGGATACACAATGTATAAAGATGTAATTGGATGACATTAAGAACTTAAAGTGGTAGTGAAGAGGCTGTAAAGGAGCAGAGTTTTTGTATGTTATTGAAGTTCAGCTGGTATAAATTCAAATTATGGTGTTATAATTTTAGGATTTGAAATGTAATCCCCATGGTAAGTACAAAGAAAATAGTTATAGAATATACACAAAATAGAATGAGAAGAAAATCAAAATATTTCTCTACCAAAAAAACAACTAAATGCAAAAGAAGATAGTAATGCAAGAAATGAGCACAAAAGTGCTACAAGGCATATGGAAAACAAATAGCAAAATGGCACAAGTAAGTCCATCCTTATCAGTAATTACCTGAAATGTAAATGGATTAACTTGTCCAATTAAAAGACAGAGATTGGCAGAACAGATTTTTTAAAAAAACCATGATCCAACCATATGCTGTCTACAAGAGAACCATCTTAGATCAAAAGATATAAGAGCCAGCCTGTGGTGTAGTGGTTAAGTTTACACTCTGCTTTGGTGGCCTGGTGTTCACAGGTTCAGATCCCAGGTGCAGACCTAGCAATGCTCGTCAGGCCACACTGTGGCAGCATCTCACATAAAATAAAGGAAGATTGGCACAGATGTTAGCTCAGGACCAATCTCCCTCACACACACACAAAATGATAAAAATAGTTTGAAAATGAAAGGATAAAAATTTTATTTCATGCAAATATTAACCAAAAGAGAGCAGGTTGGCTATACTAATATCAGACAAAATAGACTTTAAATCAAAAAACAAGCTTACAAGATACAAAGAATGACATTATGTATTAATAAAAGTTTCAATAAAACAAGAAGATATAACAACTATAAATATTTATGCACCTAATAACAGACCATCAAAACGTATGAAGCAAAAATTGACATAATTGCAAGCACAAATAGATAGTTCTACTAATAGTTAGGAATTTCAATATCCCACTCTCAATAAGTGATAGAACAGCCATACAGAAGATAAGTAAGGAAATAGAAGACTTGAACAACACAATAAACAAACTAGATTTAACAGACATATACACAACACTCTACCTAACAACAACAAAATACACATTCTTCCCAAGTGAACATGGGACATTTTCCAGCATAGACCACATATTAGGCCACAAATTAAGATTCAAAAGATTTAGAAGAGACAGACATTATACAAAGTATCTTCTCTGACCACAACAGGATAAAGTTAGAAATCAATAACAGAAGAAAAACTGGAAAATTCACAAATTCATGGAAATTAAAGAACACACTCTTAAACAACCAATGAATCAAAGAAGAAATTAAAAGAGAAATTAGAAAATACTTAGAGACAAATAAAAACCAAACTACAACATATCTAAACTTACGAGATGCAACAAAAGCAGTGCTAAGGGGGAAATTTATAGCTATAAATGCTTATATTTTAAAAAAATAAGAAAGGTCTCAAATTAACCTTAATTTACAAGGTAAAGAACTAGAAAAAGAAACACAAGCCAAACACAAAGCTAGCAGAAGGAAGTAAATAATAAAGATTTGATCAGAGATAAATAAAATAGAGAATAGACAAACAACAGAGAAAATCAATGAAAACAAGTTTGTTCTTTGAAATTGACAAACTTTTAGCTAGATTGACTAGAATAAAGAGAAAAGACTCAAATTACTAAAATCAGAAATGAGAGGTGGAAATTATTATTTATTCTATAGCTATTTATGGATTACGAGAGAGTACTATGAGAAATTGAACACCAACAAATTGGATAACCTAGGTAAAATGGACAAATTCCTAGAAACACAAACCCTACCTAAACTGAATCACAAAGAAATAGAAAACCTGAATAGATTTATAATCAGTAAAGGAAATGAATCAGTAATATTAAATCTCCCAGCAAAGAAAAGCCCTGGAGCTGATGGCTTCACTGGTGAATTCTACCAAAAAATTAAAGAATTAACGTTAATCCTTCTTAAATATTCCCCAAAAATTGAAGAAGGAAATACTTCCTTAGTCATTCTATGAGGAGAGCATTGCCCTGATACCAAAGCCAGACAAAAATACTATCAGAAAAGAAAACTACAGACCAATACTCCTTATGAACCAATATTCCTTATGAACCAATACTCCTTATGCAAAAATCCTCAACAAAATACTATTGTCAGCATATTAAAAGGATTATACATCATAACTAAGTGGGATTTATTCCTGGAAGTGTTCAACATCTGAAAATTGATCAATGTAACATACCACATTAACAGAATGAAGGAGAAAAACCACATGATATCTCAACTGATGCAGAGAAAGCATTTGACAAAATTGAACACACTTTCTTGATAAAAACATTCAGAAAAACAAGGACTAGGAAGAAACTATCTCAAAATAATAAAAGCTGTATATGAAGAACTCACAGCAAACGTCATACTTGATGGTGAAAAAAATGAAAGTTTTTCTTCTAAAATCAGGAACAAGGCAAGGATTCCCACTTTTGCCACTTCTATTCAATGTAGTATTGGAAGTCCTAGACAGAGAAATAAGGCAAAAAAAAAAAAAAAAGGCGATCTAATTGGAAAGGAAGAAGTAAAATTATCTCAGTTCGCAAATGATATGCTCTTGTATATAGAAAACCCTAAAGATGCCACAAAAAAACTTGTTAGAAATAATGAACAAATTCAGCAAAGTAGCAGAATACTAAAATACCACATGGAAATCAGCTGTATTTCTAAACACTAACAATGAACAATCTGAAAAGGAAATTAAGAAAACAATTCTATTTATAATATCATCAAAAAGAATAAAAGATTTAGGAATTCACTTACCCAAGGAGGTGAAAAGCTTGCATTACAAAAACTACAAAAGATTACTGAAAGAAATTAAAGAAGACATTAAATAAATGGAAACATATCCCATGTTCACAGATTAGAAGAATTAATATTGCTAAGATGTCAATACCACCCAAAGCTATCTACAGATTAATTGCATTCTCTATCAAAATTCCAATCATTTATTTTGCAGAAATATAAAAATCTATCATCAAATTCATTTGGAATTTCAAGAGATCCTAAATAGCCAAAACAATCTTGAAAAAGAAGAACAAATTGGAAGACTCACTTCCTGATGTCAAAACTTACTACAAATCCACAGTAATCAAAACAATGTGGTACTGGCATACAGACATATAAAGCAATGGAATAGAATAGATCATCCAGAAATAAACCCTCACATATATGGTCAAAAGATTTTTGTCAAGGGTGTCAAGATCATTCAATGAGGAAAAAGTCAACATATTGTGCTAGGAAAACTGGATATCCACATGCAAAAGAATAAAGTTAGACCTTTATCTAACACCATACAAAAATTAACTCTAAATGGATCAAAGACCTAAATGTAAGAGCTAAAAATATAAAACTTAGAAGAAAACATATGGGAAAGGCTTCATGACATGGATTTGGCAGTGATTTCTTGGATATGGCACAAAATGTACAGGCAACAAAAAGAAAAATAGACGAAGTGGACTTTATGAAAATTAAAATCTTTCATACATCAAAGGATGCTATCAACAGAGTACAAAGTCAACCCATGGAATGGGAGAAAATGTTTGCAAATCATATATCTGATAATGAATTAATATTCAGAATAAATAGGGAACTCCTAAAACTCAACAACAACAAAACAAACCTGATTCAAAAATAGGCGAAGGACTTAAATAGACATTTCTCCAAAGAAGGTACACAAATGGCCAAAAAGTACAGGAAAAGATGCTCGATATTATTAATCATTAGGAAAATGCTAATCAAACCCACAATGAGATGCTATTTCAAGCCTATTAGTATGAGTACTATCAAAAATACAGAAAGTAACAAGTGTTGGTGAAGATACAGAGAAATCAAGATCCTTGTGCACTATTGATGGGAATGTAAAAAGGTACAGCTGCTATATAAAACAGTATGGCAGTTCCTCAAAAAACTAAAAATAAAATTATCATATGATGCAACAATTCCACTTTGGGGTATATACACAAAAGAATTGAAAGCAAGATCTGGAAGAGATATTTGTATACCCATGTTTATTGCAGCATTATTCACAATAGCTAAAATGTGGAAGCAAACCAAGTGTACAACAGTGGACGAATGGATAAGCAAATGTGGTGTATCCACACAACAGAATATTATTCAGCCTTAAAAAAGAAGGAAATTCTGATTTATGCTACAACACGGATGAACCTTGAGAACATTATGCTAAGTGAAATAAGCCAGTCACAGAAAGACAAATACTATATGATTCCTCATAAATGAAGTACCTAAAGTAGTCAAAATCATAAAGACAAAAAGTAGAATGGTGGTTGCCAGGGGCTAATAGGAAGGAAGAACAGAGAGGTATTGTTTAATGGATAAAGAGTTTCAGTTTTGCAAGGTGAAAAGAGTTCTGGAGATGGATGGTGGTGACGGTGGCATAACGATGTGAATGTGCTTAATGCCACTGCACTGTACACGTGAAAATGGTTAAGACGGTAAATATTATATGCATTTTACCACAATAAAAATTTTTTAATTACCTGAGCTTCAAAAAGAAATGAATGAACGGATGAATGAAAAAAATGCATGTTAATAATAAATATACACAGGGTCCAATCCCGTGGCCAAGTGGTTAAAGTTCTGCACACTCCGCTCCAGTGCCCTGGGTTTGCAGGTTCAGATCGCAGGTGCGGACCTACTCCGCTCACCAGCCACGTGTGGCAGTGACCCGCATACAAAAAAATAAAGGAAGATTGGCACAGATGTTAGCTCCCAGCTGCTCTTCCTCAGCAAAAAAAGAAAGAAAGAAAGAATAAATATACACAGTAGTCCCCCTTTATCTGCAGTTTTTCTTCCCATAGTTTCAGTTACCCACAGTCAACAACAGTCCAAAAATATGGAATGGAAATTTCCAGAAATAAACAATTTATAAGTATTAAATTATGTGCCGTTCTGAATAGCATGATGAAATCTTGTGCTGTCCTGCTCCATCCCTGCCCGGGATGTGAATCATCCCTTAGTCCAGCTTATCTACCCTGTATACGCTGCATCATGGTTATCAGATTGACTATTACAGTATCGTAGTGCTTGTGTTCAAGTGACCCTTATTTTAGTTAATAATGACCCCAAAGCACAAGAGTAACAATGCTGACAGATAAGATATGCCAAAGAGAAGTTATAAAGTGCTTCCTTTAAGTGAAAATGTGAAAGTTCTCGACTTAATAAGGAAAGAAAAAAAAGTATGCTGAGGTTGCTAAGATCTACAGTAAGAATGAATCTTCTATCAGAAAAATTGTGAAGAAGGAAAAGGAAATTATTGTTAGTTTTGCTGTTGCACCTTCAATATGTATGCACAGGAAAAAATGTAGTATCTAATAGGGTTCAACACTATCTGAACTATCCAAGGTTTCAGGCATCCATTACAGTTCTTGGAACATATCCCCCACAGAGAAGGGGGGACTAGCGTATACACTTTTGGAAAAGATGGATATGTTTATGGCATAGATTGTGGTGATAGATTCACAGTAGTGTGCTTATCTCCAAACTCATCAAGTTGTACACATTAAATATGCACAGTTTTTTTGTATATCAATCATACCTCAATAAAGTAGTTGTAAAAAAGAAGATTATATATATAACATAATTTTTAAAGAATAAATAGAGTGTAAAAATTCACAAGATATTGTCACTCCAAACCTAACAACCAAAACAAGACAAAAAAGCTACAAAATTATACTTTTTTAAAGGTTCGTCAGATTGCTGAGGATGCAAAGAAACCCAAAGAAACTAAACTGCAGAAGTGATGAATCCATCCAAGAGAAAAGAGATCCACAATTTCTTTACTCTCTGGCCCAAGATCAGGAAGAAGATAAATCGGCCAATGATAGAATTAGGAAGAAACTAGCTAAACTTGAAAGAAATTTTAACAGATCCGTGGGACTGATATGATGAATTTGATCCTGAGGAACCCTAATCACAAACACATCTTCCCCAACTTGTCAATTCTTTCCCATAGGATTTAATCAAGGGTCAAAGGTGAGAGATAGGTCAGGAGAGTTGACAGAACTTCACCAAATACGCAATTACCAGACAGGAGCCCACTGAAGCCCGAGGGCAAGGCAGGAGAACGGGGAGAAGTCACTCCAGATCTTCACCAAGTCAAGGCAGTGGATGCTGAAAGCTGAGGGCAGGGCAAAACACCAAGGGAAACCTCCAAAACCTTCTGCTAAGTGAAGGAAGCCAGACTCAAAAGATCACACATTGTACGAGTCCAGTGATATGAAATATCCAGCATAGATAACAAAGAGACAGAAGGTATATTGGTGGTCTCCAGGGACTGGGAGGAGGGTGCTGATAGAAACTGCTTAATGGGTAAGAGGTTTTATTTTGGGGTGATGGAAATATTTTGTAACTACATAGAAGTGGTGTTTCAGCAACACTGTGAATGTATGAAATGCACTGAATTGTTCACTTTAAAATAGTTAACTTATAGGTTGTGAATTTCACCTCAAGAAATTATTTAAATAAATAATAAAATGTCTAAAAGCATTTTTTTTTTAAATGCCAAGAGAAATCCATCCAAGCTGCTGTGGACCTTAACAGAAGATACTACAGCTGTCCTCCTGAGGCTGCGACAAGACAGCTAGCTGAAGAGAGGTTCCTGGAGGGGCAGAAAGCTGGGGGCAGGACTAGAGAGCAAAGAGGATCCCAATGACAATTAAAGCTGATAACTGGGATCTCCGGAGTCTCAGCAAACTCTGCTGAAGATCACGTCTTGATCTCACCATCAAAACATTTGAAGCCAGTGTGACTGCATATATCTAAAGTGGGGACAAGCCTAGATCCAGTCCCCCATAGGTTAGACTGCTTTAGCCCCTCATACCAACAGCCCTTTATGGTGGTAAATATTATTTATACTGTCCTGTTACATACAATGCCTGGCATGAAATAAAAAATTATGAGACATATGAAGAAGCAAGAAAAATGTGACCCACGATCAAGAAAGAAAAGTAATAGAAGCAAATCTGGAGAGAGATCATATATCGGATTGATCAGATAGGGACTTTAAAATAATTACACGTTAAAGGAGTTGTATAAAACTTGGACAACATGTGTGAACAGATAAGGAATTTTAGCAGAAATAGAAACCATAGTCAAGAACCAAGTGCAGCTGGTGAGAGCAAGAATTAAATTGTACTGATGTACCAAGAAGAGCTGGTGGGAGCAAGGATTAAATTGTACTGACGCAAGGTTCTGACATTATTCATACCCTTTAAATATAAAGGATTTATTTTCAAACTATATTATCTTTAGAGAAACTACTAAAAATATACAAAGAGGAATAGATAAAAAGTCAACAGAGGAAATAAAAAGAAATAGTAAATACAGTCATTCACCCAAAAGAAGCAGGAAAGAAGTCATGGGGGAACATGGAACAGATAGGACAAATAGAACCGAATCCCAAGAGAGAGACTGAAATTCAATCATATGAATAATTACATTCACTTTAAATGGACTGAGCACTCCATGTAAAAGCCAAAGATTGTCAGACTGCATTAAAAAAAAGCAAGACTCAACTCTTTGCTGTTTGGAAAAAACATACTTCAAAGACACAGATAAGTTGAAAGTAAAAGTTTATTATATATTCCCCATTATAAAATTTATATATTCAAATATAAAATATGGAAAATATGTAAAAAAAAGCCTCAAAAATATTTCATGTAAAATGTATAGATAGGAGCTTTGTAACAAGTAATTAAGAAAAAGCTAAGGACATCCTGAGCTATGCCATTTTGAGACATAGAACTGAGAGAATAAAGGGTATATTCTCTCCAAAAAAATTCCCTTAGGATTCTTGCCATGAAAATTGAATACTGAGCTGGAAAAACCATTCCCATTGGTACACCCAGTATAACATTCTGAATGTTTATGATTTTACATATATATGTAATATATGTATATGTACATATATATGAACACGTTTATTCTTTCAAACACACACGTGTGTGTATGTGTATGTATAACACACACAGAAAAAAAACATATTAAGTGATTAAACAGTATCGATCTGAGCTGATGTTGACTCACAGGAAGTGCTCAGGCTTGAGTAAATAGCAGAGGAGTTTTAGGATAAGACTCTAAGTGGGAAAAAGACTCTTCCCACAAAAAGAGTGTTCAATCTCCTCTCCCATGGCCACAGAACAAAGAGGACTTAACCACCCCAGCATGCTCATCCTGCAGGGAGAGTACAGCACCCAAAAAATAACGATACAACCTTGGAGTACTCAGGGAAGGACACAGAGCTCTAGTGATACATAGAGCAATCTACAGAGCATGCCTGGGAGGAGCAAAGCTTTACACAGACATTAACTGATAAAATTTCAGGACTTAATGGCCATACTTTGAATAAGTGCACGAACAGACAACAATAGACATCAATAAGGGTCTGGAGGCAAGAAATGGGCATAACAGTGTAAACCACACAATTGGAAAAAGAAAATAAGGAAGAGTATCTATACTGCAACGAAACATCTGTTTAGCCATACTTGTTAGGATTATCCCCAGCTACCTTAGCAAGGAAGAAGTTACAAACAATATCAGAACCCACTTGTATACCCAACAGTATGTATTTATCAGAGTGTGGATTCAAATATGTTCAATAAAGAACAGCTATTGTTAAAGAGAGTGTCTGAATTCCAAGGACGCTGATTCTTTCCCTCTAGGTATGTGACATATTACATATTACGCATACTTCGTCAAACACATGGGAGGAATAAAGAACTAAATGAAAAGAGCAAAAATACCCAAAGCCTTGTGACACAACTGATAACTGATAGAAAAAAATGTGTAAGATATCCACAAAATACAAAAGCAAATTACAGTATAATTCCTCAGATGTTAAAGTATGTACACATTTACCTAAGTCATATTTTATGATATGATATGATAAGATTATACCAGTCAACTCTAAATTACATAAATTAGTGCCGCCCATCCCTTCGCATCTCTGTAACACTGTTTTACGATGGTTGAGTCATCCAGAGAATAGGGAACAAAGACGCCATTGTTGCAGGGCTTTGGATTTAAAAGCCCACAGGGATGCATAAAGATGACACAGAGACACATTTAATGGGACAATGTAAAATAGTAGGTGGTCACTTGACCCTGAAATGCTTCACTGAACACATCACTTTGAAAGAAGACGAAAAGGTTTTGATATAAACTAACCGCAGACATGTACGAGAAGGAGAAAAAATACCTTTAGAAAAGATGTGAGCAGATAAAAAGCAGAAAGTCAACCTTCCCAAGACAGAAGTCTAAATCAGAATTGAGCTGCTTTTCCCCAAACTGACTTGAACTTATTAATTTCTTGAATCTGAACACTGGCAATGGAAATTTCAGAAGAGCTTATCGATTTTTAGTTCTTGTGCTTGAGGCCAGAAATGGAACAGGAATAAAAATAGAGCATGTATGATCCTTGTATATGTTTCTACCAATTAAAAATGAACCCAAAGTGAAGAACTATTTTTCTGAACACTGAATCATCTCCCATGTTGAGACTGTCACTTCTCATTTACATTTCTTAAGACATTTACATACTCACCCTGGTGTGATGGGAAGAAGTGTGCACACAATCCAGGAAGAACCTGTTGTGAATTTTGAAACTGCACTGTTTTTAAGGAAAGTTGGAGCCACTAAAGTTCATGCTAGTTTTTAAACCATTTTTTTAAATGTTAGCAAAATAATCATACTCATGGTAACTTTAAATGGGACAAAATGTACCTGGGAAGTTTTAATTTGAAAATTACTTTGTTTATGCTTTCATTTAAACCTTATTTTTATTTTTATGAAAGTTATACTTGAGACATAGTTTAGAGCCAACATCACTGGGGTTATTTTTATGAAAAATAGCAGTTCTCTGACCCCTTCTCCCCCGATTCTTCCCCTTCCAAAGGCAACCACTCACATCTCTTTTAGGTAATTATTCTAGAATTTGCCTCCATATCTCTAAATAACAAGTTCGTATTATTTTTATCCTTCAGTTTCTGATTTCCCACTTTGGAAGATGTGGATTTAGCATCTTTTCCTCCTCCTGATCTTCCCACCCACTCACACCTTTGTCCATCTCCTCACCACTAACACAGGAATATGCGGAAGATAAAAAGTCATGGTTTTTGATATTATGACTATATAAATAGCATCCATAGGTGAGCTATGAAATGAGCTATATTCACTTTCTGCTTGTCTTTTTGTTTTCTCTGGAGCTAATAATTGTTAGTATTTAATCATGCACTTAGTGTTCTATATATTTATCTCTAATTCAAGCCCTAATTCTGTGCCAGTTTTCTATATCTCCTCTCAAGACAGACATATCGGGTTTCTTTCAGTTTCCTCCTGCTGATCTCTTGGATCCTTCTGACCTGCTCCAATCCATACTGGTTTTCAACTCTGCCTGATGCACCATGCTCATCCTGGGATGTCCCTTCACCATCATCCTGGGGATCTTCCTTGCCTTTCCCCTCTAGTGCATCTTCTGTTTCTGGTATCCCTAGTTTTCCTCTTTCCTGGTTTCCTCCTTGGTTTTCTTGGAGTACTATAGCTTGCAAAGAAAGGGTGCATGAGGTAAATGTTTTGGAAGCTTACATGTTTAAAACCATCTTTATTCTACCATTATATTTGATTGAGTTTCTCTACTATAAAATTTCTAGATTGGAAACATTTTTTTTCCTGTTTTCATAGGTGTTGTCCCAGTGCCTTCTAGTTTCCAGAGTTAGTAATTATCCTGACTTGGGATTTTTTGTATTTGACATGTCTTTTCTGGACACCCATAGGATCTTTTCTTTGCACACTGGTCAAATCAATGTGGCAGTTGTGCCAAACAAATGGATCAGTAGGAGAGAACTGATAATCAAGAAATAGCATCCCAGTATAAATAAGAATAAAATATATGGCAAAGTACTATTTTTGATAAGTAGAAATGGTTTATTTAATGAATAATGCTTAACATAATTGTCTACTCATATGGAAGAAAATAATGCCTCTATACAACATTACTAAAAGTGAATTCCAGATGGATAAATATTTAAACATAAAATATAAAGAAATAAAAATGTTGGAAGAAAATTCAGGAGACTACACATGAAATATTGGAACAAGGAGACCTTCTTAACCAAGTGGGGAAAACTTATATTTACTAATAAGAAAGTTAGACATATTTAACTATAAAAAAATTTAAAACATTTGAATGGCAAAAGATGTTATAAAGCAGATAAACAAATGATCTCATAGGTTACAAAGGGAAAAGGAGAAACAACCAAATAGAAAAGTGGACCAAAGAAATGAATGAGCAGTCAGATCCCCAGAACTCCTCTTCTATCCTGGCAAAACTACTTAGTTTTATCTTTCAGAGAGCCTAAAACAAGGTTTTTAAATAAGAGGATACCAGGTACAGCTCAGAATGGGATGGTGTACCGTCCTAAAAAGAGAGCAATTCATTGAATGTACACATATTATACGTTGAGACCTCCAGCCTTTTCCCCCATTCAGTTTCTAGAAAATTGGCAACTAGGACTTCACTTTCCAGGCAGGAGATTGAAAAGGTCTCCTCTGAAGAATTTGAGCAGGTCCAGAAGAAAGATCTAAGGATATTAACATTATAATTTCCCACAACTGAATGGTCCAACTTGATTGTCCTACAGTGCTGCTTGTAGAAATCACCAGCTGTCAGGAAAATGAAAATTAAGTAACAATGTGCATGGAAGTAGGCTTTCCAGAGCACTAGCAACTGGAGGAAGCAAAAATCCTGTTTAGAGACTCTTGGTCCGTGACTATGTCCTCGCCCCAGATGAGAATGTGGCCAACACTGTTTGATTCAGGATGAAGAAAAGCATAACACTCATCAACATTCCCTTAAACGAAAGTACAAGTTCTTCTGGAAAAGTGATGTAAGCTTTGAGCATAAGAGACATAGTGTTTAGCAAAACCATGCCCCAGTCTGCAGGACCCAACTACACACTGATTGGGAATTAGGGGTTATGAAAAAGCCTTGCCGAGATATCTGTGGCCATCCCACCTCCTACTCTTCTCTATTAAATCACGAATTCACTCTTTGTGTTTGTGTGTGTGTGTGCACGCGTGTGTGCATGTTGCCACCAATCTGTAACTGGAATGTTGCAGACTGGGTTAAGAGTGAGACTAGAAGGAAAATCCCTATCACCACAGCCATATTTCCCACAAGGTATCTGGAATCTGAGGGAGGGAAGGTGAGCTGCGCACATCCTGTGTAGAACTCACTAGTCTAAGGCGGGAGACTACTGGGTCGCTGAGGAAAGTATGACATCAGTGGATTTCTGAACAATGCTTTTTATCAATGACCAGTCAGGCTTGTTGGATAACAAATTTTTTATTGGTCCAAGCAAAGTCCTTCTCTTGTTTGTTTATTTATTCTCTTTTATCCCATTCCCCAGTCTCATGAGCAACCATTTCTGATATGTTTAAAATGCATATGCATTCTTATAAAAAATGTATATTGTTAATTTGTGAGTACTTATTTTAAATTCACATATATGTCATTCTGTTTCTACTCTTCTTATTCAGGACTATCTTTTTAAGATCAATCTATGTAAGTTATATGTATGACTGCACCATAGAGGCACATAATGAGTGTTTACCCTATTTTGCCTATTTATTTTATAGTTTATTTATATATTTAAATATATATTATATGCTAATATGTAAGCTAGTATATTCCTAAGGTAAAAAAGAGTGATAGTCATCCAAAGGCTATAAATAAATGGGAGTTCCACACAATGGTCCAGAGAGACAAGGTAATGACACTAGGGCTCAGAAAAATTATGGTGTTAAAAAAGATAAATATAGATAAAAATCCCAAAGAGTTGTATTTGTCTTTACTTCCCCTTCTGTTGCTATCGTCTACTAATAGTTTTGGAGTTTATCTAAGTGTCTAAGAATCTAAGTGTCTCCTGTCTTTGAAATATTGAGGGTCCAGAATGTTTTTTTAGTTAATAGACATTCCAGTTTAGGTTTATAGAAAAAGCGAATGGAAAGTACAGAGCGTTCTCATATATACCCTCCCTCCATAAGTCCTTCTCTCCACACATAGTTTCTCCCCTTTTTTTGGTGAGGATAATTGACCCTGAGCTAACATCTATTGCCAATCTTCCTCTTTTTGCTTGAGGAAGATTGTCTCTGAGCTAATATCTGTTTCAATATTCCTCTATTTTGTATATGGGATGCCACCACAGCATAGCTTGATGAGCCATGTGTAGGTCTGCACCCAGGATCTGAACGGTGAACCCCAGGCCCCCAAGTGGAGTGCGTGAACTTAACCACTACGCCACTGGGTGGTCCCAGTTTCCCCTATTTTTAACATCTTGCATTAGTGTGGTAAATTTGTTACAATTGATGAGCCCATATTGATACATTATTATTAACTAAAGTCTACAGTTTACATTAGGGTTCATTCTTTGTGTTGTACATTCTGTGGGTTTTGATAAACGTATAATGACATGCATCTACCATTACAGTATTGTACAGAATAGTTTCATGGCCCTAGAAATCCCTGCTCCACTGATTCGTCCCTCCCTTCCTCTCTTCTCCTAAACCTCTGGCAACCAGTGATCTTTTTACTGTCTCTATAGTTTTGCCTTTTGGCCCGGAACTTTCTTTCTTTAGTATGCCCCTTGAAAATAAGTTGGTCTTATTTTCCTTTTTAGGCAGTTTGTGCTCCAGTAATGCTTGACAGAGGGGACAACTGATACCTGCACACTCAGTTCCTGGAAAGCTGGAGTCGAGAGACAGAAAGAAAGACAATGAAACTATAAATCTGGCAGTAACATAGAAATTTAAATACAGAGTTTGATAAGACAATATATATCATGGAAAATCAAAGCTAGTGAACAAAAAAAAAATCACTGTAACACAAAATGATCAAAAAAAATTACATTAATGAACTATCATTTTAAGTAATATTTAATAAGTGGTAAGTTGTATGTAGCAACATGAACTCATTGATATTGAAAGAGGAGTAAATGTCCTGTCACTAAAGACCTATAAGCCTTCCCATCATGCTCTAGCCCCTTGATCACATGAAACAGAATAATATGCAGTCCTAGTGCCTAGATTTAATTTCTGGAAGCTTGTTCTGATTCCTGGATGGAAGAACTCAGGACGGGCCTGGCACATCTAGTTGAAAGATGGCAAGAATACTTTCAAAGCTTTCTGGTGGTGGTAACAAGCAGCTAGCTTGGAGAGGCCTTCATTGGCCAAAATGTGAGGAATTTGAATGTGAATCCAAAAGAAATTACTTACTAATTGTAGATTGGAATTATTTGAGTCTATGAAAGACCACAATATATGATGATGCTCAAAAGGGATAAATAATAGAAACTATGGTAGACCAATTTACAAATGACTCCTTGTAAACTTGTAAACGCACAGCAGCTGGATGTATGACTGTGCATCAAGAACTGACAGGTCTGTAGACATTTACATAAGTGGCAGCATGTAGATTGTTAGGGTAAGCGTTTGGAATGGTGTTGTAGGCTATATAAAAACAGTTGGGACAGAGCAAAAATTCTCTGCTTCTTTCCTCAGATGAGGCAGAACTCTACAGTGTGAGGACATTATCACTGGCAGCTGAACATTCCACTAAGGAACTCGGGGCCAGGGAAAAATCATGCCAAGATATGCTGCACTGGTCCTGCCATTGTGGCCACTCAACTACCAATAGCATTCCGGATCCTTGAGTCACTAAATGGGGAAGTAACGGTGTGTGTGAGAAAGATCGCTGCCTGCCAATCCATAACTCCATGCCAAAATGTTACTAGTGATTTTATCTGGACAGCTGGGCTTAACACGAGTTTCACTCTCTAATTTATAAAAATAACGTTAGTCAGAAAAAGAGTTCTTTTTTATTTTTGAAAATCAAAAGGTTAAACTTTCTATGAAGTTCTTCAAATACAATAATAATAGAATTATTGTTTAAGAGCTACAGACTTCTGTCCTGACGTTTCCATACAGAAGGGCCAAACTGCAGAAGGTATACCAACAAGTATCATTAGTGCAAAAAGGGAGACTGAATCCTAGTTCCAACAATGTGTGAGTTTGGGGCATGTTTGAACTCCCCTGAACCTCAGTTTCTTCATATGTAAAATGGAAAAAGTACTACTTACTTCATGATTGTTGCGAGCATTGAAGATACATCGGTGACACGCCATGTATACATCTCAGAAGCATATGTATTATAATTGTTCCATTCATAAAATACTTCATAGTAGTAAGAAAGGGGAAATATGACTACATAGTAGCATTTGCTTGCATTTGCGTAAAGAAACCCTGGGACAATAAATATGTAGGAAATAAGTATAGCTTCTGGGCCTGGGGAGAAGAGGAGAAACTAGGGTGGATAGGAGAAGGTAGAAGTGAGACTTTCTACTATACTTCTTTATATTGTTTTGATTGATTTTAAAATAAAAATTAAATCAGCTTCACAATAAATTTAAAATTTTCTCTTCCAAACTCTATCCACCAGGGCTAAATATTTTGCATCATATTCAGTCATTTCTCATGTTTCCAACAACAAATTACTCTTATAGATCCAGTTCCATATCCATGCCTTCATTTTCTGTGACCTTCTATAACTGCCATTTAGCACCACACAGCAAAATGTCATGCTGCCTGTTGCATCAGACTTCCAACTTCCTGGTAAAAGCCCACTCTGTGTTCTTGTGTTGCAACCACAGCCATACGCAAATCACAGATACGTTGATTTGAGGTAACCGGATGATCGGTTACTGTTTTGGATTCTTCCTTTGTTTTTTTGTGAATTCTAAGGAAAATACATTTGGCAAACTGGATTTCTTTGGTAATATTGAATGACTTAGCACGGAAATCAGTCAAAATAAACAATCATTGACTACAGTATCTAATATTAATCTCAATCTCACTAGTGCCAATTATTCTACTGTCTTGCCGAGAAATTCTAATGTTGAGAATAAAAACTCTAGAGGAGAAAATGAGATAGTAATGCTTTGATGCATTACAGTAGGAAGGCTACTAATTTTTTTCACAGACGATTTGTATCTTCTGTGTGGGGAGAAGATGGAATATAGGTAAGGGTGCTTTTAGTTTGTATTCAGTCTTGGTGTTAAAATTTTCTCTCTGCTCAAAGAATCCAGAGCAATAATTACTACTTATGATAGCATCCTTATATTTAAAAATTGACACATTACAAAGCTTGCTAATGACAATGTTCATGCAGACCCCAAATACTTCTGTTTTTTTCCCCTGTTCAGGGAAAAGTTTCTTTAAAAAGATTTGAGAATCTGGTTGAACTGCATAACTCTGCTTATTTTTTTCAGCTCAGATAATTCAAGAAATGAAAATGTAAGCTATTCATGCCTAAAATAAAGATGTACTATAATTGGAGATCCAGGAAAAGCATTAACCTACTTAAAACACATGTCTTTTATTAAGGGAGGAGCAAGAAAGAAAAAAAAGTAGTTTAAAGTTATGTTTTCAATATTTCTGACTTCATTTTCAGAAATGCTGGTACCAAAATTTGCTGATCTTATAATATGCCAATTTAGAGGAGAAAACAGAGAGATTCGACAATCTCAGGGATTTTTCTGTTGGACCTTTAATTCTAGGCATACAGTTTCCTGTCTACTAGCAGGAGAAAATGCAACTTAACTGAAGTGACAGGCCTAAGCTCTAAAGAGTCAATCCTGAAATTCAGTCCTTTCATTTCCAGATGAAATTAATTAAAATGAAAGGTATACATGGCACAGAAACTGTTTTTACCTCTGTAAGCATATTAGTCTTCCCCTTAAGGAAAAGGTAACCTCTTTCTTCAGTCTACTTGTAAAATCTCCCTAAGGTATTAGAAAAATAGAATTCCAACTGACGTTTCGGTTGGAACGTTGAGCAAGAATTCATTAACCTTGAGTGTGTGGTACCTTAAAGGAGACACTATCCAAATGTATTTTCTCAGTTCCTCACTTTTCACTTGGATGCAAATGGTTTCCAAATGTACAGCTCTCACTCAAATTTTGGCTTTAATGAAAATGTTTGCACATTCATCTTATCCCCATGCCCACTATCTTGTTCCTACTTCAGAACATGGTGCATCCCAGCTTCCATATCATTCAGGTTTCAAATCAAAGACAGGGCTTCCCTTCATGCCGCTTTACCCAATATTATCTTTATATGGCACTTACAGTGTCTGAAATTCTTATTTATGTATTTATTTATATGGTTATTTCTGTTCTTTCCAACTTAAATCTTAGTTCATCAAGGCCAGGACATCTGTCTTGTTTACTTCTATTGCCTGTGCTTAAAATAGCACCTGGTTCATTATAGACAAATAAATGATTGTAAACTCCTTGACAACAGGAATATAGTCTTCTATACTCAGAAATACTGTGGATATAATAGGTAATCAAAAGTTCCTCATTCCCAAAGGATTCTACCACTACTCTCAAATGTGAAGAAAAGAAACTAGCCGCTCAAATCCAAAAGACATACTTAGAAAACGCTAGGTCCTTAGGTCCAGATTCAAAGTGTCTAAGAAAGTGAAAGACTCAAATGTTTTGAAACTATATGACCTTATTTTGCTAATCGAATCCCATAAAATCTGAATTTAAGTCCACAATAAACTGTGTGGTTGAACTATAAGTCATATTATCAAAGCTTGAATCCATACTTAAATAAGGTTATAGGAAGGGGGATATTTTAACTCCTTCAGAGTACTATGATGATATAGTTTAAGAATGTAACTACGATTACTAACTTAACAGAAAGAATTAGAGTATCTTTAAGAAGACTCTTGTACCAAAATGTGCCTTCCAAACACATTGTACATTATATTGTCAGGAAAAGTGACAAAGAAGAAATAACTAATAGAAATACTTATAGAAGAACCTGACTAAAAAGGTTAAATTTACTTTTAGCTATTTAGTTATAGTAAGTATATAGGTATATTAAGTGTTAAGTATAGTAACTATAAAATAACTGTTTTATAGGTAAAAATCAATTGAAAATCAATAATTGCATGTGGTTAAACTTACCACATACTGAAAATTTCCTAAATGTCAAACACTGTGATGACAATTGGCATATGGTATCATTTAATGCTCCCGACAAATCTATGAGTATTATCCCTATTTTACAATGGAAAAAACATAAGCTTAAAGAAATTAATCAACCTCTTCAAGGTCAAAGAGTTAAGCAGTACCAAAGCAAGGATTCCAATCGGAATCTCTCAATCTCCACAGCCCATTCTGTTTCTATATTACTCTACACTCTGTATGTATGTGCTTTTTTATTAATTATCAACATCTTTGCCTAAAAGTTCCTACTTTCATTACTGGCTGGATCTCCATAGTCAGATGCCTAAAACCTACCATTATAATTAATCCTTTTTTATATTACCAGTAAGAAATAAAATGGGAAAAGGTAAGTGCCTCTTGAGATATATCAGAACAATAGCTAAGCCATTTCACAGACAAATATTTGTGTTTCCATGAGGGCCAAGGGCAAGCTTTGTTTTCATATTTAAAAGTTTATTTTTCTGCTATTAATTTGGAGAATGCATGGAAAGCAAGTTTACAGGATAAGTTAAATTGTGAAAAGCAAGATACAATGAGAAATAATGTACTTGGATTCAGATGAATCATCCAGGCTTTGGGAGTAATGTAAAGCAAATTGAGCTCAGTCCAGAGAAAATGTAGATAAAATGAGTTTAGGAGCAAATAATAGGACGTGGAAATACATCTTAAATGGAACAATGCTTCAGTTTAATAGCTAAGAAACTGTTTTAAGAATTAAGGCAGAAAAATTATCATAGAATTTACTAGTCTATAGGACAGAGATAGCAAAACAAACCAATGTGGTAGATAAGGTGATGGATATGTTGTTAGAGGCTTATAGGTAAAAAAAAAAAAAAAAAAAAAATGATATTGACAATTTTTTGGTATGGTTAAAGGGATTCCAAATGTCATTCATTAGGGATTTGCCTACCTTCCTGCAAGCATTTTCAAATATTATCAAAAGATTAAGTGCTCTCTAAGGTATGAGTGAATAAGAAAGCCAAGTCTGAATCCGGACTCTCCTTTCATTAGCTTTATGATGGAAGAGAGGCACCAACCTTTCTAATCTTCCTGATCAACTAAAATAAAGTTAATAGTAACCACCTCATAGAGTGTTTAAAAATAAATAAGATGATATATGTGAGAAGAGGTTGCGATCTACAAAGCATTATAAAAATGAAAATTAGTATTAATAATAATAATAGAAGTTAAAATAAAATGAAAAGGTAATATCCTGCAAGAAGTGTATGATCTCACTTCTAGAAAATTAAAATATGTTTCTAAATGCATAAAGAAGTTAAGAAGATAATATTAGTACTGTAAGTAGTGACTTGCAAGGATGTCCATGACATTAAGTGAAAAAAGCAAATTGCATACAGCATGATTCTATTTCAGTAACAAAGAACAATGAATCTGTGCTTGTATGCTTGAATATACTTGTATGTAGAAGAAGAAAGCTGTGGAAGGGTCATTTCAGGCTCTCAGGGGAGTGAAATAGGGAGGTGTTCAACTTTCATTTAATGCACACCCACATAACTGTATATAATTTCCTTTCTTAACCACAAGTCCATATTGTGGAAGTTAATAAACAGAACCTCATTAAAATGCAGTTGGGAAGCCAAAAGGGGGAGCTGTCCTGCTCTTCATGGATAGCAGAGTCCAACAGGAAGAAGACTTCCTCTTCTTGACCAGCAAGAAGCTCAGCCAATGCGAGACTGTCACAACTCAGCCAATGCAAAGTCATTACACATCAACTCTCAGTTCCTCCAACGGACTCCTTGTTTACGATAGCCCTCCCAACATCGTCTTCCCCTCTATAAAGAGTTCCTCCTCCTTTTGCTGCTGGGAAACTTGCTCATGGCTTGCCATGGTTGCAGATCCTGAATTGCAATTCTTTACTGATCCCAAATAAACCCATTTTTGCTGGAGAAATAATTGGCTGTTTGTCAACAGTATTATATTTGTAATTTGAGAAACAAAGAGACTCTTAAAAGTAATATTAGTAATCTAAACTCTTGAAAGCAATATCAATAATACAAAAAAAAAAAAAAGTCACCAAAGTGTGTAGCAGCACCCAAATTTACAGAATCACATATCTTATTAGCAGAGTTCTGATTATCTAACATACTTCAGCTTGCCCTTGGACTGTCAATTCAAACCAACAAAGTGAGGCAGCTTCACTGTCCACTGAAATCGTTCCCATAATGTCAAAGCAAAGAATGCACAGTGGGATCTGAACCTAGCCAGAGGGTCCAGGAGCGCTGGGGTCTCTGAAACTCCGGTAGAGTGATTCAGAGGGGGTAGGAGAGGAAGAAATTATTAAGGATTTCAATGATAACTGAAGCTCTTTAAATTTGGGAGCATCTAGGCCACCCAAGAGTTTGATCTACCTGAATCACATAGCGGAGTCATCATATTGTATTGACATGCTTAGTTTCAAGCCATTTCAGGTATATTTTCCACTAATAGTTAGTTGGGGGAAATTAGTGATCATGTTTTCCATTTTTTTTTAATTCCTTTGGAAAAGATTCTGAAAGTGTAGAAACTGTATAAAGGAATGTTGACTGGTTATACAAAATAAGAACTTTTGCTTAAGGGCTCCAAGTCAGAGAAATCCTAATGAGAATCAAGAAATGAGCTTTAAAGAAATGTGTTGCACTCTGCTTCTCTTTTGTAATCCTTTGCTTTTCATTATCATGAAAGTCTGGGTCTGTGGAGAGGAATTACAATGTTTGCCAGAGCAGATGCTTATGTGACAAATCAAAGAAGGAGCTGGAGATGTTTAGGAGGGAGTATGAAAGTCTTTATGAACAAGACAGCATTTATTGATCTTTGGTGACTGCTCCAAACTCTTCATAACTTTTCCCCAGGGGTTTAGAGTTGTCCACTAGGCTTTGCTCCTGCTCAGGGAGAGAGACCTCTCAAAGAAGGAACGCTTATTCAGCTTCTGTAAGTGAAAAGTAAAATGTTGTCACTTCATTAAAAATGCTTTTGTTCTCTCCAGAAACACTTCTTTGAACTTAGGGATCCCTTTATTCTGGCAGAGGAGTCCTAAGGTACTTTACTTTAGCACCAATTTGAGGATGGAACCTACCTAGGCCCTTGGTTTTTCCAGCTGACCTTGTCACACCTTCAAAACAGCATTCCAAACAACAGAGGTACAGCTTTGAAAGAGGCCAAAGGCTTTGAAACTGATCTTCTGTCTAAATTGAGAGATGAACTGGTACAGAGAAAAGTATTCTTCTAATCTATTTAAGCCAATGATACAGAAGAGTGAGTGTTAAGCAAATAAGTGTTGCTCCTTGCCAAGAGGATTGCTCCAGCCGTGCAACAAGCTAAGCTCAACATGAAAACCTCTGGCCCCTCCACAGAAAGACAGGAACCCAGAAACGGTCCTTTGAACATAAAATGTTGTCTGCAGGCTGAAGAGAATATATTAGACTCTGCTCTACCAATATTTACGTGGTCTAGCAGACCTGAGGGCCTCAGGATGAAGAAGTTCCAGCCTGAGGACACTTGAACAAATGTAGTTAAAGCCAGTCTTTCCTTCACCGTCAAGGTACAAGAACAGCACCAGTAATTCACAGGAAGGTATTCAGAAAATCTAAAGGTTACATGAAAGGAAGAGTTAGAAGGGGAGAAATTCTCCAAAGGTGGGCAAAAAGGAGAAAATAAATTAAGGTGGTAGAGGAACTGCCAATTCAACAAGTTGAAAAGTTCTGAATCTAACTCTATTTCTCCGTGGGATCCAGTAATGGAAATGCTGGCTCCATAGGGTCTTCAGTTCTTTGTTTCAGACAAGATATTATGGAAGTTTAGTATCCCCCCATAGACTTAGGGACAGGGAAGAAAAAAGAAGTTCTAACAGAGACAAAGTTGGAAGCAAACAAAAATTTTAATAAAAATGGAAATATGGACACATATTCTATTTAAAGTGTGATCATCCTTTTATTGAATTGTTTTATAAAAATCTGCTAAGAGAACTAGATTTAAAGAAACTTTCTGAATCTCAAAGAATGAGCTTTTATAGAAAATCCAAAGGGACTTTACAAAACCTTAAGATTGGTCAAAAGATAATAAAATGCAACTAGATGAGCTTGGAGAGGGGATAAGTTCAAATGTTGAAGCAGTAATGAGCTTGACAGGATGCCAGGAGATGAAAGAGATTCTTTGGCACTTCGGGGAAAAAACAGCTATTTTTCTTGGTACATAAGATGTAGCATCTTTTTATATAGTTTACGAGGGAAAAAGTTCTTCAGTTCCTATAGTAAAAGCTTGATATAAAGCCTCGTTGGCTGTCTCTTTGAGAAGCGCCAATTGTACCTAGCGTAATTAAGATAAGTACAAGAGAAATGGGTACAAATTCTTAGCCATTATGTACCTTTAAATGCCATTTTCAGGAAAAATCTAGGAAATTAGGCATTCATATGCAGACAACTTAGACAAGCAACTTTTATTTTACAAAAGTTAGCTTCGATACAACAAGATGTCAAGGTTTGAACAGTGTTACCGATACATTTTCAGTGATGGGCCAAACTTGAATCCAGCGCAGCGTCTGGTGTATCTTTCAGATGAGAATGATTGTTCAGAACTGCACTGAAAGTCTGCGGGGAGAGGCCTCCTGGAGAGCTGGGCAGAGTGTGTGAAAACTTCGGTTGTGGTTACTTTTGCTGTTAAGCTAACAATGCTTTATCAGAGCAACTACAATTTTAAACTAGCCTTTCAGACTAACAAATAGCAGCTTCTAAAAATAAATGTTTCTTTCTCATCTATTGAGTAAAACTATCACCATTGTTGGATTAATAATTTCTTTTACGCACTTTACAAAGAAATTGGGAAAAGACAAGTGCCTAAGCCATTATTGATCTTACAGACAACTTGATTGTCCTTGCCTCACTACATTTCTTTGCTAGGTTGCAACTGTGATTACCTGTGTGAACCTAGAAAGCGTTTTTAGTAAAGATGTGCTTCTGGTGAAGCGGCTATGAGAGAGGTACCATGGAATAAACTGACTTGGGAGAACTCTGGCAGATCACCTGTGACAGCTCCAGGTTCTCTGTTCGCTGTACACATTCTTTCCTTCTCAGCCTCCCTCCTGGTGGAGGGTGTCCTTTTTGACACAGTCACGTCAAAGTTGTGCTATAAGAATTGTGCTATTAACACGAGAGAGGCTGCTTTTATACAACAGATTCTACTCCAAAAAATCTGAGAAGTTTAAGCCAAATCCCATGGATGCTGTGAAGTGCCACCAACTCTGATTCCTCATCGCCTTCCAGAATAGACCCAGGAACAGTGGATTCCCCAGCTTTGACCACGTGAGGAAGGTAGAGGAGTAGAAGAAAAAGAAGAAGGGAGAAAAGGTAGCTGACTAGGAGAATGGGCCTGAAGCTGACTCAGACAAGCATGAAAAGCACAATGAGAATAGTTTAAAAAAAGTTTTGCATCATACTCTGGGCTCTGAGAATGTTTGCAGTGAGCTACTAGTAAGATTATATTTTTTCTGGCAATAGACTATACATGCATGCTTCCTCAGACGTTACAAAATGTACTAGAGGGTTACGTGTAGAATGTGAAATAAACTACTAAATGTTCAGAAAATAAAATATCCTATTTTATACGTGGCAGTATTCTTGCTTCATTGCAAAGCGGACTTTTGAGGATTATTTAAGTGAACAGTAAGAGCAAGACAGCTTCAAACCTGTTTTACCTTTAAAGGAGACTGGACCTCCAAGTGTTCATTTATTAAGAATAAGCTTAAATGGATAAGGCAAAATGATGGAAATAGTAATCAAAGTTAGATAGCCAAATGAAGTCAGCTATATGATACTGATTTTCATTTTTCCTGTGTACTGCAGGAGACATGGTGTATAGATAGGAACTCTTTATGAAGCATTTATGTGACTTGAGATTGCTTTTATGCAGACTGCATTATGACTGTATTGTGTATAATGCTGTGTTAGCTGCTCTTACAGCATGATTCATTAAATCAGGAGAGAGTGGGTTCCTCTGAATTCTAATTATCGTAGCTATTTCGATCATATGGCAAGAACAGGGGAAATGACACACAGTGATTATCTTATTATTTAATCTTCAAATTATCACAGGTATTTCCCATATCCCACTAAGTGACCAGGCACATTAGGAAGTTAAGGAGGAGCTTTATTCTTTCATCCCTGCGACCTAACACAATCATCTTGAGCGATACCAAGATGAAAGCAACTTCCTGACCCACAGGATGTTACAGCTCAGCTCAACAGGCTGCTCCTGTAGGCTATAGTAATGACATTTGAAACTGTGCTCCTACCAGAGGTATGACGTCATAGGTACCCTGTGGATATCTTTCCCTTTGTATTTTAGGTAAAATGCCGTTTCCTCAGAAGGACGGATCTGAGGAAGGCTTCCAAACGCTCATCCCTTCCTCATTATTGTCTCTTACTGCACCCTATTTTTATCATACTTATAACAGTGTAGTTAGATATTTATTTTTCTGTTTACAAAACAGCAAACAGAATAGATATCTGTTGAAAGGGGGAATGTCATCAATATGTGTCCACAAGGTTCTCCTCATTAAGCAGGGAAATCCTGACTGCCTGGGTGTGAGATTCAAAGAGCCCCCTCTTGCCTCCCTGCCTCTCAGCCTCAGCAGGAGAACATCACCTGAAGCTGCCATCACGGACAACTCCAGTACCTAGGAAAAGGTTTCATGCAGACCCACGTGTCATCATTCTGCCTAGAACTTTGGAACTGGACAATTCAACGAGCAGCTCTACTGGACAAAGTATATGAACAGACAGCTCACACCAGAGGGAAAAAAAATAAATGAACATGGAAATATGTACAATGTCAAGAAACATCAAATAAATGCTAGTAAAATACTACTTGACCCTCTATTTCTACCTACCAAAAAAAGTCTTTTAAAAAACATAACAACTAATGCTGATGAATTTGAGTTTGTGGTGAAATAGGTGCAACTCACCCATTGAAAATTGTCCCCACCCTTTGGAAAAGACAACGTGGAGGAAGAGTAATGATGATGATAATACCTTTTGACCCACTTTGAATTTATGCTAAAGAGATAATTCAAAAGAAAAAAAATTAATATACACAACAACGTTACTTCAGTATTTTGCATCATCGCAAATGTTTGGGGAATATCTGAATGTCCAATATTTAAAGAATGGTTATAGTATAAAAAAGTGATAGAAAGCAGACATTAAAGATTCTGCAAAGGAAATGAATACTAAGGGAAGTGATTTGTTTATTATAAGCAGAATAGCAAATAATATGTGCATCATTCATTCATCAAGTTGACTTAAAAAAAATTTTTTTTTTAAAGATTGGCATCTGAGCTAATAATCGTTTCCAATCTTTTTTTTTTCTGCTTTTTCACCCCAAAACTCCCCAGTACATAGTTGTATATTTTAGCTGTGGGTCCTTCTAATTGTGGCATGTGGGACGCCACCTCAGCGTGGCCTGACAAATGGTGAGATGTCCCCCCTCAGGATCAGAATCAGCAAAACCCTGGGCCGCCGAAGCAGAGCACGCTAACTTAAAAACTCGGCCATGGAGCCCGCCCCAAGAGTTAACTTATTAAACACCTGTTGTATACCAGATGCTATTCTAGGAGCTGAGAATATATCTACACACAAAATGAACACCCCTCATTGAGCTTTTATTCTAGTTAGTAGAGACAGACAACAAACCACTAAGAAATAAAATTGATGGTAGTTTTCCATCTATGACAATAGCTCATCACAGTCAAACTCCAAATATATGTCTTTAAGCAAGCAAAGTAAAAATAATCTTGTTCCTAAAATGGAATCTTTTAAAATTTTAATATTTGTTTTCCAAATTAAACATGTCTAGGTTACTGATGAAATAAATGCTAAGTGTATCTATCTTTGGGAAGACACAAGAAGGCACAAACTCAAGGAAATTTATTCCTCAAAAAAGATGACAAGGATGAAATTAACTCTAGAAGCAAAGACACGAGACTTCATCTTTGGGGTCTAATCTACCTCTTCACTTTCTATCCTGGTTGCAATTTTAGCTCATTTAAATAAAACCACCTATTTTCACAGAGATGAAATCCCCCAGAAACTATACATAAAGTAGGTCAATCATTTCACTTATTTGGCATATTTAGCTGCTTTGGTCTATCTCCCTCACTGGAAGGTAACCTCCATGGCAGCCAAGCCCTGGAATGTCTCATTTGCCACCATATTCCCAGCACCTAGCACAGTGCCTGGCAAAAATGATAGCATCATTCTTGACTCTCTTTCTCTTACTTCCCACATGTGACCTGGGCTCTACCTGAAAAAGACCTGCAGAATTCAGCCACTTCACACTACATCCCTGTTGGGAGACAATTCTCCATGGGTCTTTTATATTTCCTCCCATCTTACAAGGGGAGGCACTGATAGCTTTTGTTCTGGACTATATTTTCAAGGAGGTTTGTGTAGCAAACAGTCTTGGAAGATAGTGATAGTGTCCCCTCTGGAACAGATGGCGAGTTTGTATAATAAAGATAATGTCGCCCTGCAAAAGAAAGGAAAGGTTGGGCAAGTTTGTTTGTAGTCCATTATAAAAGATCGGGGATTCCTAAGTTTGGGGTCCCTCAGCTGTAACAGAAGCCCAATATAGGCACAGTGTCCACTTGGGTCACTCTGCATCCCCTCATGACACTTGGGGGATAAGGAAGATGAAACAAACATGAAGCTCATGCTCACTGCTATGGGATGAGAAATAAAATCCTTTGTCTCTGATCCATAGATGTATTTTCTGCCAGAATGCAAGAAACTAGCTAACTTGATAGCTTGCAAATAAGTATGTAGTAAGATAAAATCTCAGGCCCTCTCAGTTCTTGACAGTCCTCCATTCCTATCCTGCACGATTGACCATCATCTCTTACTGCAGTAGCTTCCTAACAGGTCTCCAGCTTTCACCACAGTCCCCAATAGGCTTTTCTGCATATGGCAGCCAGAATGATCCATTAAAAACTGTCAGATAAAGCAACTCCTTTGCGTAAAACCCTCTAGTGGTTTGCTGTCTTGACAGTGCCCTACAAAGCTCAAAATCTCTGGCTCCCTGCTGTCTTCCTTTACCTCATTTTGTTCCACTCTCCCCACGGTTCCATAAGCTCTAGCTGTGCTGGTCTCCTTGCTCTTCCTCTAGGCAAGTTTTGTCTCAAGGCCTTTGTACTTACTGTTCCCTCTGCCTGAGGTGCTTTCCTGTAGAGTTGGATCATTTCCTCAACTCCTTCAGGCCTGTGCTCGAACATAGCTTTCTCAGCCAGGCCTCCCCTGATCATCCTATTCAAAATTACAACCCTCTCCTCCCTAGTCTGCATCCATGGCCCCTTGCTCTGCTTTAAAAGCCCTTTTCAGCTTCTAATACATCATTTGCCATTTATTTTTGTTTCTGTCTCTTCACACTAGAATGTAAGCTCCATGATGGCAAACCCTTTGTTTTGCTCATTTTAGTGTCCCTAATCAGGAACAATTACTGGTACATAGTCAGTGCTTAATAAATTATTGTTAAATGACTGCGAATGGACATCTAATCAGACCAAGCTCAATCTCTTATTAACTATGCCACTTTGGACAAGTTGCTCTTCTAAGACTTAGTTTCCTGTCTATAAAAAGAATTCTCTGTGTGATTTTTGAGTGGATCAGACAAGGTACACATGAAAAGCACCTACTAGGTATTTAATTAATGACATTTCTCCTTAATAAGATCTCAATGAAATTTATATTAATTATATGCATTTTAATATCACCAGGGAAAACTTGATATATCTTACATATCTCTAAGCATATCTTTATGTCTTTATATCCTCAGCACACAGCCCAGTTTTCTAGCAAAAACTAGTCACTGAATGAGGGTGTGATTATTTGTTTTGTTTTATCTCATTATAAAATAATATTGTATTAAAGATAATTTGGAAAATATAGAGAAAAACAAATCATCTGTAGTCCTACCATAATAACATGATTGTCAATACTATTTTATTGTATTTTCTTCTGGAATTTTTCCTATGATGATTTTTTAAATTGAAATAATAATGTGAATACTTTTTTATTATTTATTTCTTTATTGAGGTAATGTTGGTTTATAATATTATATCAATCTCAGGTGTACATCATTATATGTCAGTTTCTGTGTAGACTACATCAAGATCACCACCCAAAGACTAATTACCATCCATCACCACACGCATGTTCCCTAAAACCCCTTTCACCCTCCTCCCTCTCCCCTTCCCCTCCGGTAACCACCAATCTAATCTCTGTATCTATGTGTTTGTTTGTTGTTGTTGTTGTTTTTATCTTTCACTTGTGACTGAAATCATGCAGTATTGGACTTTCTCCCTCTGACTTATTTCACTTAGCATAATACCCTCAAGGCCCATTCTCGTCGAAAATGGCAAGATTTCATCTTTTTTATAGCTGAGTAGTATTCTATCATATATATGTACCACATGCTTCTTTATCTATTCATCCATTGATGGGCACTTGAGTTGTTTCCAAGTCTTGGCTATTGTGAACAGGGCTGCTAAGAAGAGAGGGGTACAAAGATCTTTTTTGACTTAGTATTTCATGTTCTTTGGATAAGTATTGAGAAGGATACTTCTGTATCCAGAAGTGGGATAGCTGGCTCATATGATAGTTCTCAATTTTTTGAGGAATCTCCGTACTGTTTTCATTGTGGCTGCACCAGTTTACATTCCCACAAGTGGCGTATTAGGTTCCCTTTTCTCAAAATCCTCTGCAACACTTGTTATTTCTTGTCTTGTTATTTACAGGCATCCTGGCTGGCATGAGGTGATATCTCATTGTAGGTTGATTTGCATTTCCCTAATAATTAGTAATGTTGAACATCTTTTCATGTGCCTGTTGGCCATCTGTGTATCTTCTTTGGGAAAATGTCTATTCAGATCTTTTGACCATTTTTTAATTGAGTTGTTAGTTTTCTTGTTGTTGAGTTGTATGAGTTCTTTATATATTTTGGGGACTAACTTATCAGATATATGATTTACAAACATCTTCTCCCAATTGTTAGATTGTCTTTTTGTTTTGTTGATGGTTTCCTTTGCTGTGCAGAAGGCTTTAATTTGATGTGGTCCCATTTGTTTATTTTTTCTTTTGCTTCCCTTACCTGGTGAGACATGGTATTCAAAAAGATACTACTAAGACCAATGTCAAAGAGCATACTGTCTATGTTTTCTCCTAAAAATTTTATGGTTTCAGGTTTTACATTTAAGTCTTTAATCCATTTTGAGTTAATTTTTGTGTATGGTGAAAGATAATGATCTACTTTCATTCTTTTGCATGTGGCTGTCCCATTTTCCCAAAACCATTTATTGAAGACACTTTCCTTTCTTGATTGTACTTTCTTGACTCCCTTGTTGAAAATGAGCTGTCCGTAGATGTGTGGGTTTATTTCTGGGCTGTTAATTCTGTTCCACTGATCTGTGTGTTTGTTTTTGTACCAGTGCCATGCTATTTTGATTACTGTATAGCTTTGTAGTATATTTTGAAATCAGGGAGTGTGATACCTCAAGCTTTGTTTTTTTTTCGTCAGGATTCCTTTGGCTATTTGGATCTTTTGTTGTTCCACATAAATTTTAGGATTCTTTGTTCTATTTCCATGAAGAATGTAATTGGGACTTTGATAGGGATTACATTGAATTTGCAGACTGCTTTAGGAAATATGGACATTTTAATTATGTTAATTCTGCCAATCCATGAGTATGGAATATCTTTCCATTCCTTTGTGTCTTCTTCAATTTCTTTCAACAATGTTTTATAGTTTTCATTGCAAAGATATTTCACCACTTTGGTTAAATTTATTCCTAGATATTTTATTCTTTTTGTTGCAATTGTAAATGGAATTGTATTCTTAATTTTTCTTTCTGCTATTTCATTGTTAGTGTATAGAAATGCAACTGATTTTTATATGTTGATTTTGTAACTTGCAACTTTACTGTATTTGTTTATTATTTCTAATACTTTCTTGGTGGGTTCTTTAGGGGGTTTTCTATGTATAAAATCATGTCATCTGCAAATAGTGACAGTTTTACTTCTTCCTTTCCAATTTGGATCCCCTCATTTCTTTTTCTTGCCTGAATACTCTGGCTAGGACTTCCAATACTATGTTAAATAAGAGAGGTGAAAGTGAACATCTTTGTCTTATTCCTGTTCTTAAAGGAATAGGTTTCAGTTTTTCACCATTGAGTATGATGTTAGCTGTGGGTTAGTCATATATGACCTTTATTCTGTTGAGGTGCTTTCCTTCTTTATCCCATTTTATTGAGAGTTTTTATCATAAATGGATGCTGTACCTTGTCAAATGCTTTCTCTGCATCTTTAGAGATGATTATGTGATTTTTATTCTTCATTTTGTTAATGTGGTGTATCACACTGACTGATCTGCTGGTGTTGAATTATCCCTGCATCCCTGGAATAAATCCCACTTGATCATGGTGTATGATCTTTTTAATGTGGTGTTGTATTCAATTTGCAAGTGTTTTGTTAAGGATTTTGCATCTATGTTCATGAGTGATGTTGGCCTGTAATCTTTTTTGTGTGTTTTCCTTGTCTGGTTTGGTATGAGGGTTGGCCTCATAGAATTAGTCAGGAAGTGTCCCCTCCTCTTCAATTTTTTGGAAGAGTTTGACAAGGATAACTATTAAATCTTCTTTGAATGTTTGGTAGAACTCAGCAAGGAAACTGTCTGGTCCTGGACTTTTGTTTTTGAGAAGTTTTTGATTACTATTTCAATTTCTTTCCTGGTGATTGCTCTATTCATATTCTCTGTTTCTTCTTGATTCAGTTTTGGAAGGTTGTACAATTCTAAGAAATTTATCCACTTCTTCTACATTATCCAATTTGTTGGCATATACCTTTTCATGGTATTCTCCTATAATCCTTTTGTATTTCTATGGTGTTCATTGCAATTTCTCCTCTTTCATTTCTCATTTTATTTATTTGAGTCTTCTCTCTTTTTTTCTTGGTGAGTCTAGCTAACACTTTGTCCATTTTGTTTATCTTTTCAAAGAACCAGCTCTCAGTTTCATTGGTTTTTTCTATTTTTTTTAGTCTCTATTTCATTTATTTCTGCTCTAATTTTGATTATTTCCTTCCTTCTACTGATTTTGGGCTTTGTTTGTTCTTCTTTTTCTAGTTCCTTTTAGTGATTACTTGATTATTTATTTGAGATTTTTCTTATTTCTTCAGGTAAGCCTGTATTGCTATAAACTTCCCTCTTATTACTGCTTTTGCTGTGTCCCATAAATTTTGGTATGTTGCATTTTCATTTTCATTTGTCTCTATGGGTTTATTTATTTATCCTTTGATTTCTTTGTTGACCTAATAGTTGTTCTGTAGCATTTTGTTTAATCTACACATATTTGTGGCATTTCCAGTTTTCTTCTTGTAGTTGATTTCTAGTTTCATTCCATTGTGGTCAGAAAAATGGTTGGTATTATTTCAATCTTCTGGAATTTATTGAAACTTGTTTTGTGGCCTAATATGTGATCTATCCAGGAGAAAGTTCCATATGCATTCAAAAACAATGTGTATTCTGCAGTTTGGGGACGGAATGTTCTGTATATATCTACTAAGTCCATCCAGTATAATGTGTCATTTAAGGCCAATGTTTCTTTATTGATCTTCTGTTTGGATGATCTATCCACTGAAGTAAGTGGAGTATTAAAGTCCCCTACTAGAATTGTGTTACTGTCAATTTCTCCTTTTATGTCTGTTAATAATTGCTTTATATATTTAGGTGCTCCTGTATTGGGTGCATAGATATTTACAACTAGTATGTATTCTTGTTGGATTGTTCCCTTTATCATTATGTAGTGTCCCTCTTTGTCTCTTATTTCAGCTTTTGTTTTGAAGTCTACTTTGTCTGATTTAAGTATTGCTATCCCAGCTTTCTTTTTGTTTCCATTTGCATGGAGTATCTTTTTCCATCCCTTCACTTTCAATTTGTGAGTGTCTGAAGTGTGTTTGTGCACGTCTGAGTGTTTCAATTTTTTAGGTCTTAAGTGTGTCCCTTGTATGCAGTATATATATGGGTCTTATTTTTTTATCCATTCAGCCACCCTATGCCTTGTGATTAGAGCACTTAGTTCATTGACTTTTAAAGTAGCTATTAATAAGTATGTACTTATTGTCATTTTGTTACTTATTTTCTGGATGTTTTTGTAGGTCTTCTCTGTTCCTTTCTTCTTCTCTTGCTCACTTCCCTTGTGATTTGGTGGCTTTCTTTAGTTATGTTTGGGTTCCTTTCTCTTTTTGTGTGTGTATTTATTATAGATTTCTAGTTTGTGGTTACCAAGAGGTTCATATACAAAAATCTACCTAAATAGAGATCTATATTAAGTTGATGTTCTCTTAAGTTTGACCTCTTACTTAAAGCGCTACACTTTTACTCCCTTCCACCCAAAATTTTATGTTTTTGATGTCATATTTAACCTCTTTTTGTGTGTGTGTGTGTGTATTGCTCAACCTCTTATCATGGAGATAAATAGTTTTAGTATTTTCATTTTTTCTTTTTTTTTTTTGAGGAAGATTAGCCCTGAGCTAACATCTGCCACCAATCATCCTCTTTTTGCTGAGGAAGACTTGCCCTGAGCTAACATCCATGACCATCTTCCTCTACTTTATACAGGATGCCTGCTATAGCATAGCTTGACAAGGAGTGTGTAGGTCCACACCCGGGATTTGAACTGGTGAACCCCGGGCCACCGAAGCAGAATGTGCAAACTTAACCGCTGCACCACTGGGCTGGGCCCCCAGTACTTTCATCTTATGGCCTTAGTTCTTTAGTACTTTTTGACCTTCATACTAGTTTTAAGGCAATTGATCCACTACCTTTACTGTATATTTGCCTTTACCAGTGATTTTTTTCTTTGATAATTTTCTTACCTATTCATGGTCTTTCCTGTTCCACTTAAATAAGTCCCTTTAACATTTCTTGTAAGGTGAGTTTCGTGGTGATAAACTCCTGTAGTTTTTGCTTTTCTGAAAAACTCTTTATCTCTCCTTCCATTCTGAATGATAACCTTGCTGGGTAGAGTATTTTTGGCTTAGGTTTTCTCCTTTCAGTCCTTTGATTATATCATGCCACTCCCTTCTCACCTGTAAGGTTTCTGCTCAGAGGTCAGCTGATAGCCTTATAGGGTTTCCTTTGTATGTAACTTGTTGTCTTTCTCTTGTGGCTTTTAGGATTCTCTATCTTTAAGGGTTGACATTTTAATTATAATGTGTCTTGGTGTGGGCCTCTTTGGGTTCACCTCGTTTGGTGCTTTCTGTACTTCCTGTACCTGGATGTCTGTTTCCTTCCCCAAGTTAGGGAAGTTTTCAGCTATTATTTCTTCAGATAGGTTCTCTGCCCCTTTGTCTCTTTCTTCTTCTTCTGGATATAACATGGATGTTAGTAGGCTTGATGTTGTCCCAGAGGTCCCTTGGACTGTCCTCATTCTTTTTGATTCTTTTTTCTTTTTTTGTTCAGCTTGGGTGATTACCTCTACTCTTTTGTCCAGCTCACTGATCTGTGTCATCTACTCTGCTGTTGATTCCCTCTAGCAAATTTTTCATTTCCATTATTGTATTCTTCAGTTCTGATTGGTTCTTTTTTTATATTTTCCAATTCTTTGTTGAAGTTCTCACTGTTTTCATCCATTCTTCTCCCAAGATCAGTGAGCATCCTTATGGCTATTAGTTTATACTTTTTATCAAGTAGATTGTTTATCTCCATTTCATTTAGTTCTTGTTCTGAGGATTTGTCCTATTCCCTTATTTGGAACATATTCCTTTGTCTCCTCATTTTGCCTACTTCCCCCACACTTATATCCATGTATTAAGCAGATCAGCCATGTCTCCCAATCTTGGAAATGTGGCCTTATGTAAGAGATGACTTATGGGGCCCAGAAATGTGCTTCCCTCTCATCACCAGTTCCAAATGTTCCAGGGGTGCCCCCTGTGTAGGCTGTGTGTGCCCTTCTGTTGTGGTGGGGTTGCTTTTGCTGCAAGTGCAGGGGTAGGCTAGGCTTGCTGGTTGTGAGGCTTAGCCATGCGTAGTTGCTATGGATGCTTTATTGGGAAGGGCAAGCCCTGGCATGGCTGGCTGCAAGGTCTAATAGCACACAACTACCGCTGTTTTGCTGTTAAGTGAGTCAGGCCCCCAATGTGGCTAGTTGCTAGACTAAGGGGCTCAAAAGTGCTGCAGGCCTCTGTTGCAGCCCCTCCTGGTGCACAGCTACAGTCAGCTCTCAACAAGAATGCAGATGGGTGGGGTCAGCCCCAGATGTGGCAGTGCACAGTTGGTTCAGGCATTAGAAGGTGGGGCCGTTCCCCTGTGTGACTGTTTGAGATGGCCAGAGGCATGAATCTGCTGTTGCTGACATGCCCTTCCACCCATAGGCCCATACACCCCATCAGAGCAGGCCTGCTCCACACGAACACTCTGCCAAGGCAGACCCACCCACCCTGCTGCTGAGGTCCCACATACCCCACCTACATGGACCCACAAGTTCACCACAGGCTTGCTAGTTGGCAGGGCCAGTCCCTCAGGCCAGCTGCCTGCCCTGGTAATACTCATTTTTTGGTGTCCTTTTGGGCAGGGAAAACTCCTGCACTAACAGGCTAGAGGAAGGAATCCAATGTTGTCTGCCAGTATTCATGTCAGCATGACTGTACCAGGTCACAATAATGGCTGCTGCCAGTGTCTCAGTCCCTGGGGGATTGGGGTGGGTCCAGCCATCTCCTGTCACTCTGAGATGTGCTCAAGCTTAGTAAGTGAATCTCTTTTACCTATGGACTATGGACATTTCTTTCTGGTGTTTTTGTGCTGGTATCCAGAATTCGTAAATCTGTGTGTGGGCCCTTTAAGAGCAGGGTTTCTTTCTCTGAAGTTCAATAGTTTCTCTGGAGGTATTCCCCATTGTTTTGCAAAGCCAGCAAAGCCAGTTATTATGGGATCTTGTCTCAGTTGTACTGAATATAAAGGCTAGGATGCTTATTGTGGCAAAGATCCTCTGCTCAGATCCCCAACTTCTCCAGGAAAAGGTACTTGAGTTTTTTTCCTCAGCAGAAGTGTATTTCCTCCTCTTTCAACCTTGTCAGTGTTGTGTTGTCCCTTATTGTGGGCGTTCTTTTTATCTAGTTTCCAGATCTCTCTCAGGGGAAATTGTTCCACAGGTAGTTGTAGATTTGTTGTGTCTGTGGGAGGAGGGGAGTCAGAGTCCTTCTATGCCACCATCCTCCCAGAATCCTATAATGTGCATATATTTTTATATCGTGCTTGTTTTCATGTATTTTTTTATGTAAACATTTCTGCCATAGCTTTGTTGTCTTTCCAATCATTAGTTTTTGAGCATTGCATCACTTTGTCAAGTAGACGCACTATAGTTTATCTTGGCATTTTCTCATTACTGGATATTTAGATAATTCCCAACTGTTCACTCCAACAAATTTAAAAGAATTAAAAAGGAAAAGAAAAAATCTGCTTTTCTCTCTCTTCTAAAGGAAAGCATGTCTGACCCTTTTTGGGAAAAAGGAACTGAATTCCTCTACTCTGCATTTGCAAGAGAACACTTCTGAATAATTCATGGGTACACAAAGACAGAAAAGATATACATCATCTAGCTGATTATTAACATAATACAGCCAAATGAAACATTATCCTCAAAAGTCATCTAATTGCAGCTGTGGAAATGAGACTTTGAACATTTTAGAAAGAAGTCATATTTGAGATGTAAATAAATGTATTTCAAAACTATTTTAAGGCATTGCCTGGTGCAAATTCTTCACTATAAATGGTAGTTATTAGTTTTTTTCCCATAAAAATTGGAAATCAGTTCTTCCAATTTACTAAGTTAGTCAATAATCTGGAGTATAATGTAGCAAACTTCTAAAATATCTATAAATAAAAAGTAACATAAAATTACCTATATTTCTGTATATAAATATTAGTAGCTTTTTTTACTTTTTACTTAGGCTGCATGAGAAACGACTTCAATGGTAATATGAAAACTATGTGCTAATTACTTTAATCACTGATAATGTTTGATTACATCATTCCTAAAAGAAAGGTATACTTCTCATATCAAAAATGGGAACTATAAACAAAGATGAAAAAGATAAGTATAAAAGCACTTATTTTACACATGGCCAAGCAAAGTAAAAAGAAAATGGAAGGACGGAGCACAGCTAACACACTCTTTATAAGGTATTGAATGCACTAAAGATTCAAAACCTCAGAAGATCTGAAGTCAGATTCTTTCCCTCTGTCCCTTCTCCCTTAGCCCCTCTGTTTCAATCTGTCAGCTGCACTCCAGGCTTAATTTTGTCCTGGTTGTGTAGTTGCATGCTGAATTTCTTTTTGTAATTCTGTATTCAAACCTGTTTCCTAGATTCAATGTCTTCCTATTCTTGGTTTATCCCCTTATTTTGGTTAAAATACATCCTCCTGTTGCTTCCTAAGAATGGAAATGTTTTCAGTACTAGCATATCTGAAAACTCTCTTTATTCTACCATTTATCCTACTTGATTAATCTCTTAATAGATTAAGAAGCTGGACGCATACTCTTTTTTGTTTTTTTTTAAAGATTGGCACCTGGGCTAATAACTGTTGCCAATCTTTTTTTTTTCTCTGCTTTATCTCCCCAAACCCCCCCTGTACATAGTTGTATATCTTAGTTGCAGGTTCTTCTAGTTGTGGGATGTGGGACGCTGACTCAACGTGGCCTAACGAGCGGTGCCATGTCCGCGCCCAGGATCCGAACTCTGGGCCTCTGCAGCGGAGCCGCGAACTTAACCACTCGGCCATGGAGCCGGCCCCGGACGCATACTCTTGAAATTTTGAGGGCATTGCTCCAATAATTTTTAGCATCAATTCTTGGATTTGAAAAGTCAATGGTATCTACAGTTAAGGGTGGAGGTAGAGGGCCTGAGGAAATATGTCTGGCTGTCAGATTTCTGAGATTAGAGTGAGGAGGGGAGATGGTGCTGAGAGTCCCATTAGCCAGTAAATTGGCTCACTTAATTCCTGTTTCAGTCCTTGCCTTGGTGCTTCACTCCACTCTGCTTAATGCCACTTGACTTCAAGCCTCCTCCAGTTCAAATCCTCTAGAGAATAAACCTGTTGCTCCTGAAAGGCAGGCCAGGGTCCGACCACTTCCATTTCCTCCCTTTGTATCCCGACCTAGACTCTTCCCCTAGCTTCTGCAGTCCTTGGTGCTTCCAGGAGCTGAGCCTCCAGAGGGTGTCCTGGGTGACACAGCATCCTTCTAGTTTCATCAGTCCTACCTCATCTGCTTTCTGTCTTCCAAAAATTTTTCATTCACTCCTCTCTCCTCTCTGTGTTCTCTGTCCTTGTGAAATAAAAATTTTGTTTTATTCCTTCATTGTCTTTTTCTAAAAAGTGGTGAAGGGAGAGAGCCTCTTTACTCTTCAAGTGATGGCACATGAAGGCCTCCTTGGCTCCAGACTCCTCTGGTCCATTGTTCTCTTCCTCCCTCTAAGTTCTCAGAGTGCTGGGAACAGGTCTCTCAAAGATACTTTCTATTCTCTGTTGATCTCTTCTTCTAAAAATACTACACCTATACTCTACATCATACATATGAACACTTGATCACATTCCATCTTGGTTAGCTTTTATTTCATGCATCAGTTGGCATTTCATTGTGGGGACAAAGACTAACATTTCTCATGCAGTCTCACAATGCCTAAAATAGGTGATCTCAGACTTTAGTGTGCCTAAGGACCACTCAGAGAACTTGTTTAAAATGAAGATTCCCAGACTTCACCTCAGAGAAATTGAATATGACGGCAGCATGGTCCTGGGACCGCACAGCCACATCCACAGGTTCTGACAGACGTAGTCTTGGACCATACTATGAGATATATTGTCTAAGGACACTCCTGAGAATTTGTTCAATAAAAAAATGAGAGGGCAGCCCTGAGGCCGAGTGGTTCAAGCTCCACATGCTCTGCTTCGGTGGCCTGGGTTCAGAGGTTCAGATCCTGGGTGTGGACCTACTTCACTCACCAGCCATGCTATGGAGGCGACTCACATACAAAGCAGAGGAAGATTGGCACAGATGTTAGCTCAGGGCTAATCTTCCCCAAGCGAAAAAAGAGGAAGATTGGCAATGGATGTTCACTCAGGTGAATCTTCCTCACCAAAAAAATGATGAGCTGATTACATTGATTGATTTGTTGTTCTTCTCACATTTTATCTTTAAAAGGTTGAAATTAAAATGGCATATCTTAATATGTCATCATGATTCTGACAGTCATGAATTTACCTGTCTTTTATTTAGACTTGTTATACTTTGTTTTCCTTTAATACCTCTTAAGATTAAAAATTTCATAAGTTTATAGTCAGACATATAAAATATAGTTCTATGTTATTTTGTTGCCCATGATCTATTTCTTACAAGATTCACAGATATTCTAGTTATAAAATGCCTGGATTCTGCAAATGTATTAGTCAGCTCAGGCTGCCATAATAAAACAACATAGACTAGGTGGCTTAACCAACAGAAATTTATTTTCTTACAGTTCTGGAGGCTGGAAGTTCGAGGTCAGGGTGCAAGCATGGTTGGGTTCTGATGAGGACCCTCTTCCAAGCTTGCAGACTTCTTGGCTTGCTGCTCACAGGACCTTTCCTCAGTGCTCACAGGACCTTTCCTCAGTGCGTCCATGTAGAGAGAGAGATCTCTTCCTCTTTTCATAAGGCCACCAATCCTATCAAATTAGGACCCCACCCTTATAACCTCATTTAACCTTAATTACCTCCTAAAAGCCCTACCTCCAAACACAGTCACATTGGAGGTTAGGGCTTCAACATAAAAATTTGCGAGGCACACAATTTAGTCCATAGCAGCAAACTACACACAATATTTAGGTACAGCTACAGCTACACATAAACATGTGCACCCAGGACTTGACACAGTACCTTGAAGGTGACTGTTGCTCAATAAGTGTTTGTTTGATGAGTGAAATAACCAACACCCAGAAAACAAAGCTACAAAATAGCTAAGAAAAGAAGAATATCTGATTGCTTTTTCTTATACAAAGTCAATGTTTGGAAATGTGAAAATATGCTTACTGATATATTCAACATACAAAAGAATTCACTAAGACTTCCTTTGGGCATATGAAGCATTCACAAATTCTATTTACACCTGTTTTCCTACTGAAAAACCTTTATTAAGTAAATTGTGGGATGTGTATAAATGGATAATAAATTAAGATGAAGTTAATAAGAGAAACAAGTAATCAGAACACAATTTGGGTAGTTTATCTTCAAAGGTTTCATGAAGATATGATGTTCAACAGTCTGGAGAAGAGAGAGACGGAGCTTCAAGCATTGGAAATTAAATATATCCACTACATTTCACTGGCCAAAGGCAAGTCCCATGACCACATCTGACTTTAAGGGTGGAGGGAGTATAATTCTTACTTGTATAAGGAGCAGTGAACTGGTCAATGAGTAGTAGTAAAGCCTGCCACGGTGGCTGTAGATTTTTCGATGCAAAATTGACTGTATTCTCCAAGGTATTTGTTAAAACATTTTATTTTTATGTATTTGAGTGTTAGAAACAATTCCTGACCACTGCAGAGAAAATGAAAGCAAAAGATGGCTTAGAGTTTTACAGCCGCTGGTAGATAAGCAGCCATTTCTTTTGCAGACCTCTCTTTGGCATCTGAGTGGATGCGAAGAGACACTTTTGGTCTTTGAGGCTTCAGAATTGATTGAAAGTGAAATAATTAGGGTCTCGTGCTTTGCCTGAAAAAGCCAGAACCTGAAAGGTGCCCTCAAGGGAAGAGTAGTATTTAAGTGTAACATGCTCCAGAGAAGAGAAATGCTGGCTCTGACAAATCTGCTGCAGGCCTCTCTTGGCAGTTTCTCCTCCCTGCCTCCTCAGAGAGCCGAGCAGCAAGTTCAAGGAGCCCGGACGCAATCTAACCCAGCTGTCCCCCATGCCACTTAAAAGAAAGACACGCCCCCCTTCTTCAGCACAGCATTCCTAGGGCACCTGAAGCAGGAAAACTTTCTTCTCTTGGAAGGAATGGTGAAGTAGAAAAGTCAACTCCCTTCACAATGGGCCTCAACTCTTAGAGAACTCAAGGTGGGAGCTCTAACTTTCAGCACTGCTTTAACAGTCAGAACTTCATTGGAGTTGCCTCATAAACAATCGACAAGTACCACTAACAACCCTCAAATTCACAGTTGTATACCATACTCCCAGCACATACTGAAATAGTACCTGAGTAACATAATTTCTAAATGAATAGCTTCAAATTATTTGGGGGTGGGGGTATGCTATAGGATACAAGGAAAGAAAAGTGACCTGAATGTGCCCATTTGTGACTGTTACAAAGTCTGAAGCCATTTTGTTTAGTGTGATTGGGGTAAGAACCTTGGCAGTAATCTAGACCGAAGAGATTATTAATAAACTAATCTGACCAGAGGATGACTATGGACAGAACTTAACTGTGTATGAACAGGATTGAATCCTCTTTGCAACATAGGACTGCTGAGTATTTCACTACACTGTCTCGATCAATCTCTACTCAAGCAATCTACCAGATTAACCAACTGTCTACAGTTTCACTGTAAAATACCTCAACTGATGCTACAGCACACTAAAACCTTGCAACTTGTAGGCCACTCCTTTGCACATCCGTGTACTTTTTCAATTCCCACCAGTTGAACTGTGTATTTACCAAGAGTCAAATTTGTTTGTCTCCAAACTTGCTAATATCAGTCATATTGTTTTACCTATAGTATTTAATTACATATCAAGTAAACTGATGAAATATAAATATGAGAAAAAAGAGTTGCTTCTTCTATAAAAACCAGCCTGAATACCTTGGAGAGATTCAAATAAAAGTGAATTGTAGGAGAGATAAATGTAAAATATTAGATCAAAAAATAAAATAAATTTAGCAGAATTCTGTCTCATTGCTTTGTAAGTGACTTTACTTAGTTTTACAGTAATTGAAAATAGGCCTCCTTATAATTACGGTTTGATTTACGTAAGATAGATTCAGAGTTCTAATCAACTATCCCTTACTAAAAGAGAAGCATTTGGCCCTGTATTAAAAGATTAAAAATCAATGCATATTAATAAGCTTTAAGTAAACAAAAAATTCTTAAGATATATCAGTAATATTTTTGTTTTTATTTAATTTTTCCAATTTTCATTAGAAAAATGTTCGAATCTATAGAAAAAATAAATCTACAGTGTTATAAACACCTGTATATCTTCACCGTTTCACCAATTTTAATATATTGCCACATTTTTTACCTTCTCAATATGTCTATACAAATATGTGTATGTTTAATGAACCATTAGAAAGCATGTTGCAGACATTGCAACACTTCATCCCTACGTACTCTAGCCAGAATCTCCCGAGACTAAAAATATTCTCCCACATAACCACAATACCATTATCAAATTTAGAAAATTGATAATAATTCAATAATCTCATCTAATATTCTGTCCCTATTTAAGTATTCCAGGTGGCCTCCAAGATGTCTTCTGTAGCACTTTTTCCCACATCCAGAATCCAAATCGTTTCATACATTGCATTTGCTTGTTATGTCTCTTTAGTCTCTTTTAATTTAGAATAGCTTTTTTTATTGTATTTTTTTATGACATTGACTACATATGAAGAATCCAAGCTAGTTGTCTCATCGACTGCCTCATATTTTGGAATTGTCTGATTATTTTCTCATTATTAGATTCAGCTGAAAATTTTTTCCCAAGTAATATATACTTCTTATTGCATCATATCAGGTTGCAATATTACTGTCATTGGTAGCAGTGTCTCTACTGGTAACAATAAATTTGATCACTTGCTGATGGTACACTTTGTTTTTGTAATTAGAAGTTGATCGATGAGAAGATATTTCACTATCACATGAATATTCTATTCCCCAACAACCTTTGATCCAGTAGTTACAGCATCTATTGATAATCTTTGCTTAAGTATTACATAGATAGTTGCAACAGAGGAATTTTATAATTCTACAATCCCTTCTACTTTTATTAGCTGACATTTTTGTGTCCCCTTTCCCCTCAAAAAGAGCTTTCTCTTGGGGCTGGCCCCGTGGCCGAGTGGTTAAGTTCGCGCGCTCCGCTGCAGTCGGCCCAGTGTTTCGTTGGTTCTAATCCTGGGCACGGACACGGCACTGCTCATCAAACCACGCTGAGGCAGCGTCCCACATGCCACAACTAGAAGAACCCACAACGAAGAATACACAACTATGTACTGGGGGGCTTTGGGGAGAAAAAGGAAAAAATAAAATCTTTAAAAAAAAAAAGAGCTTTCTCTCAATTTCCCTTTCTCTGTTTCTATTTCTCTCTTTTTAAATACATCTTGGCTTCAGAAATTTCCTTTACCCAGTGTGCTATAATCCATTGCTTTGGGGTTTTTTTGGTTTTTTTTTTAACTTGAGGAAGATTAGCCCTGAGCTAACATCTCTGCCAGTCTTCCTCTATTTTGTATGTGGGTTGCCGCCACAGCATGGCTGACAAGTGGTATAGGTCTGTGCCTGGAACCCAAATCCAAGAACCCGGGCCATCGAAGTGGAGTGTGCCAAACTCAACCACTATGCCACAAGGCTAGCCCCTACTTTTGTAATATTTTTGACACCCAAATGTGGACAGTGGAAGAACCTTCCCATCAGCATCAATGTCTTTTTGAAGTGTCGCCATTAGCCTTTGAACACTTTATTGCTTTTTAGCACCAGACTGTTTTGTATTTCCCTACACTAGAGCTAGAATCAGTCATTTTTTGAGTACAGAATGATATTTAGAATCCATAATCTGGGCACTAAATGTGCTTATTGTTACCAGGGTGTCTTGTTCTAGTCTGTCATGATTCCTTAATACTATCAAATATCCAGACAATGTCCAAATTTCTACAACTGTTTGTCTCTTTTTCTCTTCCTATCTGTCTCTCTTTCTTTTCCCCTCCACTTTTTTCTTGTCATTTTTGAGTTAGAATCAGGGTCCAAATAAGGTAAATACATTGTAATTGGTTGATATGTGCCCTCTCTTATCTCTCTCTCTTTTTTTCCTTGCAATTTATTTGTTTAAGAAGTGTTTTTTATTCTCCTGTGGAGTATCCCACAATATGTATTTTGCTGATGGCGTCCCCATGGTGTGATTCAATATGTTCCTCTGCTTCTAGCATTTCCTGTAAAGTACTTGTTAGGTCTAGAGGCTTTTTAATTTCTTGGCAAGGATATCTCATAATTGATGTCATGTACTTCCATTAGAAGACACACAATGCCAGTTTGATTCTTTAAATCAGATGTCAGCAACCATTGAAGATCATTGCTGAGACCCATTAAATTATTAGGATTGCAAAATAGTGATACTCTAATTCTATCTTCTTCAATTATTAGCTAGAATACTCCTATAAATACACATTTCCCTTCATCAAATATTTGGATACCCAGGGATACAGTTTGAATAGGAAGATAAGAATAAATGCTTAATACTTTCTCTTTATTAACTATTTTTTCAGAAAAATGAGTTGATTAACTAGAATTCTTGAAAAGCGATAAATGATTTCTTTACTATCGTTATGAACTCATAGATTTAAACCCATCCGATGTGCTTCAAATCACTGCAATTCTTTTCCTGGTGATGTTCAAAATGTCTCACATTTTGTCCAAAAAGAATGTCTTCAGGATGGCGCTTGCATCCTTTTGTCACAATGGTCTTTGATATTTACCTTACTTTCTGGTATAACAAGATGTTCCAGGCTTATCTTGTAAATTTTCTGCCCCAGATTCTGAAATCTGCCATTTATTCAAGCTCTGATTCCTTTTAATGGGAATTGGTATAAAGACCACAATCAGCACACTAGAGATATTCATTGCTATGGAATCATCATTGTTTTTCTGTCCATTTTAGTGGAAAGGGCTAGAAAATACTTTTTTAAAATAATAGACTAGAGTGTGTGTTCATATTGATACTTGCAACTCAAACTCGGGACTACATGACTTTTATTAATCTCATCAATCTTATTATCTGTATCTCCTTTCTCCTTTACAAAATATCTCAGCTCTCAACATCCCATTATTATCTGCCATTTACTTCATCCCACAATACACTTCTCAGTCTCAGAACAGCACCTACATTACCACCAACAATATGTTACCAAAAACAGTTTAAGATTATTTTGTCTTTTCTGTTTTTTCCTTTGGATATAATTCACTATAGATATACAACTATAATATAAATTAACTATAATATAATTAACTATAATATAAATTTAATTGAAATAATTCACCAATTTGTGGGTGTGCCACCAACTGCATACACTTAAATTTATTTATTTTATTTTGCTTCTGGGTTGTAGGATTATTTTTAATTTCATTTTGTTTGTAACTACACAAAATATTTACATTATTATGAAGTCAAATTTATAAATTAAATTACGTTCAGAAAAGTCTAACTTTTGTGTTTATCTCCTTCACGCTGTTTCCCCTCTCTCCCAAATAATAATCAATTTTTTGTTTATCTTTCCACTAAATATATACACACAAACATACACAAATATGTGTGTATTCCTATATCCTCCCCTTAAAAAATTGTAACATACAGGGGCTGGCCCAGTGGCATAGTGGTTAGGTTCATGCACTCTGCTTCAGCGGCCAGGGGTTCACCGGTTCAGATCCTAGGCACAGGCCTACACACTGCTCATCAAGCCATGCTGTGATGGCATCCCACATGCAAAATGGAGGATGATTGGCACAGATGTTAGTTCAGCAACAATATTCCTCAATCAAAAAAGAGGAAAATTGGCAACAGATGTTAGCTCAGGGCCAATCTTCTTCAACAAAAAATTTAATATACACTGCACACTTTTCTCCACCTTACTTTTTTCTTCACTTATAGTATATGTACTGGAGATCCTCCACGGAAGATATATCTCATTTTCTTTTACAGCTGCATGATAACTTATTGTGCAGCTGTAATGGAGGTTATTCAACAAGTGCCCTACTGATGAACATTTTGAAATTATCAGTCTTTTGCTATCACAAGTAATGCTGGAATGAAGAGCTTTTTGCTTCTACTATTTGTGTTTTTCCTACTATACTGCATTTTGCTACTGTATCTTCTAGAGCTCTCTATAAGTTAGAGTTCTGGATCAAGGTATAAATGTATTGCAATTTTGCTAGATATTGACAAACTTCCCTCCAAATTATTGTATTATTTTGATTCCTAACAGCAATTTATGAGAGCATTCATTTCCCCACAGCTTCACCAATAGTGTAGGTTGTCAAACTTTTGGATTTTTGCCAATATGATAGGTGAAAATTTTAGTGTATTTTAATTTGCATTTCTATTATTGTAAATGAAGTTGAGCATCATTTTTATAGGTAAGGACCATTTGTAGTTCTTTTCATGCACTGACTATTCAAGTTACTAGCTCATTTTGCTATAGAGTTGTTGGTCTCTTTTCTTCTTCATTTCAGATCTTTATATATTAATACTTGGTCTATGATAAAAATTGTAATTTTTTTAAATTAAGGTTATAAAAGTTAACATCCTTGTGAAAATACAGTTGTACATTATTATTAGTCATGTTGTAGGTACACCACTTCACCCCTAGTGCCCTCTCCACACCCCCCTTTCCCCTGGCAACCACCGATCAGTTCTCTTTGTCCATATGTTAACTACCACCTATGAGTGGAGTCATACAGAGTTCATCTTTCTCTGTCTGGCTTATTTCACTCAACATAATACTCTCAAGGTCTATCCATGTTGTTGTGAATGGGACGACTTTGTCCTTTTTTATGGCTGAATAGTATTCCATTGTATATATATACCACAACTTCTTTATCCAATCATCAGTTGCTGGGCACTTAGGTTGGTTCCATGACTTAGCTATTGTGAATAATGCTGCAATGAAGATAGGGGTGCATGGAACTTCTGTAATTGCTGATTTCAGGTTCTTAGGATATATACCCAGCAGTGGGATGGCTGGGTCATAAGGTATTTCTATTCTTAACTTTTTGAGGAATCTCCATACTGTTTTCCATAGTGGCTGCACCAGTTTGCATTCCCACCAACAGTGTATGAGGGTTCCCTTTTCTCCACAGCCTCTCCAACATTTGTCACTCTTGGTTTTGGATATTTTTGCTATTCTAACAGGTGTAAGGTGATATCTTGGTGTAGTTTTGATTTGCATTTCCCTGATGATTAGTGATGATGAGCATCTTTTCATGTGTCTATTGGCCATCTGAATATCTTCTTTGGAGAAATGTCTGTTCATGTCCCCTGCCCCTTTTGTAATTGGGTTATTTGATTTTTTATTGTTGAGTCGTGTGAGTTCTTTGTATATTATGGAGATTAACCCTTTGTCGGATAAATAACTTGTGAATATTTTTTCCCAATTAGTGGGCTGTTTTTTGTTTCAATCCTGTTTTCCCTTGCCTTGAAGAAGCTCTTTAGCCTGATGAAGTCCCATTTGTTTATTCTTTCTATTGTTTCCCTCATGTGAGGGGTTATGGTGTCCAAAAAGATTCTTTTGAAGCTGATGTCAAAGAGTGTGCTGCCGATATTCTCTTCTAGAAGACTTATTGTTTCAGGCCTAATATTTAGGTCTTTGATCCATTTTGAGTTTATTTTAGTAAATGGTGAAAAAGAATGGTTGATTTTCATTCTTTTACATGTGGCTGTCCAGTTTTCCCAGCACCATTTGTTGAAGAGACTTTCTTTCCTCCATTGTAGGCCCTCAGCTCCTTTGTCAAAGATTAGCTGTCCATAAATGTGTGGTTTTATTTCTGGGCTTTCAATTCTGTTCCATTGATCTGTGCATCTGTTTTTGTACCAGTACCATGCTGTTTTGATTACTGTGGCTTTGTAGTATGTTTTGAAGTCAGGGATTGTGATGCCTCCAGCTTTGTTCTTCTTTCTCAGGATTGCTTTAGCAATTCGGGGTCTTTTGTTGCCCCATATGAATTTTTGGATTCTGTTCAATTTCTGTAAAGAATGACATTGGAATTCTGATTGGGATAGCATTGAATCTGTAGATTGCTTTAGGTAGTATGGACATTTTAACTATGTTTATTCTTCCAATCCATGTGCATGGAATGTCTTTCCATCTCTTTATGTCATACTCGATTTCTTTCAAGAAGGTCTTGTAGTTTTCATTGTATAGATCTTTCACTTCCTTGGTTAAATTTATCCCAAGGTATTTTATTATTTTTGTTGCGATCGTGAATGGGATTGAGTTCTTGAGATCTTTTTCTGTTAGTTCATTGTTAGCATATAGAAATGCTACTGATTTATGTATGTTGATTTTATACCCTGCAACTTTGCTGTAGTTGTTGATTGTTTCTAATAGTTTTTCTATGGATTCTTTGGGGTTTTCTATATATAAGATCATGTTGTCTGCAAACAGCGAGAGTTTTACTTCTTCGTTGCCTATTTGGATTCCTTTTATTTCTTTTTCCTGCCGAATAGCTCTGGCCAACACCTCCAGTACTATGTTGAATAAGAGTGGTGAAAGTGGGCACCCTTGTCTTGTTCCTGTTCTGAGAGGGATGGGTTTCAGTTTTTGTCCGTTGAGTATGATGTTGGCTGTGGGTTTGTCATATATGGCCTTTATTATGTTGAGGTATTTTCCTTCTATACCTATTTTATTGAGGGTTTTTATCATAAATGGATGTTGGATCTTGTCAAATGCTTTCTCTGCATCTATTGAGATGATCATGTGGTTTTTGTTTCTCATATTGTTAATGTAGTGAATCACGTTGATTGACTTGTGGATGTTGAACCATCCCTGTGTCCCTGGTATAAATCCCGCTTGATCATGGTGTATAATCTTTTTGATATATTGCTGTATTCGGTTTGCCAAAATTTTGTTGAGGATTTTTGCATCTATGTTCATCAGTGACATTGGCCTGTAGTTTTCCTTCTTTGTGTTGTCCTTGTCAGGTTTGGGGATCAGGGTGATGTTGGCTTCATAGAATGTATTAGGGAGTGCTCCATCTTCCTCTATTTTCTGGAACAGTTTGAGAAGGATAGGTATTAAATCTTCTTTGAATGTTTGGTAGAATTCTCCAGAGAAGCCGTCTGGTCCTGGACTCTTATTTTGGGGGAGGTTTTTGATTACTGTTTCTATTTCTTTACTTGTGATTGGTCTATTCAGATTCTCTACTTCTTCCTGATTCAGTTTGGGTAGGTTGTATGGAGGCTAGGAATTTATCCATTTCTTCTAGGTTGTTCAATTTGTTGGCATATAGTTTTTCATAGTATTCTCTTATGATCCTTTGTATTTCCTCAGTATCTGTTGTGATTTCTCCTCTCTTGTTTCTAATTTTATTTATTTGAGACTTCTCTCTTTTTTTTAGTGAGTCTGGCTAAAGGTTTGTCAATTTTGTTAATTTTTTCAAAGAACCAACTCTTTGTTTCATTGATCCTTTCTACTGTCTTTTTTGTTTCAATATCATTTATTTCTGCTCTAATTCTTATTATTTCCCTCCTTCTACTGACTTTGGGCTTTGTTTGTTCTTCTTTTTCTAATTCCGTTAGGTGTCATTTGAGGTTGTTTATGTAAGATTTTTCTTGCTTATTGAGGTGAGCCTGTATTGCAATGAATTTCCTCTTAGGACTGCCTTTGCTGTGTCCCAAATAATTTGGTACGGTGTGTTTTCATTTTCATTTGTCTCCCAATAATATTTGATTTCTTCTTTAATTTCTTCAATAATCCATTGTTTGTTCAGTAGCATGTTGTTTAGTCTCCACATTTTTGGCCCTTTCCCAGCTTTATTCTTGTAATTGATTTCTAATTTCATAGCATTGTGATCAGAAAAGATGCTTGATATTATTTCAACCCTCTTGAACTTATTGATGCTTGCTTTGTTTCCTAAGATATGGTCTATCCTTAAGAATGTTCCATGCGCACTTGAGAAGAATGTGTAACCTGCTGTTTTTGGATGAAGTGTCCTATATATATCTATTAGGTCCATCTGATCTAATTCTAGCCTGTAAGGTCTCTTCTGAGAAATCTGCTGATAACTTTATGGGGTTTCCTTTGTAAGTTATTTTCCTCTGCCTGGCTGCCCTTAGTATTTTCTCTTTGTTGTTGACTTTTGCTAGTTTCACTACTATATGTCTTGGGGTTGGTCTTCTTGTGTTAATAAAGTTTGGAGATCTATTGGCTTCTGTGACGTGAAGTTCCATTTCTCTTCCCAAGTTTGGAAAGTTCTCAGCTATTATTTCTTTGAACAGGCCTTTTGCCCCTCTTCTCCTTCTCTTCTCCCTCTGGTATACCTATAATCCTTATGCTGCATCTCCTAATTGAGTCGGATAATTCTCGGAGAGTTTCTTCATTTCTTTTTAGTCTTAATTCTCTCTCCTCCTCTGCCTGCAGCAGTTCTATATTCCTATCCTCCAAACTGCTAATTCTGTCCTCCATATTATCGACCCTAATGTTCAGAGAGTCCAGATTTTTCTTAATCTCCTCCATTGTGTTCTTCATCTCCAGTATTTCTAATTGGTTCTTCTTTATAGTGTCAAGCTCTTTTGTGACATAGCCCCTAAACTCATTGAGTTGTCTATCTGAATTCTCTTTTAGGTTGTTTTTTTATAATGGCATTTTGAAATCATTGTCATTTAGGTTATAGATTTCATTGTCTTTGGGATTGTTTTCTGGGTGCTTATCTTTTTCCTTCTGTTCTGGAGATTTAATATATTTTTTTCATACTGCTTGATGGCGTGGATTTGTGCCTCCTCATAGAGATAGAGTTTAGTCGCTGCTTCCACTTGTTGCATCTGGTGTGTGTGTGGGGGGGGGCAGCTGTTTAGACTGCCCCAACCAGGAACCCTGTCAGCTGTTACTGACTGGGCCTGGACCCCTCCTCATAATCACAGTGGTCCTGTGGGGTTCCTCATCGGTTGTGGGGGCAATCGCAAGGGGGCCTCAGGCTGCTGGTGCCTACTGCTGCAGCCCACCTAGACACGCTCCCTCCTTGTGGTCTGCAGCAGTGTTGTGGGCTTTCCCATCAGCCAGGAGCAGGATCACCTATAATCTCCGATTTGTCCCTAACAGAGCCCACCAGATCACACCTGTCCACTATAGGTCCCAGCAGAGCTATGGGTATCTTCTGCAGTCTATCGTTAGCTCATCTGTGCTGCTTTTGCCCCAGGGCCTTCCTGCCTTGCGATTGCCAGTCAGGACCTCTCCACTAGTGCTGTGCAGAGGCTTTCGCTGAGGCTGCTATAAGAACCTGGAGATCCCCCCTGGGCTACGTAGCCATTTCACCAGAGCTCTACTCTGCCCCACTTCACTCTCATGGGCTCTCTGGGAGCCCCTTGCATCGTCTGGGACACAGCCAGAGTCCGTGGGCCTGGCAGTGGCTTGTAAGCTGCTGCCTTGTGGGGAATTCTGTTCTAGGGAGCTTTCTGGTGTTCTGAATGCTGGGCGGGGCCTCCCTGCGAATGGCGAGCAGAGGTCCTCCCTGCTGGGGGGGTGTGGGACCCTGGAGCGACCCCCCAGGCCGCAGAGCTGGGTGTTGGAGCTCAACCCAGTCCCCAAGCGCATCCACGGGAAGTCTGGGCACCCCCTGCACCGACCCGTGTACAGGAGACCGTGAGCCCAGTGGCAACATGGGGTCTGGAGCCGCCCTGGGGGTCCACCCACCAGGAGCTTCCCTTTGTCCTGGATTCTGGGCATGGCCTCCCTGCTAATGGCGAGCAGAGGCTTTCCCTGCCGGGGAGATGCGGGACCCCGGAGCCTTCCCCTGCGCCGCAGAGCCAGGTGCTGGAGCTCCAACCATGTCCCCAAGCACGTCTACAGGAAGTCCGGGCACTCCCTGCACTGAGCCATGTGCCTGAGACCGTGAGCCCAGTGGCAGCTTGCGGTCTGGTGCTGTGCCGGGTCCGCCAGGAGCTTCTCTTTGTTCTGGCTTCTGGGAAGGGCCTCCCTGCTAATGGTGAGCGGAGGCCTTCCCTGCCTGTGGGTGTGGGACCCTGGGGATTTCCCCCTGGGCTTAGATGTGATCGCAGGGGGCTTGGGTAGGGGTGTTGTCACCTGTTTCCACCATCACTCCACTGGTGAGTGCACACTCCTGCCCTTGGTGTGTGGCGATGCTATGGGGGAGTCCACTGGAAGAGAGCCTCCTGCAGGAACTAGGCTGTCCGTGGGGGTCGGGGGTCAGGGGTCAGAGAGTTTTCACCTATTTCCACCTCCTCCCGGGGGGAAGTCCGTCCGCCTTCCGATGTGTAGTAGCACGAGACTTTTAGGCGTCTTGAGATGCTCTCTGGATATCCTTTGTTAATTGGTGAATGCCCAATTAGTTGCAGATTCTACGGGGGAGAGACAAAGAAGACCTCTCACTCCATCATCTTCAAAAATTGTAATTTTTAAAATTTTTCTTTTGTCTTTTTACTTATGGTAAAAATATTTCTTTTATTTTGTTTTTGCTATGCAAAAGTTATTTCTTTTTATCAGGTTAAACAATACTTTCCCTTTTGAATTTCATGAAGATTTCACTCATTCTTTTCTTCCACTACTCATATGATTTCTTTTATTTTTTTAACATTTAAGTCTCTAATCTATTTGAAATCAGTCCTAACGTTCAGGATGAGAACATACAGTCATGTGCTGCATAACGACATTTCAGTCAATGACAGATCACATATACGACGAAAGTCCCATAAAATTAGTACCTTATAGCCTAGGTGTCTAATAGGCTATGCCATCTAGGTTTGTGTAAGTACATTCTATGATGTTCACGCAACAACTGAAATTGCCTAAAGATGCATTTCTCAGAAATCATCTTTGTTGTTAAGCAATACATCACTGTATTCAATTTTACATATTTCCACATAGCTATTCAGTTTACCCCAATATCACTTATTAAAAGTCCATCATTTCCCATTGAATTGGAATCCTGCCTTTATAATGCATATGACAACATATGCATTATAAACTGCATATGACAATACTAACTTGTGTTGCTTAGGTCTCTTGTGGGTTTAGGTCTACTTAGGTCTACAGGATTCCATCCTGTTCCATTTTCTGTCTATTCAGGCACGATAATCACATTGTTATAATTATGTTTTAATATATAGCACGTCTTTCTCACCCCCATTGCTCTCTTTTCCAGTGACTTTCAACATATATTTGATTATTTCGTTACTTAAATGAACTTTACAATCAGCTTTTCTAACTCTAGGGAAAGAAAAACCTGATAGTAGTTTTATTGGAATTGTATTAAATTTTTAAATTAACTTAGATAAAATCGACATCTTTATAATGTTTCCTCTTTCTATCAAGCATATGGTACAATTTTCCATGTGTTCAAGTTAATTTTTGTGTCTTTTAGAACTGTTTTATAGTTTTATTCATTATATGTTTTAGATATTTCTTCTTAATTTTGTGCCTGGTTGCTTTATTTTGGCCATAATAAACAGGGTCTTCTCTTCCATTACATCTTGTAAACAGTTTCTTTCTCTACATAGTAATGCTATTGTTTTGAATATTGATTTTATAACCTACTACTTTATTAAATTCTCTTATTACATGTATAGTTTTTCCACTGATCCTTTGGGCTGTCTGGATATAAAATAATATCATCTGAAAATCGAGATCATTTTCCTTTTTTCAAATTCTTATGCTTCTAATTGTTTTCTCTTATCTAAGTGTGTTGGTTAATATCTCAATGCAATGTAAAATAATTAGCATGCTTAGGGTTGCCAGATGAAATACAGGATGCTCAGTTAAACTTGAATTTCAGATAAACAATGACTAATTTTTTAGTATAAATGTCCCAAATATTGCCTTTTTATCTATAAGAATGTTATACTGCTCGTCATACTGGTTTTTTTTCTTGTAATAACTGCAATTCATTTTTGGTACTCATATTTAGGTGAAATGAGTTTTCTTACACTCAGTGAAAAGGGTGGGTGAGGATATTAATACACAATTGGAAAGTAAAATTTAAGAAATGATACTAATAACTAAAGTATCAAAAATCATAAAATATTTAGAGGTAAAGTTAACAAAATACGTGCAAGATCTATACATTGAGAATCACAAACACTGCTGTAGGAAATTAGAGAAAACTTGAGTAAATGGAGAGATATGCCATGCTCATGGATTGAGAGATTCAATATTAGTAAGGTGTCAATTCTCCTCAAACTGATCTGAAATTTTATTTTCCAACTACGTATACATGGAGCCTAGACAACATTTTTTAAAATAACACTTGCGTCAAATAATAAATATCAACAGAACTTTAAACATATTTTGATCTAAATGAAAATGAAACCACAACTCACCAAAATTTGTGGGATGCAGAAAAGCAATGCTTAGAGAGAAATTTATACCATTGAATGTGTATGTTAGAAAAGAAGAAAGGCCTAAAATTAATAGTCTAAGTTTTTACATTAGGAAACTAGAAAAAGAAGAGCAAACTAAACCCAAAGTAAACAGAAGAAAATAAATAATAAGAATTAGAGCAGAAAGTAATGAAATTGAAAACAAGCAATCAACAGAGAAAATAAATTAAACCAAAGCTGGTGTTGTGGAAAGATCAATAAACCTCTAGACAGACTACTAAGAAAAGAAGAAAGAAGACACAAATTACTAATGTCAGAAATGAAAGAGGAGACATCACCACAAGTCCTATGGACATTAAAAGGATGATAAGAGATTACTATAAACAACTCTATGCCCACAAATTTGATAAACTAAATGAAATGGATCAATTCTTTGAAAGACATAATTTGCCAAAACTCACACAAGAAGAAATAGACAAAACACATAGCCTATATCTATTAAAGATATTGAATCAATAACTAGCAAGCTTCCAAAACAAAAAGCACCAGGCCCAGATGGGTTCACTGGTGATATCTACCAAACATTTAAGGAAGAAATTATACCAGTTCTCGACAGTTTTTTCAGAGGATAGAAGCAGAGAGGATGTGAAGCACAGGAACTTTCATTCATTGATGGTGAGAATGCAAAATGGTACAGCCACTTTGGAAGACAGTTTGGTGATTTCTCAGAAGACTAAATATACCCTTACTGTAGAACCCAGTACTTGCAATCTTTTCTCCAAAGGAGTTGAAAACTTGTGTCCACACAAAAACCTGCACTTGAATGTTTATAGAAGCTTTATTCACGATTATCAAAACTTGGAAGCAGCCAAGATGTCTTTCAGTAGGTAAATGGATAACTAAACTGTAGTACATCCAGACAATGAAACAATTATTCAGCATTAAAAAGAAATGAGCAATGAAACCATGAAAAGACATGCAGGGATTTTAAATGCATATTACTAAGTGAAAGAAGCCGATCTGAAAAAGCTACATACTATAGAACTATATGACATTCTGGAAAAGGCAAAACTATGGAGACAGTAAAAGGATGAGGGGTTGCCAGGAGTTGGAGGTGTGGGGTAGGGGAGAGATGAACAGGTGGAGCAAAGAGGATTTCTAGGGCAGTGAAAATACTCTGTATGATACCATAGTGGTGGATACATGTCATTATACATTTGTCCAATTCCATAGAATATACACCACCAAAAGTGAATCCTAAGGAAAACTATGAACTTTTGGGTTATTAAGGTGTGTCAGTGTAAGTTCATCAATTGTAACAAATGTACTGCTCTGGTGTAGGATATCGATAATGGAGGAGGCTTAGCACATGTGAAGGCAGGGATGATATTCGAAATCTCTGTACTTTCTGCTCAATATTGCTGTGAATTTAAAATTACTATAAAAAAGTCTTAAAAAATTTATATGGAAATCTCAAGGATCTCAAATAGTGAAAACTCTTTGAAAAAGTAAAAGGATTTTTCGGGATTTATACTATCTGATTTCAAGACAATATAAAGCTACAGTAGTCAAGACAGTGCAGTATGGCATAAACATAGACATATAGATCAGTAAAACAAGAGTCCATAAACTGACCCACATAAATATGATCAACAGATTTTTGAAAAAGGTGCCAAGATAATCCAATGGTGAAATTATAGTTCTTTCAATAAACGGAGCTAGAACCAGATACCTGTATAGGGGGAAAAAAAAAACTCAAAAGGTTCATACACCCAAATTTAAAAGTTAAAACTTTAAGGAAAAAAATGAGAAAAACTTTATATTCTTTGAATCAGAAGATATTTCATAAATTAAACACAAAAATCCCTAACTATAAGAGAAAAAAAAATTGGACTTCATAAAAGTAAAAACTTCCGCTCTTCAACATACACAATTAACAGTGAAACTGTAAGCCACAGACTAAGAGAAACTATTCAAAATAAGAAAATATCCAAATAAATATATCTGACAAAGATTTTGTATCAAGGATATATAAGGAACACTTATAACTCAATAAGACGACTAGCAACTAATAAAAATAAAGTTGATTTTATTAAAGAATTCAGTGAGACCTGTACCCTACACTCTTTACGGACTGGTACCAAAGTTGATCCCATGACCAGCTATTAGCCAAGGGAGACTTCTGACTGCTTGAGACTGCCTAGAGGGCAAAGTATCCAGTTTCAGGAATATTGCTGAATTTGTTTCAATTTAACCTTTCACACACAGGAATCAGCTAAGGAAAGTGAATGTGGTTGCCTCAGGGTATGAGTTAGAAGACTGTTTTTTCATTTAAACTCTTGTAGAGCTGTTTGCATCTTTAAGCTGTATGCATACATAACTTTGAAAATAATGAAATTCAGTTGAAAATAATAAATCAGACAAATATTTCAGGACAAAATAAGAAGATAAATCCATATTCTATTTCTTGCTTATCTGAATTTATAAACTAAGATTCCTACTCACTTTTCATGTATTCACTCAACAAATATTTCTTTCTTTCTTTTTTTTTTTTTTTGAGAAAGATTAACCCTGAGCTAACATCTACTGCCAATCCTCCTCTTTTTGCTGAGGAAGACTGGCCCTGAGCTAACATCCATGCCCATCTTCCTCTACTTTATATGTGGGACACCTGCCACAGCATGGCTTGCCAAGCAGTGCCATTTTGGCACACAGGATCCGAACTGGCAAACCCTGGGCTGCCGAAGCGGAATGTGCGAACTTAACTGCGGCACCACTGGGCCAGCCCCAACAAATATTTCTTTATTGAACACCACTATGTACCAGACACAATTCTGGATGTTGGAGACACAATAGATAAAAAGAAAAAAAAAATCTCTGCCCTAATAGAGTTCAGATAGATGAGGAAACTGGCCCCCACCTGCCCCCCAAAAACTAAAATAGTTTCAGGTCACAAAGCTGCAAATGGTTAAGCCAGGATTTGGAATAAGGCAGTATGATTCCAGACCCCACTGATTTTTATTTTAATTATGAACAGATTGGGACCAGGGCAGGAAATTTCTAAAATGAATCTGGAGTATCTTGTAGTGCCAGAAAGTAAGAAAGGGCTAAAAAAAAAAGGACTCTAATAAAGGGTGTATGTCAAAGGAACATAGGAGCCAACTGAAAGAGCTTACAATGGCCAAACCTATAATAATTTGAGCAACAAGATAAATAAAGTAGTATTGGATTATAGCCCAAAGTATAAACTAAATATCCGCAAGATTGTGCTGATATATAAATAAATAAATAAATAGGAGAGGAAAGACAAATCTCCCATGCAAGAGAACTCCAAATAATTTATACAGCTACTCTGCACTCAGGGAGGGGGACATAACTCTCCACTCCTTAAGTGTGGGCTGTGCATAGTGACTTCCTCCCAAAGAGGGCAGTATGGAAAGGTGGGGATAAAAAGAGTAACTTTATAGTGGAGAAATCTGACAAACACCACGCCAGTTAGGCGATCAAGGTTAACATCATCAGTGATAAATCATGTTGATGGTATTTACCATTGATATGATGTGATGAAAATGGTACTTTATTTTTTGTGGTCTTCCTACCAAAAACCCATAATTCCAGGCAAATCATGAGAAAAACATCAAAATATCCCAATTGAAAGACATTCTGCAAAATATATGACCAGTACTCCTCAAAACTGTTGAAGTCATCACAAACAAGGCAAGTGTGAGAAACTGTCACATCCAAGAGGAGCCTAAAGAGACATGACAACTAAATGTAATCTGGTATCCTGGATGGGATTCTGGAACAGAGAAAGGACATTAGGTGAAAACTAAGGAACCCCGAATAAAGTATGAATTTTAGTTACTAATTGTATATCAATATTAGTTCATTAATTGTAACAAACATACCATAGTAAAGTAAGACGTTGATAATAGAGGAAACTGGGTACAGGGTACATGGGAACTCTCTGTACTATCTTTGCCATTTTTCTGTGAATCTAAAACTGTTTTTAAAAATAAGGTTTATTTAAAAAATATTTGAACAAATGAAAAATACATGGACAGATTGCCAATTTGGCAATTAGGTTCTGTTCTGTTCTTCAAAAACAGCAACACAGACTCTAGCTGGCCAAGTCTCCTTTTATGTGCTTGATGAAACAGACATCTAAAAGCAAAAGTCATAAATTCCAAATTGAATATTCTAGAAAAAATGTGTTAAAAGGACATATACTTAAACATCAAAAGCAGTTCTCTCTAGGGTGAGATCACGAATGCCCTTTCTGTTGTTGTTTTCTGTGTTTTCCAAGTTATCTACAGTGAGCATAATTTACACATATAATTTCAAAAAGGAAGATAATAATAAGAGAAAAGAAATGTGCTTTTTGGTAAAACCTGCAGTTAAACAAATAAGTTCATGTGCTGCAGAGGGCACCTTAGAGGAAGAGAAAGGAAGAACATTTACTCTACAAATACTAGATGCCAGTCACTGGTATTTAGCATATATTATTTCATTTAGGTGTGTAAAATACAAATTTGCTTAAACTGAATCACATTTGGAGAATAATTTTATGTTTATGAAGCCATTGTAAGTTTAAAGCAAGAATGCTAAAGCATGCTTTTTAGATTCCAATCAGGCATTTTTTGTTCTTGTGCTAAAAGCACAATTAGTTACCCACCACCTAACATGTCATCAATATTTTTTTCTTGTCGCACATTTTTACTTGATCCACTTCTGAAGAGAAGCCAATACACCATGTCCTGCCTGTATACAAATCTCTTAACCTAATTTTATGCTTCATTGTAAAAGAATTGATTTGTGATTCACAGGACATTAATTAACTCATATAAGCCTTTAATAGTAAGTAAATAATGAAATTTAGAAAATGATAGCGTGTAATTGTGTCTAAAGGGACACTTTTCCACAGTTTTTGTTTGCTTTTTATGTTATATAAAATAAAGATGGACAAAAATTTTAATCACATCGATCACAGATTTCATACATATGTCAATATCTTTATGTAGCGCCCATTTTCTGTGAAAGTATATCTCAAAATTAAAACTGCGATCAATAATCAACATATATTCTTCTCGAAAATGATTGCAGAAAGTGAATGCTCAGTAAATTTGCATATTTGTGGATTGTTTTCTCTAAAGATTTCCAACAAACATAGAAAAACTGGTTTTTCCCTGATACCTTTTTCTGGAGGTGACTGCTAAATTCCAGAGTGTGACAATGCTGTAACTATTGAATGCTGGCTCAGCATTTTGTCATACATAGTCTGATTTAATCCCTCCAATAACCTGTGATACAGGTACTCTATCCCCAGTTTATGGGAATTCGTCTGAAGTCACACAGTAGTAGGTAGAAGAGCTGTGTTTCAAATCCAGTTATGTCTGATTCCAAAGCCTGAAGTCTTAACCATCCTGCTGCATTGCTTCTTAGCATCGGTGCCTGTCTTTGAGACTGAGTTAGTTTTGGCTCCCCCACCTACTCAACTCCCACTGGGCAGTTGAACTTACCCTAGTTCTGTGCCACCGTGTCCAAACCACCCTCATCTCTCACCTAGACTACTGCAGTAGCCTCCTATCTAGGGATCCTCCTAATCCTTTCTTTGTGTCTCTTCCCTCCATCCCCACCCACAGCCTCAATCCATTCTCCACACTATAACCGCAATGACTTTTCTCAAACCACATGGCCTACCAGCCATTATCTGTTTGCTACATGCCTCTCTACCTTCATCTTGCACAATGCTATCTCTCACCCCGTGGGCTCCTACACTAGTCTTCTTTACATGTAAATATATACCATACTCATTCCTACCACAGGACCATCTGTCAGTGTCACAATCTAATGTACACATCAGGATAGATGTGGAGAGGGCTGATGGCCACTCTGAGTTTATTATAACCAGTGTTTCAATATATACATAGCTTACATCTGTTAAACATACACAGGTGTTCTGGATGAAGTAATTAGCGAATGCCAAGAATTCTTAGTGATTTCTCAAGGAGCCCTCCCTTGGTCTCTGTTTTGATATTATCATGTTATTGCTGTCCTTGTATATTTTTATCTCAGAGCAGGCAAGGTCTCCTAGGCAACGGCCCCTCGTGCTCCCTATCGATATCGTGTCTCCCTCTGTGCCCCCAGGTAACTGCGCCTGTCTTAGGTTGCCCCACCCTGGAGGTCTTACCCATCATTGGCTGACTGGCCTTCTCACCTCTGGGTCACAGTTTGTTGGCAAGCCTTTTCCAGTGATTATTAACCCTTCCTGCATCAGGGGTGGCTACACCATTGTATATGTTCTTCCCTCTTTCTGGATCACTCTCTGCCTAGTTAACTCCTACTCACCCTTCACATAACAACTTATACCATCAGGAAGCCTCTCTTGACCTCCACACCAAGACCTAACTCCTCCTATTGTAAGCACTCTGGCAACATGCATTTCTGTTCCATTACATGCTGCCATTACAATGTTATGTTTGTTTTTGATTAATGTATGACCTAAGCCCCTATGCCCTATTGTGCATCAGATTGTAAGCTCAGTGAGGGCAAGGACTCTGTTTGCTTTTGCTCACCATGTTATGGCTTTGCATACAGTAAGCTTTCAACACATGCCTATAGATGAGTGACTGTTCCCACTGTCTACCACCATCATCATCTAGGGACGATTATCCTTTTCCTATAGGAAAATGTTTTCTGCCCCTTCACAAGGTCAAAGGCAGGGGTAAAAACAGGAGAAGGAGGGGAGAGAAAAATAATGGTGGTAGTGGCTGCAGAATAAACCTCCTGGGATCCATGGACAGGAATTTCAACTTTAAATTCTAGATGTTGGTTTCAAACGTCTATCTCCAGCTTTCAATTACCCCCTGAACTACAAACTTCAATAAATGTCTATTCAACATCTCCACTTGAATTTCCAATAGGCATTTCAAATTTAACATGCCTCAACTTGAGCTATTTTGATTTCTCCTCTAAAGTCATTCTTCCTTAGTTTTTCCCACCGCAATAAATGTCATCACCATGTATCCGATTGCTCGGGACAAAAACCTAGGAATCATGCCTGATTGTTCTCTTTCTCATATACCCTACATCTAAATTCAAAGCTGTGCTCTATTCAAAATCCTCCAATGGCTCCCCATTATACTTAGAATAAAATCCAAAATCTTAATTTAACCTAAATTCTTCATAACGTGGCCCCTTATCACCCCTTTGATCACAGTTCCTCCATTTCTCACATGAGTTCAGCATCGTTGGCTTCCTTGCTCTTCCTCAAAGATGCACAGACCACCTCATCAGCTTTGTACTTGCTTCCCTGTGCCTGAAAGTCCCATACCCAACATAGCTGCCCAACTCACTCTGTCACCTCCTTCAGGGCAATGCTCACATGTTTCCTTACCGAGAGTCTTCCTTCACCCTCTCTACATAGCCCTCGTTGTTGCTTTATAGCTCTTTATCTTTTTCCCTTTTCCTAACAGCACTTATCACTACTGATATTAAATTCTATATTTATTTATGTGTTTATTTGTTTGTGCCTCCACCACTATCTTGTAAACTCCTCAAGGATCGTCTATCCTGCTAAGCATCTAGGAGCTTAATAATTATCCCACGAATGAATGAACATAATTGTCAATGTCCAACTATTTTGTATTATCTAACAGTTTGAATTTTTCACGTCAACTAGACTTTGAATAGGAAATAAATGAACTATTTAATAACTAATGTTAAAAAGGACAGCAATGCAAAATATAATCTTGTAATGATTAGCTAAGAATGATTACAAATCTGTACAAACCAATTGCAAAAAAATAAAAGCTTTATTGTTGCGGTTTCATAATTGGTTTAGGAAACATCAGGATCAGACAAGTTATTTCCTTTACTGTTTCCCTTTAGCCCTCCTCTGCAAAGTCTGTCATCAGTCTCTACTCATGACAGTATTATGACCATAATACTGTGTGTCAATACAAAGATAATGTAATTTATAAGGAAAAAGACAATAACGTTCAAAGTAGTAAAATTGTTGAATGGCTTACTCCATGATTACTCAGTAAGTAAAGCTTAAGAGATTTGGACAGAAGCTCACTGCTTCGTGTTATCCTACCATTAGCACCAAAGAATTACTAATTTCTGATTCAGGCAAGAAAGAAAAAAAATAACAGGAAAATTAACACTATATTTTCTATTTTAGATGATAAGCTGCTTCACCCTAACATTTCTAGTGTGCCAGAGGAGAACTAAGAGAATTCCTAAAAGGACTCACATCCACTTGCTTAAGCAGGTCAGAAATGCTGGGAGTCAGCTTAGACCCTCCTCTAGCCCACGCTCCATGCTCTCCTCCCCCACCATCCACTCAATCACCAAGTCCTATCAGTTTTACCCACTAAGTATGTCTCAGAGTCATCAGTTTAGGGCTTTCTGTAGCAGCCACTGCCCTAATTCTCTTACTTGGATTACAAAATAGCTTCCTGAAAGGTCTCTCCACATTCACCCTTTTTCCTTCAGATCCATTCTCCAGTCTACAGCTGAGTGATATTCCAACAGGCAAATCCAATTATGTCCCTCTGTTCCTCAAAAACAAACAGTGGCCTCTCTTTGCGCTTAGGAGAATTTTAGTCTTCATAGTGATCTAAAGGCCATATGTGTTTTGGCCTCTGCCTGGCTCCCCAACTTCATTTTGAACCACTCTTGCCCTTACTCTTTCTACTAGAGTCACATCATCCTCTTGTTAATTCCTTGAAAGTGCCAAACTTCTTTTTGCCTTGGGGCCCCCTCTGAAGCATCATTCTGATTTCAGATGAAAGGTCGCTTCCTTGGGGGAAGTCTCCCAGAACCTCAGACTAGGGGAGGTTCCCCTGTTATAAATCCTCATACCTCTCTGCACTTTTCCATTCCAGCATGTGTCATTATCACACATTTATTTATTTGTTCATGTTTCTCTTCTACGCATATGAAAGCAGAAACCATAGTAGTGTTGCTCACTATTATATCCTAACGCCTAGCACAAAATCTAGTATATAGCAGCAATTCAGTAAATATTTATTGCATGATAACAGCATAAGATGAGAAGAAACAGTCAAATGTTGGCGTAGGAAATTTGGTTACATTTCAGAGCATTTTCTGAGCATCAGTGACCAATGGAATGGGGGCCCCAAAAAGGGTTCAAGAATGTGGAGACTTAAAAACAGGAAACATTTATATTTGTTTAGAGCTGGACCCATCCAACATGGTAGCCACTAGCTACATGTGGCTATTGAATTCTTGGAACATGACTAGTCCTAATTGAGACAGGCTATAAATATAAAATGTATAAACATATAAGTATAATGTAAATGTATAAATGTGTAAGTATGAAATGCACGACAGATTTCAGAAACTTGACCCAAACAAAAGTAAAATATCTCATTAATAATATTTATATTGATTACATGTTGAAATAATATTTTGAATATATTGCTAAACTTAATTTCACCCCTTTCTTTTTTACCTTTTTTTAATGTGACTACTAGGAAATTTAAAATATATGCAGCTTACAGTATATTTCTATTAGATCATGATGGCCTCTGTTGTTTCAGGACGAAACTGCCTGAAGATAGGCGTGACATAGTGAGACAAGCTGTTGACGTGGATTTGAATACCATAAGAAATCTTCTTGTTAGCAATCTGTTCTGTCTCCTAGGACCACCCAGCTCCATTGCCTGTGCTGTACTACTTCACCACACATCCAATCCAGATAGTTGTTCAATATATAGCCCCACTTGATCAAACAATCTTTATAAACTGAATTTCCAAGACCTTCCTCATGCTTTTATTTAATCAGTATCCTAAAGGCTGACATAGAGTTTGCAAAGTTCAGCTTTCTTACTTTACTGAATTCTAAATGGTCAGTTTGTTGACAGAGGGCTTGTGACAATGTTTGGCATGATGAGTCATTTCTACCCAAGATAACTAGAAACCAAACATTGCAAGCAGCAGCCCTGCTTAGAACTGTAGACAAAAAGTTTTATGGATTCTCTTCATGCCTCAGAAAGCTTCACCCCTCCTCAGAGTTTTCTTTGTATGCCTACAGTAGTTTGCCCACGTCATTTTTACATGCTGTCTTCCTTATAAGATCTTGAGGCAAATGAAAGTGTAGATTGATCTTGGTCCCTAGCACCAAATCTAGCACAATGCTTGGCACAAAGCAGGCACTCAATAAATCTTTTCTAGAATGTGTTGGATGAAGGAATTTTCCTCACTCTAATCATTCCTTGACTCTTACCTCAGCACTGACTACAGGTTCAATTTATGGGCTTGTACTTAAAGAACCATCACACAAGCATTGTTTTGGGACCATTTCATGAGTATGCATTTGGAGTGGCTAAATCAAAGATAGAGTCTTGAACCTCCTTATAATGCCTAGGGCTATGCTTTAAGCATTTCAGAGGTTCAATATACACTAACTGGCCAACAAATTGTAATCCTTAGATCAAATGTTACTCTCACATATGGGTGAAGGATCAGACCAGTGATTGCACTCAGCCTACTCCATTTCCCGGGCAACGGGCTAAGCTTGGGTATAAAATTATTATTCACACAACTTAGCAAGTGTACCTCCAACATGTAAGCTACAGTTTAGGATAAGCTGCTACCACTGAAATATGAAGGCCAAAATGATTCTTTTTGAATATAAACTCTACAGGACATAAAGATGATTGAAAAACTACATTAGGAGTGTGAACTTAATTTACCTTAGGTGATTAGGTCTAGGCTAGTAGAGCAACAAAGTAGCCGCACGTACCTGATGGACTAACATATACAACCTTCATGTTTGACTAGCCGCAACCAAGCCCTTGCTTCTGCACAAGGACACTGAGAGGCACAGCAGCATGTCTGTTGACTGCCAGAAATCAACATGAGGAGACAGATAACCTTGGTACCTGGCAGCCCGAGAGTGTTGCTTTGTTTCAGCAAAAGCATCAGGCAGCCTAGCTAGCTGAAGGACAGTGCCGCAAATATCCATAGTTTGGGAAATTTTTCCTAATCAGAGTACAGTCCAAGTGTACTCTTGGGTTGAGTCCAACATCTGAATGAAATCTGAACATTAACCACTCAGGTATAAGTAAATAGAAATTCAGTTTTGGAGATTTGAACTGGATGATTCTCAATGCAGAAGAGATTTTGCATCACAGCAGGTTTTTCTTCCACACTGATAGCCTAGGCAGCAGTACTATCACGAGATGATTTTTAATTGTAAAAGGGGTGTGTGTATGTGTGTGTGTGTGTGTGGACACCTCCAAGTTTTGTAAACCTGAATAACCAATATATATATATACATACAAATGGCTGACCTGGCCGACATCCAGGCCATTATTACTTTTATCCTTGGTGGCCATCACTGCCTTAGCAATGGTCTTAGAGAAAATGTGTATGCAGAAATTGCAATCCCATTTCAGTAATTGGCAGATAGTAGGTCATAGGCATTGTGGCAGTCACGACCTCTAGTCATTCCATTTTTCCATAAACAAAGGAATAATCTATTGATGTAGATTCAACTAGGGGCATAAACATTATCTGTGCCAACACATTATCTTCTTGCTAAGAACTGCAATTTGCCATTTCCCAAACAATCAATGTTGCATAGAGGCCCAACACAAACTCTTAAAAGCCTATTTAACCCATTATGTGGCTAAGATGCTATGGAAGAAGAAAGTGAGAGATACATAGGAAAGGGGTAGTAAGGAAAAATGGAATTCCATAGAGCAATGATAACACATAGGAAAATTTCAAGGGAAATTTTAAATTAAGCTATATTATATATTAATTAGGATATTGGATTATCTGAGAACCTAACTACCATTTGTAATCATATTTCCATGGGGAATGTGTCTGAAATGATTTTCTGAAATGCAATCTGCTTTATATCACTTTTTAACTGAAAACTATTAAATGAAGAGTTGTAAAAGGCTGATTATGGCTAATAAAAAAAAATCAAAGGGATTCATTCATTCTCCTCTACTTATTGAGGATACATGCAAGTAAACAAAGCATTTAGTGTGCTAAGTACTTTAACAGGATGTAGGGTGCCATGGAGCACAAAGGGGCATCTAACTAATGTTGATGAGGGTAGAGAGGTGGTCAAGGAAGGTGCTGAAGGAATCATTTGAGACAGTTGAAAGAAGGTAAAGGGCAGACAAGAGAATTCTAGTCAAAAAAATATAGAACAATACTTCTGGAGTCAAGAGAAATAAGAGTCAAGGAAGACTCCCAGGATTCTGATTTTATCTCCAGGGAAGTAGTGATACCATTCCTCAAGAAAGGGAACTAAGAGGAGGTCAGCTTGAGGAGGAAGGTGTAGAGTTTAGTTTGTAAGTCTGAGGTACCTAAGGAACATAAGTGGTAATATCTAGGGGTCAGGTAGATATCTGGATCGGAGGCTCATGAGAGACTTCTGGGCTGGAGGCATAGTTTTTAAGTCATAGCAATAGTAATTGGAGACTTTGGAGAGAAGTCCCCCCTAGTAGCATACTGATGTGACAAGGGACCTAGACTAGAACCCCAAAGAATAGATAACAAAAGGAATGGCCAGAACAATTAGAGGAAAAACAACAGATGCCACTGAGGCAAAATAAGAAGGAAAGAGGGATAAAGAAGGATGGTCAACTAAGATGAGGGGTGACAAGTATCCACTGAATTTAGTTACTTGGGGGCCATGGGCAACACTGGTAAGAGCAATACAGTGGAATAGGGTAGAAGGACAGAAACTGAAGAAAGGCAGGTAGGTAGACAATTCTCAAAAAGTGTACCTGCTGGGGCCAGCCCGGTGACGCAGCGGTTAAGTATGCACGTTCTGCTTCTCACTGGCCCGGGGTTCACCGGTTCGGATCCGAGGTGCAGATATGGCACCGCTTGGCAAAAGCCATGCTGTGGTAGGTGTCCCGTATATAAAGTAGAGGAAGATGGTCACGGATGTTAGCTCAGAGCCAGTCTTCCTCAACAAAAAGAGGAGGATTGGCAGTAGTTAGCTCAGGGCTAATCTTCTTCAAAAAAAAGTGTACCTGTCAAGCAGCAAATAAAGGTATGCATATACAGGGAAGGTAACATGGGCTTGAATGAGGGCTTTTGTTCCATTTTGCTTTGTTTACATACTCAAGTAGAGGAGCCAGCAAGAGAAAAGAAGAATTTGAAGATACAAGAGGGAGAGGGATAATCAAGAAACTGAGGGAGTTGTAAAGGAGGGGAAAAAATGGGATTCAGAGCCCAGGTAGAAGGCATCTGCCTTGGATAGGAAGAGGACCATATCCTTCATGGGGAGAATGAGAGAAAAAAAGAAAAATGTAAGAGTAAGATAGGTTAGAAAATAAGTTTGTTGGCTGGAGTTGAGGGTATTCTTTCTGATGATTTCTATTGTCTCTGTGCATCCTGAAATGAGCTCATGGGTTGAGGAGAGGCGGGAGTGAGAAGGTGTGGAGTGACTGTTTTGAGGAGACTGGAGAGTGGGAGACAGAACTGATTCTACACACACAGAAGCCTTGCCAAACACTGCCACCAGCCTGATGAGGTTGTGTGGTTTCACCAGCAACTGGTTGAAGCGCTGGCACATGAGCTCCAAGCTCTAAGATGTATAGACTTGGAGAAAATAGAGAAATGAAGAGGCTGGAGGCTTCTATCAGATGAAAGAATAATTGTTAGGGGAAGAAACTAAGAGATCGGGAGGATTAAACATTTAAATTCAATATTATGAAGGTAGTGCAATTCCAGGTGTTGGCAACATTCAGAGCTTGGCCACTCGAGTAGGTGGCTCAAGGCAAGTGGAGGTAAGGATCAAAGGAGTTGATAAGGTCACAGAACTGAGATACTACTGCTGTTGGATAAGTTGTTCACACAGCCATGGAAGTCATTCAGGACAATGGTACAAATTGCAAAAGACAAAAAACAATCAACAGATTGTCTTGGGGCCGGCCTGGTGATGCAGCAGTTAAGTGCACATGGTCTGCTTCTTGGCGACCCGGGTTCACCAGTTTGGACCCTGGGTGTGGACATGGCACGCTTGGCATGCCATGCTGTGGTAGGTGTCCCACGTATAAAGTAGAGGAACGTGGGCATGGATGTTAGCTCAGGGCCAGGCTTCCTCAGCAAAAAGAGGAGGACTGGCAGTAGTTAGCTCAGGAGTAATCTTCCTCAAAAAAAACCCCAAAAACCAGATTGTCTTTAATTAACGAATAGAAAAGCTATGACAAATGCCAAAATTGAAGTGCTTAAAGAGAAAAAAAAAAAAAAAAAGAGGAGTGGGATGTCATAAAGACATAAAAACCAACTTGAATAGTTTCCAATGGCAAAGCTTTCTGAGCAACAAAACAACAATAGTTTTGCATCATAGCACAAAAAATAAAATGAATATCCATAAGTTTATACTGATATAAATAAGTGATTAAATAAATAAATAGGGGAGAAGGGACAAATCTTCCATACAGAATAATTCTAAATAATAAATGTAGAAGGAATGAGGAAAACAGAAAATCAGCACAGCAATATTTGCTTTAGGCAAGATCTGCAGATGAATGCTGAAAGAAGCTGCCAAAACGTTAAGGAGAAACAGGATATTTACATAGCCTCAAACTATCTTCCTCAATACATTTATTAATTATCATGGTGGTTTTAACATATGTCCAAAAATTTTTCATATTCCTCCCTCCAGGAGCTGGAGCTTAGTTTTCCTTCTTTTAAGTGTGAAGTAGACTTAGCGACTCACTTCTACTCGAGAGAGTATGAAAAGGGAAAAATGCAGTAACTTCACAGTGGAGAAGCCTGGCACACACCACCTTAACCAAGTGGTCATGGTCTACATCACCAGCACTGAGTCATGATGACGTCATGTACCCCCTAAAACGATGTGGTGGGAAGAGTACTTCACTTCCGTGGTAGTCTTCCTGAAAATTCAAAACCCGAGACTAATCATGAGAAAATATCCACCAAACACAAATTGAGGGACATTTCACAAAACATCTGACTTGTAATCTTCAAAAGTGTCAAAGTCATAAGACACAAGGAAAGACACATTAGAGGAGGCTAAGGGGACATGACAACTAATTGCAATGTGGTGCTGGATTGGATCTTGGAAAAATGACACTTGTGGAAAAACTAGTGAAATCCAAATAAAGTCTATTGTTTAGTTGAGTGTCGTACCAATGCTAATTTCTTCGAAGATTTCATAAACGTGCCATGGTTAAATAAGAGGTAAACAGGAGGGGAAGCTGGCTGAAACGTCTACGGGAACTCTATACATTTTCTTTACAACTCTTTTGTAAATATGAATTCTTTAAAAATAAAAAATTTAAGAGAAAAGCTTTAATGAATAAGTGAGTATATAGGAGACCAGTATATTATCAGTAAAAGACAGAGGGTGTAATGAGTGTCAAAGCTGGCTGGCATTAGGCTCAATGGAGTAGGAGGTTTTACAGAAAGGTGAAAAAGAAATGCTTTGGAGCAGCACTATGGGGTGAGGAGTAGAGGCCAAATGATCAACTCTGCATTAGAGCCGAACATTCATTTGTCTTGAAGTTGTTGCTAAGTCTGGAGGTCAAATAAGAACTTAAAAGTGTTCACTGCATTTGGTAATTATCTGATCCAAGTATTATGTGGACCACTGGTCCTGATTGGAAAAGCCATCATCCTTGAAATCTGTCAATATCAATCAGCTCCCTTCCATTATCCATGGCAGATCTATGCTATTTCCTGCTTCAAAGTTTGCAGCCCCAGTGCCAAAGTTTTATAAGTGATCCAAGGAATGCCTCAAGTCTTAAGTTGCTTTGCATAACAGAGATGATTGGCATATTTGGAACCTAGTGAATGATCAAGTTCTTTACTCATATTTCCAGCTTTTCCCACCTCTGACTGCCTCCTACAAAGGGAGAAGTTTTTCTACAAAATGCTCTAAACATGAGGTCAAACCAGCAAAAGATTTAATAAGGAAAGGAATTTTTAAAAAAACAAAACTAAAGTTTGTTGAGTGCCTGTAAATTGTTCAAACTAGTAATAGATGCTTTTACATAAATTATCTTAACCAGGGATAATTTAGGAAATGTGAATAAAAACATGTACAATTAGAGACATTGGTAAATACCATTTACTGTACTAACTGGAAAAATGAATAATGTACACTATTCTAAATTTAAGATTTAGGAAAAACAGGGATCAAAAGAATGGGAAAGAAAAAGTGTTAAGGTACTGACCGGTGGACTCTTACACAGTAGCTTTAGATACCTTTCATCCAACCCCTGGTTTACGTATTGTGTTTAAGGGCCAGCTCACAACCATGGGAGAGTCACAACTGCAAACAGAGAGCCCTGCAACAAGGGAGACTGGCAAAGACACATAGAGTAAACACTGTTCATCACAACCAGCAAAACCCAACTCTGCATTAATATTCATCACAAATTTCCAAAAAGAAAAAAATAAGAACTCTCATCTTTTCAGAAGGATTTCACTTGATAGATAAGTCTGATAAATACAATTAGAATTAAAATATAATGATAGATAAATGATAGATAAATAACAGATTAGATAGACAGAGAGACAGGCAGACAAAATGATAATAAATGTGTTCTAGGAACCAGATCTCAAACTTCAGTTAATAATATCCATTAGGTTAAAAAAAATGAAAATAGACCTTTTCTAAGACCAGCAATATTTGAGTGCTTAAATAAACAATAGAAAAACAACTGCAATAAAACAACACTACAGTTTTTTCAGTGCTTGACTTCTGAGAAGCTTAAAGTGCTTCATATGTAATGTCAGTTGCACTCCCAGAGAATTAAGTTGGAATCAGCATCATGAATAAATAAACTAATCTGTTCAACAGCACATGGCAAAAATGACTGGGCCAAATCAAATCCTAGTAGAGTGTTTTATGCAACATAGAAGAGTCATAGTGAAAACTTGGAAAGGTGTGCTGAGATTGTCCTAAAAGTCATTTAGAAATTTTTTTCAGTAGTAAAAAATCACAAGCTAGAAACAAAAGAAAATGAAGAATTTGAACAGATGGGGGACTTGTAGGTTTTATTTTAGGTAGTCTCTGACTAATAAAACCATAATAATCACATGCAGATTTCCCTAGTAATTGTCTCTGAATGAAATAAATGCGGTATTTTCACACAGCCCAAAATTTAAGCCAGATTTAATACATGCACTGGGCTGTATAATTTATTGGGATACAGAACATATAATATCTATATTTTAAATTATTCTAATAAAATCAATAAAAATGTTCAGATAATTTTATTCAGTTTTGACATTGTAATAATCAGGATTTAAAAAAAATTTTATTGAAATACACATATAGAGAAGTGCATGTATCTTTTTTGTTTTGTTTTTAACAGACTTTATTTTTTAGATCAGTTTTATGTTCACAGAAATATTAAGCAGAAGGTACAGAGATTTCCCATATTCTCCCTGACCCCACACATACATAGGCCCTCTTCCTCATTAATATCCCCCACCAGAGTGGTACATTTGTTACCACAGATGAGCCTACATTGACAAATCATTATCACTCAAAGTCCAGAGTTTACATTAGGGTTCACTCTTTGTGAGTGAACATTCTAAGGATCTGGACAAATGTATAACGACATGGATCCATCGTTATAGTAAGATGGTGCCCTTGTATAAAGATAAAGGTTCCCCATTCGATGGAAGACTTGGGGAGGTTGAGAGGGACTGGGCTGGATTTCCAACCCCTCTATTTCATCTTTGTTGAAAGCATAAGTGGTACACCTTGGCTCAACCAATAAAAACGCAGAATAATTATAAAGAAAGGAGCAAAAATCAGAACTTGTTTGCTATTTTGTTTTGTGGAGTCATTTCCCTGGGGCCAGACTCTATTAATAAATGATATAATCAGCAGTTGTAAAAACCACCTAATAGAATGTATTTAAATGTTAAAAATTCAGATTTCTCTCAAATTGTTTTTCAACCTATTCTTTCTTGTCAATATGATTTTTCCTGAAGGCCAAGTGAGATAAAATCATTAAAAGGGTCATACACATACAATGTAAATATGGTCACAAAGATTTTCTAGTCTAATCTTATGGAATTCTTTCAAATTAAAATGTTGTTGCCACCCCTAAGATTATTTTTTTACATCTCCTTTTGCATCAGTGAAGGTTATTTTTATTTCTTTTCCCTATAACTTTCCAACGACTATTGTAATCAACTAAAGTCTCCCATTCTAATTCTAAGAGAGGGGATACGCTCAGAGCAAGGAAAATGGGAAAATAGTGATGGAGAATAGTAATGGAATCTATTTTATCCTGAAGCAATAAGAAAATGAATTCAATTTGCACAAAAGGATTCTGATTTGCAGCCAAAGGACTAAAAAGGTCCTTCTGTTTACTTTTCATTAGGAAAGTATACATGCCACATTCTTTTTCTGGCTATCTTATAGCCATGAAATGAGCTTGCTCCTCCCAGCTGTTAGGCTCTGCAAGCTGAGGCTTGTTCTGAATGTTGAAATGGAAAGAAGTGGACTGTGAGCCAGGAGATACAGTTTTGAGTTTCAGCTTTTTAACAACTCTCCTTGTTCTTGGCAAATCACTAAATCTCTCAGTTTTCTTAGCTGTAAGATGAGGGATTGGGCTAAACAGGTGATTATACTAATAATAGTGGCTGCCATTTATTGACAGCCTACTATGCACCTACCACTGGTGTGAGCACTTGCAACTATAGCATCTCATTTGACTTGCAGAAGTCCAGGAAAGTGAGTGATTTCACAGAAGAGAAGCTGAAGTTTGGATGGGTTAAGTAACCTATCAGAATTCTAGAGCCGTAGGTATCAGAGCCAGGATAGGACCACAGGTCTCACTTAAATGTCTATTTTGAATTGCTTCTTGCATATTTACATGCTAACTGAAAAGCAATCTATGACACGAATCCCGACTACAGCTATCTGCAGTTTTCACATATCTAAGTCTATTAACTCCAGAAGCATATGCTGAGTTTTCCCAACATGTTAGTGAGAAAGAAACATGACTGCTCTCTTAATGAGCATACTAAGGGTGGCTCTCTGTAGACTTTGGGAATGTAAATTATCACTATCAAATCCACTGCTGTGTCATATCATCAAGTGTTTGCTTGTCTCATAGTACAGATTCAGATTTCATTTTACACAACTCATATTTTTCTTAAGAATTGATATGATGCAAATAAAATGCTATAAGTTGTAAAGCAAATTCCAAAAGAAGAACTCTACAAACCTTTGAAAAAGGTACCATCACGAAACAACTGAGTAGTTTGTAAAGTGGCTCCTCTAGCTGGGAGAGGGTCTTTAAGTGGGTAGGTTTAGTCATTTTGGTTTTTTTAAGTCTATCATGTGACTTCAAAGACAAATGGATATATGGTGAGTGCTTATTTATTCACTCAATCACTCAGCAGAATGTATGAGTACTTATTGTTCTGGGCACTAGAGATACAATAGCAACCAAGATGGAAATGGTCCCTGACCTCACGGAATGTGGAAAGACAGAAAATGAACAAGCAAATAAATACACAAAGTAACTACAGATTGAGATAAGTGCTGCAAAGGAAATCGGATGTTCTTCTAGAGAAAAGTGAATGGAGGAGGCACCTGTTTTAGCTGGCGTAGTCAGGAAAAGCTTTTCTGAAATTCAAAGGATAAGAAGAAGCCAAACATGAGAAGAATCATGTTTGCAAAGGCCTTGAGGTGGCAAAGTTTGGCAAGTTCTGGAAACTGTGTGTTGGTGCATAAGAAACTAGAAGTAAAAATTCACAGCTAACATCACACTTAATGGTAAAAGATTCTTTCACTTTTTTTTTTGTACCTATATGAGATAATGGATGTTAACTAAAATTATTGTAGTAATCATTTCACAATATATGGAAGTCAAATTATTATGCTGCATACCCTAAACTTATACTGTGCTGTATGTTAATTATATCTCAATAAAATTGAGGTGGAGGAGACAATTACCGTATGGTGAAGACTGAAAACAAATGGTGAAAGACTGAAAGCTTTCCTCCTAAGATCAGGAGCAAGACAAGGATTTTGGTTCTCACCACTTTAGTCCAACGTGGTTTCTTAGGCTAGAAAAACAATAAAAGGCATCCAGATTGAAAGCGAAGAAGTAAAACCATTTCTGCAGATGATATGATCTTATACTTAAAAAAATCCTAAGGTGTCCACACATGCAAAAAAAACTATTAGAGCTAATAAACAGGTATAGGAAAGTTGCAGGATACAAGATCAATCTACATTAATAATATTTCTATATACTTGCAATGAACCATCTGAAAATGAAATTAAGAAAACATTCATTTACAAAAGCATCAAAAGAAAGAAAATGTTTAGGAATAAATTTAACAAAGAAGTGTAAAACTTGTACACTAAAAACTATAAAATATCACCAAAAGAAATTAAAGAAGATCTAAATAAATGGAAAGACATTCCATGTTGCAAGACAGTATTATTGGAAGACTTAACATTGTTAAGATGGCAAAACTCCCAAAAATGATGCCTAGACTGACGGCAATTCCTATTAAAATCTTAGCTGCCTTTTTTACAGACACTGACAAGTCGATCTTACAATTCATATAGAAATGCAAGGAAATCAGAATAGTCAAAACAATCGTTGCCAAAAGGCAAAGTAGGAAGACTCACACTTCCCAATTTCAAAATTTACTACAAAGCCACAGTAATCAAGATAGTGTGGTACTGACATAAGGATAAATGTATAGACTAATGGAATAGATTTGAGAGTCCAGAAATAAACCCATGTGTCTACGATCAACTGATCTTTGACAAGGCGCCAAGACCATTGTACAAGGAAGGAGTGTCTTTTCAACAAATGTGCTGGGATAACTGTATATCCACACGCAAAAGAATAAAGTTGAACCCCCTCCTCATACCATATACAAATATTAACTCAAAATACATCAAGGAGCTAAATGTAGGAGATAAACAATAAAACTCTTAGAAGAAAGCATATGTAAAATCTTCATGATCTTGGATTGGGTAATGGTTTCTTAGCTATGACGCCAAAAGCACAAGCCACAGGAGAAAAAATAAATTGATCTTCATCAAAATTATAAACATTTGTTCCTCAAAGGACACTATTGAGAGAGGAAAAAGAAATCCACAGAAAGGAAGAAAATATTTGCAAATCATTTATCTGATAAGGAACTTGTATCTAGAATATATGAAGAACTCTTATGATTCATTAATAAAAAGACAACCCAGTTTTTTAAATGGGCAAATGTTCTGAATTGACATTTCTCCTAAGAAGATATACAAATGGCCAATAAGCAAATGAAAAAATGTTCAACATCATTAACCATCAGAGAAATGCAAATTGAACCCACAATAAGATACCATTTCCCACTAGGATGGCTCTAATAAAAAAGGTAGCAGGGCCAGCCTGGTGGCATAGTGGTTAAGTTTGCATGCTTCACTTCAGTGGCCTGGGGTTTGCAGGTTCGGATCCTGGGTGTGGACTTACACACCACTTGTCAAGCCATGCTGTGGGCCACATACAAAAATAGAGCAAGATTGACACAGATGTTAGCTCAGGGCCAATCCTCCTCAAGCAAAAAGAGGAAGATTGGTAACAGATGTTAGCTCAGGGCCAATATTCCTCACCAAAAAAAAAAAAGAGAAAAAGAAAAAGACAGATAGTGACAAGTGTTGGGAAGGATATGGAGAAATTGGAACCCTCATACACAGCTAGTGGGAATATAAAATGGTGCAGCTGTTTTGGGAAACAATTTGGCAGTTCCTCAGAAGGTTAACCACCGAATTACCCAGTAATTCTACTCCTAGGTATAAATCGAAGAGAAATGAAAAGATATGTTCACACAAAAACTTGTGCATGAATGTTCATAGCAGTATTATTCATAATAACTGGAGACAACTCAAAAATATCCATCAACTGATGAATGGATACATAATGTGATAAATCTACACAATGGAGTTTAAAATTAGTATTTAAATAAATTAGTTACTTTTACTAATAATAAATAATTTTGTTAAATGTGTTTCTTGATTCATTTTTATCTTCATATGTAAAGAAAGTAAATTGTCTTGATGACGTCAGGAGTCAGTTTCTTCTCTATTAGATAAGCTGACCATCCATGAAAAATTTATACATGGCTACTAGCAAAAATTTATTACTGAATTTAGACAGAAAAGAATGAATCAGCTATCTAGCAACCAAAGCAACAGCAGATTTATTTGGAAATGTTAAGGAATGAATTATACCATGCAAATAAATTTCACAAATAACCTTCTGTTATAATCAATTCATGAATACTTTTTATCTTAAACTATTTCTCACTGAAATCTCTCTAAATCTGCCTAAGGTATCACAGACTTCACTATCATAGCAAATAGATGAACACAGTTTTAAAAGTTGTTAATGAATCCGGTTCATTATTTAAAAATTCCATATAATGATGCTAGTGAAGTGAATAAAAGTTAGCTTTCTCATCCATTAAACATTTCCAAAGACAACAGTTTTGATGGATTTTATTGCCACATTAGGTGCTCTACAAAGCCTCAAGGAAAAACTTTTTGTGCCCCAATTATTTCAAAACTCTTCGTCCTGATCTGCTCTTTAGTAGATCCTCATGTTCATTGCAAAAATATCCTATCTATGAAAAGGGCATCTTCCTGGTACTGAGGCTTCTCCTTTGAGTTAGTCAAGGCCTTTAGTCCAAGCAACAGAAACTAACTATAGGCAATTAACCAGAGGAAGCAGCTCATTAGATGCTGGGAAACTCATAGAATTGGTAGGAGGGCTAGTGATTAGGACTAGGAAGACTAGGTTTAGGACTAAGATTCCAGAATAAAGGACTAAAACCACTATGCAAAACTAACATGAAAAACTACCACTGCCACTGCTACCCTACAAATGTCATTCACATACTCCAACATTCTCAGATACTTTCCAGCCAGAGTAGGGTTTTTTATAGTTTGATATCTGAGCATCAAACATATAGTAAGTATTCAAGGCATGTGTATTCATTCAAAATATATGTATCGAACACTTATTATGTTTCTTGAATTAAAAACCCTCTAAAATCCTTATGTATAGGAAGAGATTCTATATATTTTGTTAATGTATACTATATGTTTAAGCACAAAGTATTGAACTTATAGCAATGGTGCAGGACTCTCATGTTCCTTATGAGCTAAAGAATTGAATTGAATTTGACAACAAGTAACCCAGCCTGAAATCAATGCACATCTGGATTGCATGCATCAGCTGTAGCTTAAAACTAATTACCTAAGGGAGTAGGAATAAAATTACAATGTGGATTACTATAAAGACTACTTCAAACTAATGAGAGAATCATTGTGAGTACCCTACACCTGGTATACATGGGTAGTTGCACTCAGATTGAAAGAGGTTGGTGCGTAGCCACATTTTATGCTTGATTAATGCTAAACTCAGTTAACTGTTCGGGATAAAACTGACTATACACATTCATTTCTTTTTACTTTGGACTTGAGCTGTTTATTTCAAAGTTATATTATTTTACAAACAATGAAGGCTTAAGATCTTCGTATATATATAAATCACTCAGATCCAAGTTAAAAAACCCCAAAAGGACTCAGAGATGAAGCACTTTAAGGCCTGTACAGAAAATGGTGCCTAGGTGAGAACCCCTGGGACAGGAGCTCAGATTGAATAGCTGCTGTTATGACAGGAAAAAAGGCAAGTCATTATCCTGTCCCCATCAGTGCCCTTGTCCTTTGGCAAGAGGTTTCTGGTCAAATTCCTGATCTTGCTGTACAACACAGAGAAACACATTTTTCTTTTTGCCTCAGGCTCCACTATGGCTGGGCACACCACTGCCTGGTTCATCATACTTTCAAACTCACCAGTGAAACAAAACTAGAGGTTGAACCACCTGAAATTAACATTTTTGTAGATCCAAAATGGCCAATTATCAGTAATTTCATATGGCTCAATCTAACATTTATACTTCAGATCCATTGGATTTAATCAATGGTAGTATTTCATAAAATTCTAATTATCATGACTGACATTGGGTCATAGAAGTGTACTTTCAATAATGTGAAAAATGAAGCCCAGGAAAATTAAGGTGCCATATGGTAGGTTAAAACTAAGACCAGAACTCAGGGGCCAGCCTGGTGGTGCAGCAGTTAAGTTTGTACATTCTGCTTCAGAGGCCTGGGGTTTGCTGGTTCGGATCCTTGGTGTGGACATGGCACCACTTGGCAAGCCATGCTGTGGTAGGTGTCCCACAAATAAAGTAGAGGAAGAGGGGCACAGATGTTAGCTTAGGGCCAGTCTTCCTCAGCAAAAAGAGGAAGATTGGCGGCAGATGTTAGCTCAGGGCTAATCTTCCTCAAAAACAAAAAAACGGAAAAATAAGACCACAACTCAAGTCTCATGGCCAGTTTCATGGGCTTTTCAGGATACTAGGATGCTTTATATGGTAGAACTCCTAATGCGTTGTTTGGCCAACCTTATGTTTTTAAATTTTTTGAATAATTAGCCAGTATATTTCAATGTGAACCTTCACATCAAAATCTGGATTGTCAGCTTCTCTTTAAAAAGGGAGAAATTTGTCTTGGGTCCAGGGCCAGGATTAGGGTGAGGCAAATGAGGCACTCTGCAGATTTAAAATTTCAAGGGGTGCCAAAAAACTCAGTAATCAAGATGAATAGTATATTTACGCAATCTTTAAAGAATCAAAACTAATGCCAAAAAAATCTATGATGAACAAAATATTAAAATGCTAAATGAAGATAAGCTGTTGTTCGTTTGTTTTATAGCCCTCTGTCATCGTGCAATGGAAATAGTCATTTCCAGTCAGCCCTCTGTTCTGGGGTCACTTGCCCATCAAATCTTCTGACAAGCCAGATTTATGAGGGTTGACAATTATATGCAAACAGATTGAGCAACACAAGGCTTTATATATAGCCATGTTTCTTTTTTTGATTGTAGAGCTTTTTATAACTTTTTACACTTAGTTGAAAATATGGGAAGATATTTTGATAACTGTATAGAGAGATACACATTTTTCTTTTAGCCTCAGGCTCCAATATGGCTTTGCATGGTGACAACAAACAGGTGAAACTGAGTGGCAGCAAAACCTTTGGCCAGAGATGTACTTTCCAGACAGCATAGTCTCCATTCAACCCTCTTCACCCACATGGCCTCCTTTACTTTTCCTCTGCTATCTTTTAAATGTTGGCAAACCCCAGAATTCAGACCTGAGCCCTTTTCTCTTCCTTATATAATCTCATCCAGAGATTGAAATGATGGCTTTAAATGCCATCTATATGCCAGTTACCCTCAGATATATGTCCAATCGTGTGACCTTTCCTCTGAGCTCCAGATTTAAATGTACAACTGCCTACTTGATATTATACTAGGATGATGAATAGGTAAATTTGACCCATTCAAAACAGAAAAACTTTCTATTTTTTTCTTCCTAAACTTGTTTCTCCTCCAATCTTTCCCATATCAGTCAATGATAACATCATCCTCCCAGTTCTTGAGATCAAAGTCCTCTTTGATTTATCTTATCTCCCCATCATATACTTTTAACCCATTAAGAAGTACTATTAACTCTAACTTTTTAAAAAAATTTCAAATCTACTTGTCTTTTTCCAACTCTGTTGCTACAATCACGATCCAAGATACTACCATCTCTCTTCTTGACCATTGCTTAAGCCTTCTAACTGGTCTTTCTGTTTTTATTTTGCACTCCATCTCCGTCTGCATTCCATTTTCCATTTAACAGCCAAACTGATCTATTTAAGATATAAATCAGATTATGTTGCCACCCTTCTTAAAAACTCAACGATGCCTTTGTTGCAATTAGACCAAAATCAATACTCCTTACTTACTATAAACTACAAAACATATAACACGACTCCCACATCATCACATTTAAACCACACTGGCTGCTAAATTCACAGAAACACTCCAGGCACAATTTCTCCGAGAGGTCTTTAATTTTATATTCTCTTCGCCTGAAATGCTCTTTCCACAGATCTTCAGAGGGCTGGTTTCTTCTCCTATCATTCATATCTTAGCTCACTTATCACCACGCCACAGAGGTTTCTCTAAACAGTCTGTCTGTAATAGGTCCTTTGGCCACTCTTCCTTGAATCACCTCCTATCTTGTGATGTTACCCTGCTTGTTTCCTTGTTTATTTTTTTCTTTCTTCACTTGGAGCTCCCTGATATATTCTCAGCATCTAGCTTAGTGCTAGGTAAGAACAGAAGCTCAACAAATATTTGCTGAGTGAATGCCTGGGTCCATGAATGAGTAAATGAGACAAACCAAATCTCAAGCAAAAGACCTTAATAGGAGTATTAGCTGTTATAAACTATCTAATGAACCATCCAAATTAATTTTCTCTCCAGAGACAATGCTTTGTTTTCTTTTTTATTTTGTGAATGCCTTTGAGCTTATTTGTGTGTCCTCATGCCTGTGTCCCTGCTCTTAACCTCCTGTCATTTATCACATTTTTTTTCAATTTTTTAGAATTAAGGTATAGTTAACATATAACATTATATTCGTTTCAGGAGTACAACATAATGATTCGATATTTGTACATATTGAGAAATAATCACCACAATAAGTCCACTTGACATTTGTCACCTTAGTTACAAAAAATTTTTTCTTGTGATGAGAACTTTTAAGATCTACTCTCTTAGCAATTTCCAAATATGCAATACAGTATTAGTAACTATAGACGCTACAATGCTTTGTTTTTAAAATGTTTATCTCCATCAGCTTATTTCAGAGCAAAGTATTTCAAATCAGAGAATATGGGTCCTGGAAAATGACCTTAGAAAAAATTTAGAGGCAATGACAACCACAGGAAACTATGTGAATTATAAAGTAATTGACAAAATGAAGACAAAGAGATTTAGAAAATGGTAGCAGCTGATGAAATTTTTGAAAGATAAAAAGATGCCCCCATAGCATTTTCTTCTGTGACTTTCATTTTTCAATATCTTTAGACAGCATCAGTCCTGTGCATATTTATGGTTCCTGACTGACAGAGGCTATCCGGTCACCATGGAATCTGGCCACCAAAGACAGAAATAAAAGCATCAAAAGAGAAATTATTTTTAATCAGTTTGGTCTCATCTCATTGTTGTGATCCTTCTAAATTGGCAGCAAAACTCAAGATAGCATTTTTAATTGTTCTGTCTCCATTTCCTTGCTGTGTTTTGGCACATTGCAATGTGCATTTTTTAAAAACAGCTTTAGGGCCCCCCAGTGGCGCAGCAGTTAACTGATCATATTCTGCTTTGGTGGCCCAGGGTTCGCCGGTTCGGATCCCGGGTGCGGACATGGCACTCCTTGGCAAACCATGCTGTGGTAGACGTCCCACGTATAAAGTAAAGGAAGAAAGGATGTTAGCTCAGGGCCAGTATTCCTCAGCAAAAAGAGGAGGATGTTAGCTCAGGGCTAATCTTCCTCAAAAAGAAAAAAAAAAAAAGAAATAAAAACAGCTTTATTGGCATATGTAAACTATATCATAAAATTCACCCATTTGAAGTGTACAATTTAAATGATTTTTAGCAGGCTTACTGAGAGGTGCAAACTTTACCATACGTCAGTTTTAGAACATCTTGATTCCCCTAATAAGAGCCCTCATACTCATTTACAGTCCATCCAGATTCCCACTCCCAGACCCAGGCAATCACTAATCTACTTTCTATCTCTATAAATTTGTCTTTTCTGGACACATCACATAAATGGAATCATACCATATGCATTCACAATCATACAACATGTGCTTCTTTCACTTTGCATTATGTTTTTATGGTTTATCCTTGATGCAGAATGTGTAAGTAGTTCATTATTTTCATTGCTGAATAATAGTCAATTATATAGGATGCATCATACTTTGTCTATTTGTTAACTAGTTGATGGACATTTGAATTGTTTGCAGTTCTTGGCTATTACAAATAATGCTGCTATGAACATTCACATGCAAGTTTTTGTGTGGACTCATGTTTTCATTTCTCTTAGGTAGATACCTACGAGTGGATCTGTTGGCTTGTTTGGTAGTTTTATGCTTAACTTTTCAAAAAACTCAAATTGTTTTTGAAAGTGGCTACAGCATTTTCTGTTCCTACCAGTAACATATGAATGTTTTCGCTTCTCTACATCCTCACATTTGTTGTCTTAATATAGCTATTCTAGTGGGTGTGAAATGGTGTCTCATTGCGGTTTTAATATGCAATTCCTTAATGACTCATGATGTTGAGCATCTTTTCATGTGCTGAGTAGCTATTCCTATATATTCATTGATAGAATGTTCATATCTTTATCTCATTTTTGGATTGGGTTGTTTGTACTACTATTGGGTTTTAAGAGTTCTTTTTAAATTCTGGATGCAAGTCCTTTATCACTTATGTGTTTTCTCCCAGTCTATTGCTTACTGATCTTTTCTTTTTCTTAATGGTGACTTTTGAAGTGCAAAAGTGTTGAATTTTGATGAAGTTCAATTTATCGATTTTTTCTTTTATGTGCTGTACTTTTGGCGTAGCTAAGAAACCTTTGCCTAACCCAAGGTCTTGAAGATTTTCTCCTATGTTGCATTCTAAAAGCTTTATTGTTTTAGCTTACATTTAAGACTATGATTTTTACACATGGCGTGAAGCGAGGATATAAATTCATCTTTTTGCATGTGGGTATCCAATTGTCACGATACAATTTATTGAAAAGATTATACTTTCCCCAATGAATTTACTTGGCATATTGATCAAAAATCAGTTGGCTATAAATATAAAGATTTATTTCTGGATGCTCAATTGTATTTGGTTCATCTATACATCTGTCCTTATGTCAGTACCACATGGTCTTGATAACTGTACATTTATAGCAAGTTCTGAAATTGAGAAGTAAAAGTTCTCTAACTTTTCTTTTTCAAAATTGTTTTTGCTATTGAAGGTGCTTTGCATTTCCATATAAATTTTAGGATCTGCTTGTCAATTTATGCAAAAAAAAAAAAAACCCACCCAAACTTTGATAGGGATTGCATTGAATCTATAGCTCAATTAATGAAGAATTTCCATCTTAACAATATTGAATCTTCCAATCCACAAACATGGAATGCCTCTACATTTACTTAAATCTTCTTTAATTGCTCTCAACAAAATTTTTTAAATTTTCAGTGTCTTGCACTTTTGTTAAACTTATTCTGAAAGCATTTTATTCTTTTTGATGATATTTTGAGTAGAAAAATATTTTTTATTTTCTGATTTGTCATTGTATAGAAATACAATTGAATTTTTTTCAGCTTGCACACATAGCTCTGCCTTTTTTTGTTTTATAGCTATATAATTCATATACCACAAAAATCCATCCTTTTAAAATTTATAATCCAGTGGGTTTTAGTATATTTACAGAGTTGTGCACCCATGACAACTATCTAATTCCAGAATATTTTCATCATCCCCAAAAGAAATCCTATGCCCATTAGCAGTCATTCCTCAGACCCTGGCAACCACTAATCTAATTTTTGTCTTTATAGATTTGTCTACCTTAGGCATTTCACATAAATGGAATCACACAATATGTGGCCTTTTGTGTTTGGCTTCTTTCACTTAGCATTTTGTTTTCAAAGTTCATCATGCTGTAGCACGTATCAATACTTCATTCCTTTCTATGGCTGAATAATATTCCATTATATGGATATATCATGTTCATCCCTTAAACAATTGTTGGATATTTGGTTTGAATCCACTTTTTGGTTACTATTAATAATACTGCTATGAACATTCATGTACAAGTTTTTGTGTGGACATAGGTTTTCATATCTCTTGGGTATAAATTTAGGAATGGAATTGCTGGGTCATATGGTAGCTCTACATCTAATCTCTAGAGGAACTACAAACTGTTTTTCAAAGTAGCTGCACCATTTTATCTTCCCACCAGCTATGTATGAGGGTTCGAATTTCTCCATATCCTCACAAACATTTGTCTTTTTTTTATTATAGCCATCTTAGTGGGTGTGAAGTGGTATATCACTATGGGTTTGATTTTTCTCTGGTGGCTAATGATGTTGAACATCTTTTCAAGTGTGTATTGACCATTAATATATGTTATTTGAAGAAATGTCTATTCAGATCCTTTGCTCGCTTTCAAATTGGGTTGTCTTTTTATATTGATTTGTAATAATATTTTATATATTCTAGATACACGTTCCTTATCAGATAAATGATTTGAAATATTTTGTCCCATTATTTTGATTGTTTTTTTTGTTCTCTTGATTATGCTATTTGAAGCACAAAAATTTTTCACTTTGATGTTCTAATTATCTATTTTTTTTCTTTTGTGGCTTGTGCTTTTGGTTATACATCTAACCAATCATTGCTTAATCCAGGGTCATGATGATTTACACGTGTGATTTCTTCTAAAAATTTGGTAGCTTTACCTATTTCATTTAGGTCTTTGATCCATTGTGAGTTAATTTCTGAATATGGTGTGAGATAGGGGTGTAACTTCATTCTTTTGCATGTGGATATCCAGTAGTCCCAGCATCATTTGTTCAAAAGATTATTCTTTCCCTATTGAATGATCTTCATACCATCACAATCAATATCATGAGTCTTAAGAAAACATCAAGTTAGAATGTTATGATGGTAATACTATATCACAATTTTTTCTGATAATTAAATGTCTTTAAATAATCTTTCACATTAGAGTAACACTTGAAAAGAATTTTGGAGGCTATTTCCATTTTAGACTATCTTAATAATCAGTTTGATGCAGTTGCAGACCAGCCTGAAGAAATTTCTTTGTCAGAGTTCTATTCATATTACAGAAGAATTTGATACTAGATTTTTATAAATTAGAACGTTTTCTGTTGCATGTAAAGAAATCTCAATCACATTTGCTTAAATAAAAATGAAATTTATTGGAAACAAAGCAAGCTTCAATAAATTTAAGAGGATTGACATAATATCAAGCATCCTTTCTGACTGTAATGCTATGAAACTAGAAATCAATTACAATAATAAAGCTGGGAAAGGGACAAAGATGGGGAGATTAAATAACATGTTAGTGAATGACCAATGGATCATTGGAGAAATCAAGGAGAAAGCAAACATTATCAAGAGACAAATGAAAATGAAAACACACCATGCCAACTCATTTGGGATGCAGTGAAAGCAGTCCTAAGAAGGAAATTCATTGCAATACAGGCTCACCTCAATAAACAAACAAAAAAAAATCTCAAACAAGCAATCTCAAATTACACCTAACAGAATTAGGAGAAGAAGAAGAAACAAAGCCCAAAGTCAGTAGAATGAGAGAAACAATAAAAATTAGAACAGAAATAAATGAAATCAAAACAAAAAAGACAGCAGAAAAGCTCAATGAACAAAGAGCTGTTTCTTTGAGAAAATAAACAAAATTGACAAACGCTTAGACAGGCTACTAAGAAAAAAAGAGAGAAGATTCAAATAAATAAAAGCAGAAATGAAAGAGGAGAAATTACAACGGATACCACAGAAATACAAAAGATCATAGGAGAATACTATGAAAAACTATATGCCAACAAATTGGACAACCTAGAAGAAATGGATAAATTCTTAGACTCTTACAACCTCCCAAAACTAAATCAAAAAGAAATAGAGAATCTGAATAGACCAATCACAAGTAAAGAGATTGAAACAGTAATCAAAAACCTCCCCCCAAATAAAAGTCCAGGACCAGACAGCTTCTCTGGAGAATTCTACCAAACATTCAAAGAAGATTTAATATCTATCCTTCTCAAACTATTCCAGAAAATTGAGGAAGATGGAACACTTCCTAACACATTCTACAAGACCAACATCACCCTGATCCCAAAACCAGATAAGGACAACACGAAGGAAATTACAGGCCAATATCACTGACAAACATAGATGCAAAAATCCTCAACAAAATATTGGCAAACCAAATATAGCAATACATTAAAAGATCGTATACCATGATCAAGTGGGATTTATACCAGGGACACAGGGATGGTTCAACATCTGCAAGACAATCTATGTGATACACCACATTAACAAAATGAGGAACAAAAACCACATGATCATCTCAATAGATGCAGAGAAAGCATTCAACAAGATCCAACATCCATTTAAAATAAAAACTCTCAATAAAATGGGTACCTCAACATAATAAAGGCCATATCACAGCCAACATCCTACTCAATGGGGAAAAACTGAAAGCCACCTCTCTGAGAACAAGAACAAGACAAGGGTGCCCACTCTCACCACTCTTATTCAACATAGTACTGGAGGTTTGGGCAAGGGCAATTAGGCAAGAAAAAGAAATAAAAGGAATCCAAATAGGCAATGAAGAAGTGAGATTCTCACTGTCTGCAGACGACATGATTTTATATATAGAAAACCCTAAAAATCCATCAGAAAGCTACTAGAAGTAATCAACAATTACAGCAAAAGTTGCAAGGTACAAAATCAACTTACATAAATCAGTAGCATTTCTACCCTCTAACAATGAACTGACAGAAAGAGAACTCAAGAACACTATCCCATTCGCAATCACAACAAAAAGAATAAAATATCTTGGAAGAAATTTAACCAAGGAAGTGAAAGACCTATACAATGAAAACTACAAGACATTCCTGAAAGAAATTGATGACGACATAAAGAGATGGAAAGACATTCCATGCACATGGATTAGAAGAATAAACATAGTTAAAATGTCCATACTACCTAAAGCAATCTACAGATTCAATGAAATCCCAATCAGAATCCCAATGACATTCTTCACAGAAATAGAACAAAGAATCCCAAAATTCATATGGGGCAACAAAAGACCCCAAATTGCTAAAGCAATCCTGAGAAAAAAGAACAAAGCTGGAAGCATCACAATCCCTGACTTCAAAATATACTACAAAGCTCTCATAGTCAAAACAGCATGGTACTTGTACAAAAAAAGGCACACGGATCAATGGAACAGAAGAGAAAGCCCAGAAATAAAACCATACATCTATGGACAGCTAATCTTTGACAAAGGAGCTGAGGACATACAATGGAGAAAGGAAAGTCTCTTCAACAGATGGTATTGGGAAAACTAGACAGCCACATGTACAAGAATGAAAATAGACCATTCTTTTATGTCATTCACAAAAATAAACTCAAAATGGATCAAAGATTTAAAGGTAAGACCTGAAACCATAAGACATCTAGAAGAAAATATACACAGTACACTCTTCAAGATCAGTCATAAAAGGATCTTTTTGGACACCAAGTCTTCTCAGACAAGGGAAACAATAGAAAGAATAAACAAATGGGACTTCATCAGACTAAAGAGCTTCTACAAGGCAAGGGAAAATAAGATTGAAACAAAAACACAACCTACCAACTGGGAAAAAATATTTGAAAATCATATATCCAACAAAGGGTTAATCTCAATAATATATAAAGGACTCACACAACTCAACAACAAAAAATCAAACCACCTTATCAAAAAATAGGCAGGGGATATGAACAGACATTTCTCCAAAGAAGACATATGGATGGCCAAAAGGCACGTGAGAAGATGCTCATCATCACTTATCATCAGGGAAATGCAAATCAAAACTACACTAAGATATCACCTTACACCCATTAGAATGGCTAAAATAACCAAGACAAAAAATAACAAATGTTGGAGAGGTTGTGGAGAAAAAAGAACCCTCATACACTGCTATAGGGAATGCAAACTGATGCAACCCCTATCTAAAACAGTATGGAGATTTCTCAAAAAATTAAAAATAGAAGTACCATATGACCCAGCCATCCCACTACTGGGTATCTACACAAAGAACTTGAAATCAGCAATTCAAAGAGACCCATGCACCCCTATGTTCATTGCCACGTTATTCACAATAGCCAAATGCAGAAGCAACCTAAGTGCCCATCGACTGATGACTAGATAAAGAAGATGTGGTATATTAATATGATGGAATACTACTCAGCCATAAAAAGATAAAATCGTCCCATTCACAACAACATGGATGGACCTTGAGGGTACTATGTTATGTGAAATAAGCCAGATAGAGAAAGACAAACTCTGTATGATTCCACCCATACGTGGAAGATAAACAAACACATGGACAAAGAGAACAAATTAGTAGTTACCAGGGGGGAGGGGGTTGGAGGGTGGGCACAAAAGGTGAAGTGGTGAATTTATAATATAACTGGCAAATAATAGTGTACAAGTGAAATTTCACAAGGTTGTAAACTATCATAACTTCAATAAAAAAATAAATTAAAAAAATGAAATTTATTATCACATATAAGAGGAAGTCCAGAAATAGGGCAGGCCCCTGAGTTAGTTGACTTAGTAGCAGGCTGAGGAAGGTGGACAGCCCCCAGGGAAGGTATATTCTCCAGTGCCCTTTTCAGATGTGTCCAGGAAGAATCATGAAAAAGAAGGTGGTCAAAAAGCCATGGAAAAAAATGTACTGAGGAGCTCCTCCCACAAAGCAGAAATAGTGACTAATCAAGGGATATTCCTCATCCCAGGGCAAGAGGCCCTTGTGAAGTGTGCAGGACTTTAGAATATAATGACATAGCTATTGACTGCTATGTCTCCCATTATTCCCCTTTCAGGAATGGGAGTACTTACTGCAGTTTATTGCAGTTACCCATCCCTGTTCCATCTTTGTATATTGGATGTTTCGGTAAGTAGATAATTTACCTTTTTTGGTTTGTAAGTCTCTGGATTAAGAGGAATCACATTCATGCTTTATAGAGAAACTATCAAAATACGTCACACTTTGAGCCTGATACTGTGATTGGATGGGACTACTGAGTTCTCTCTCTTGGCTATGGAATGAGTATATTTTGCATGTGGGGGAAAGGAATATTTGTGATCAAGAGGGTGAATTATGGTAGATTATATTGTATTAGGGTTAAGAATACTTGGTGCTTCTCCCTGAGGGGTGATTATATATCCCTGTCCACTGACATCAGGCTTTGCCATATGACTTCCTTTGGCCAATAAAATGTGAGAAGCCACATAGTAGAAGTAGAAGCTTTAACAGCCATTGCATGGTTCTACTATATTCTTCATTTTCCTTTATCATAAGACTGGCAATGCTCCAGGTAGGGGCTGCTCGCTCAGCACCGGCTCCAGAAGGCGGACAACGTCAAACTGAGCTGCAGCTAACCAATGTAAGAAATGTTACAAGATCAGGAAATAAACTTTGGCTGTTTTAAGATTCTGAGATTTTGGAATTTTTTTGTTACAGCACCATAAATAGCCTCCACTAACTAAAACAATGACTATTTTACAATTATTTCTGACCTTTTGATTCTTTAAATACATGTAATGAGGTCATAACATACAAAAAAAACCACTGTTTCCTTAATTAGACTTACTTTCAAAGTCTAAAAAATTAGAAAAAGACTTCTTTTTAGTCAAGGCCTGGCATAATTCTTATCTACCAATCTAAATCTACATAAACTAGTATCACCTTTCCCACTTAAAGATCTGTAAAGTTCTAACATCTGAATAAATGATGCTATTATCCCAATATTCAACTAGAGAACTTGCAGTTTCCAATATACCCAATCATTTAAAATTTACATAATAATGTACAAGCCCTGTATACTATACATATTTGCATGTTTTCCCAAATTAAAATAATTTGTTATAGATAAAAAGTAAAAATGCACCCATGGAGTTTCTTATATAGGAATAGTTTTTAATATCATACACTAACTATTTTTTATACACCAAAGAATCTTCTAAATTAAAGCCATTCAGATCTCAGCATGTTGCAACTAAGTTCAACTACTTGAAACAAAAAGAGGAAATAGGTTACCTATAGCAATCTACATTTTGGTTGAATATGGCAACAAAAGGAAGTGGCTTGTTAAAGCAGCAACAGCATATTTATTGGTATATTCCAACCTGAAATGAAAATTATAATGTGTATATTTCACATTTTCTTGGATTAACATTATTTATGACAATACCTAGATGTTCTTCTAGATTGACAAGTTTACCTAAGATTATATGTCATAATTTTTTTTAAATCATAATTCCAACACTAGTCCTACTGCTTATAAACAGGATTACTTTCTGGCAAACTAACAAACAGTTCCCTAAACAAGTACATAAACAGAAAACAAAGCTAAAAAAATCTCTCGGCAGATTTATTTTCTATTTAGTGTTTACATTTTAGCCTAATGGAATTAGAAGGAATATAATTGTGAAAAAATATAACAAATGGAATAAACCCAAACAAGCCAACCAAGGAGATAAACAAATGGGGCAAGGAAGTGGGGAGAGAAAACCAAAAAGCTAAAACAATTCAATAAGTATTAAATAACTTTATTCGAATCCCATATCAGGAGAGTGGCAGATTCCCTAAGCAATATTACACAGAAATTAAATTTTTGTTCTATAGAAATGAGCCCTATTTTTAATAGAACCATTTAACTACCTAAATATAGCTATAATTAATTTTAATTTAGCTGAGTGCATTATACATGATTATTCATTTGAAAGATTATCTTTAGCAACCTGTCAGGCCAACAGAGAAAGAGCAGGACTGGGAAGAGACCAATGACAGCAGTGGACAGTACCGATGCCTGTGCATCTCCAACCATGTCCCCCAGCAAATACAGCATAGCATCACTCACTTGAACTTCTTAGGATCTAAATTATAAAATATTTTTAAAATAATCTTGCTTTGTAATTTTAGATATATAAAATAAAGCTAGTGGATGACAGCAGCAGCCAAAAAGACATATGATTTTGTTTTGAGTAAATGTTTCAACACTCAGCATATTAAGTGTAAATGGTACATCTTTCACTCTGCACTGTCATCCCTATGCTCACGTCCACATTTACAAATTTCATCCATTCTACACAAGATGTCACCTCCTCCAAGAAAGCCCAACTTATACCTCTTTTATGGCCTTTGCAGAATAGTATAGGCACCTTATCATGGGTTTACCTTTTACCGTATGACTGAGCAAGTTGTTTATCTTCTTTCCACCCCAGTCTGCATGTCTGTAAAATAGGGATTAAATTAACACCTAGCTCTTAGGATTGTTGTGAGGATTACGAGAAAGAATACACATGAGGCACTTAGAATAGGCCCTGACACACACATTAAATTCTCAGTTAATTTTAGTTCTTTTAATTATAGAGAAGCAGAAGATAAACTGAGCTATTGACTATTATATCTCACAGCTAACACATTGCTTGGCACCTAGCAGTTCTCAAATATCCACTTTTGAATGCATAAAGAACTCTTCCTTGAGAAGTACTTCTAATGAGAGACTGAGAGCAGGAAAAGCCAGCAGAGGAGTTCAAGGTGTAGGTGAGCAGTAACAGTTTTTAAAACTGCAGGCGATTCAAACAGTGTGAGAACTAGGGGAAAAAAGGCCCTGGGTTGTATGGTCAATACGTTAAAGTAACCTGTTTCCCCTGGGGATTATATTAGGGATTTTTTAGGAAAAATGGGTCATAGTAATAAAATATAAACAGACCCTAAATTTCTGGTTAACTTTGATTGATGAAAACAAATTTTAAATCAGAGAAGAGTAGCAAATTTATACAACCATAAAGTGTTGTTGTGTAATAAACATGGCTAGTATACACTTTAAATATACCTAAGACCGTTTTTTAAGTGCCTTCAAAAAGTTCGTAAACATAGTCTTTTCAAGAAAGGTCATCTTAACCAAATTATCAGTGAAGAACCCTTTATCTTGTGTGTTTGCTTTGAGGTTTTCTCCATTTTTCAAGGCCTTTTCAATCAATTAAGGTATATTTAAAGACTATGATTATGTTTATATGTGTACATATGTATTATGCATGCACTATAAGCACATACATGGAAGTCTACAAACAGAAAAAAGCATCCTTTCTATTAACTTATCACAAACACACAGAGAAGACCATGCAAGATGAGTATCCTGGAGTCCCTTCTATTGCCTTTCACCCTCTTCTTTTGTCTTTTTTGTGGTCTTTTCTATCCCTCTGAACTCTCTCCATGGTCACAGCTCCATTTTAGAAGAGTAACTCAAGAAGAATAAATAGCTCATTCTAAATTCCACTCATGCTTCCATCCTGGTGGTCATGGCAGGTCCTTATCCTATGTCAACATAGGGCAGGTGGAAATTCTTCAGATTCCTCAGATTGGACCTTTTATGAGACAAACAAACTTTTCTCTTTATATTATTAACTAACTATATACCCATTGGAGCCCAGATGCTTTTGGTCAGTGGAGTTAGACAACTTCCCTCTTGGTATGTCAATTTGGATTAGGACTAGATGTTTTGGAGTATAGGAGTACAGTAAATTCCTTTATATTGTATCTATTTGCATCCTTTGCCCTGGGGCCAAGAGCCTTCCAGGAGAAAAATAATTAAACTCCATCCACCATTGAGTTTGAGATATACCTAACTGACAGAGAATTGGGGGCCATAACGGAAGTCAGATTTTAGGAGGGGATTTGCCAGAAAAGAATTCACCATAAGGAAAGAATATACAATGAGTTAGACCAGTTAAAGCACCTGAAATGATTGGAGAATATTGGTTACGGGGATGGCAAACAGCCAAACTTGTCCCAACACAATCACCCTAGTGGAATAAGTCTGTGAGAATGTGTATGTGTATGCATTTCTGAAATTACAGTACTTTGGAGTTCCGTCAATTTCACTGTGGGGCTCTCTTGACCCCCAACACCTTTTCTTACCTTGAAAAGACATCTTTGCCTGGGTGAATAAATAAAGACCTATACCGAAAAATCAGCATCAACAGTGATGGTGGCAGGCAGTTTAAGTGGTACTCATGAGAAGAGAATGTGGGTGACTCTAATGAAATAGTTCTACTTGGGGCCTTTGCTTCAAAGTTAAGGCTTGACTCACTTTAGCATTTGAGTGAAAAAGCTTTATTGGTAACCAATGAACACTGGGACTCAAGTAACTTTCTAGAAGACTCCCTACCTCCAATTCTGGCAATGGAGTGGAATTTACAATAAGCATTTATTTGCTTCCTAAGAATGAAAACACAGAATTGTAGATTTATTGATGTTAATGTCCACCAGCCAAAGAACATCAAGAACATACCAGTAGTTGAAGAAGTTGGGTTCATTGCTTGTTGCCACAAGGGAAAAAACACACCACTGAGGAACCATGGGTACCTCAGTAAGAGGATTTTAGAGCTCATTATAGGATTTGGGCTTATGTTAGCTGATTTTGGAGAGAGTATAGGGAAGTACAGCTTTGCTCTGGATTGAATCCTGTCAGGAAGCAGGGGTAATTTAGCAATTGGGAATATTAATAAATCTTATCTATATGACAGGAGGAATGAAGTAAAGCTTAGCTATAATTGGTAAAGAAAGAGCAGTCATTCATATTAGCCAGGATAGGAAAATGTTTGGTCATTTTTGTGGTTTAGACATTGTTCATGTTTTTGCCTGTATTCAGACATACTATGGAGTGGTTTTGTTTTTGCCTTGATCTACGCAGTCACAGAGTAGCCTTGTCTGATGTTGATATTCTGTGAAATTTTCCATGCGAAACAACAACCACCACCACCTGCCAAGGCCTAATTGTGAGGGGTAGGCCAGCTCCCAGATGTCACTTTTTTATTGGTGACAACATTAGCTAAAGTAGTTAGATTCTAATTTCAACAACTTCAAATATGGCAGATATTCATTGACAATAGTAACAATAGTGGCAACCAAACAGAATCTTTCATTAAAATGTTGGGTCTGAGGAAAAATGCAGCCAAGTAATCACTTCCAAAGTGACTCCTAGATACCTAGTATCTCCTTAAAGATCCTAGGAAATACCTGGGCATCCAATAACATTTTGGACTTCCTGTGCCTATGCAGCTGGGGTCTGAGAGAATCCAAGAGTAGTGTGAAACCTGAAATAATCATCAAATGGGTGGTGACCCCTATGACATCTGGATTAAACATATGCACATTGAACCATTTAAAGAATGTTAGAGAACCTTTCTTTCATATTAAATTTATCATAGTTAGAATAAAAAAAAAATTGGTTTCTAAAAAATCATTTGCATGATGATGCTATAGTGGACATCTGCTTTTGGCTACCCAACATTCATTCTCCTCTTTCCTTGTAAGAGGACCCAGAGTTTCCTTTGGGAAACAATCCCTCCCCATTCCCAGTCAATCAACATATCTCATCTCCTTGGTTTCAATGACTGGTTTAAAAATAGACACAATCCAGCCTTAAGCCAATTACGATGCACATTTATCTGACCATAGTGATTGGTGCAGAAATAGGCATATGACCTCAGTTGAGGCAAACAAAGGTGAACTTCAGAACTTTGGCTCAAAATGCTCTACTTGGTGATATAAAGATATGAGATTGAGAATGCTGCAGCCATTTTGTGAGCCCAAAGAGAGCCAGCCAAGCTAGGAACTGAGTAGAGGAAGGAGTATGAAGAAAGAAATCTTGGCAATGCTTTTCGAGGTCTGGATACAACTGCATCTACTCTGGGTTGCTAAGTTGTATGAACTAATAAATAATCAACCATTTATTGTTTGAGCCAGCTTCAGTTTAGTACTCAATCACTTTAAACACAAAGAGTGCTGGTAGAACAAACATACAAGTTAATAACTTCTGATTTGGAAAACTTACTCAAATAAAGTAAAATTTCTATTATACAAAACACTAATATAATATCAAAATAATAATGTGATCACCAAATCCATTCAAACAGCATCAAGGTCCAAAACTTTGGATGCCATGATCTGTTTTATGTTTGTTTTTTAACATTATGATCTAATTCCTTAGTAAAACCATCTTCATAAAAAGGTACTGATGCAATTTCCTTTCCAATGCTAACAATGATTGAATTACTTTTAAAAGTATATCATAATCTGTTTTATAAAACAGTAAAATAGACTATTTTTAAACTGTATTTAAGGTTTTTTGACAAAGTATGAAAAAGATAAGTTTCCTGAGAGAATTTATAATAACAAATTTTATCGTCTGTCCTTTTGATTTTCAGATTAACCTCTTGCATAACTTTGACCCTTCAAAAGTTCTTGCACTAAGCTTTTTATTTTTACCTTCAATTGTAAATTTCCCCATAGTTTTACAAAACGATGACAGAGGAATGCGCCTTTAAAGGTCAGCACATACATTTCTATACCTAATACTTTAACAAAAAAAGCCATTAGGAGTCTATATAATGAGTCATTAATAATCAAGCAAATCACATTAATTTAAGGCTCTGATACAAAAGATTTTATCTTGTTTTTGTTCTTATTTTTGGAAAAAAAGTATATTATGATTGTACCCTTCAAAAGAGCCTGCATACAAAAATTTTATTCAAGAATATCAAATTAAATTTCAAATAATCCCACAGGAAAATGTAATGAGCCCACATGCTAGCTTATCTATGAATTACACATTGTCTTTCATTAAAATGGATCATATACTTCTCCTCCTGTCTAAGTATAATCCTTCTGTCTGTACTTTAAGTCTCATTCACTTCCTTTTCAGGGATCTCAGAATGAGTATTCTTTCTCTTGCCTGTATCTTCAAAATCCAAGTCTCTCCCATTAGGAACAAATAATAATTAAAAAGTCTCTGTAAACTGCCTAACATTCTAGCTATTAAAGTTTCTTTACTCTCTCTCAATATCAAGTTTCTTGAGTGTTGCCTTCATTTGCTGTCACACTTTCTTACCTTGCTAAACACTCCTTAATGTACTGGAATCTGGCTTCTACATGAATGGCTCAACAAAAGTAGTAATCTGACAGAGATCATTGCTGACTTCTGTGTTACTTTTCAAGCTTCATCTTGTCTGACATCTTAGAAGCACAGACATTTGCCTACCTATCCTCTTTCTTGAAAGACTCTTTTACACCATTGGTACAAGAGTCACCAAATACATGTGGTCTTTCTCCTACCTTTTTGGCTGCTCCCTTTATCCAACTCTTACATGCCACTTCTGCCCAAGCCTTTGTGGGGGCCTGGAATTGGCCACTCCAAGATATGTCTTTGGCATGAGGATTGTTTGGGGATGGTTACTTTTAATAAACTGCAGACAGGAAAGGAACTCTGAGAAGCAGAGTTTACTTACCCTTTGTAAGAGACATTTACATTGTAAAGGAAATCTCCATCTGTAAGGGTGTCTCCCTCTCTGTACCAGGAAGAAGGGGGGATGACCTTATCTCTAGAAACTCTTATCAATGCAGAAGGCAAGGACTTAAATCTGCATAATAATCTTATTCCTGTTTCCTGTGCTTGTCTGGTAACCTCCTGTAACTGACTCCCCCCAACATCCTCCTTTGTCTTTAGCTGAATATGATATTTAAGGTGGTGGCTTCAGCCATTTTGGTGAGTTGCTCAGCTTGCCTGAGCCTCTCCCATGTATACATGCTATAAAGCTTTGTTTAATTTTCTCCTGTTATTCTGTCTCATGTGAATTTAATTCCTTCTCCAGCCAGAAGAACCCACAGTGGGTACAGGAAATGTCTTCCTCCCCTACACCTTCTTTTCTTCTTACTCTGTACAGTCTCTCTAGTTTTCCTCCTCCAGTATCTCCAAATCTTTAACTATCATCTATATTTTGATAACTCAATTCTATATCTCTTACCTATCCTGGGCTTTAGAACCATACACTGAAATGCCTATTCAATAGCTCCTATTGTATGTACCATAGGCATGTCAAATTTAATCCATCTGGATTTAACTCATAATCTGCTCTTCCTCATAAATGACTTCACCATGCACCCATTTATCTGAGTAATTAACTATGACATAATACTTGAATCCTCCCTTTTCCTTATCTCTCAAATCCAATCAACCACCAAGCAGGGCCTTGTGAGTCAAGCCTTTGTCTTAGCAGCAATAAGAAATCACTGAATGGCATTAAGTAGTGGAGGGACAAGATCACATTTGTATATTAGGAAGATTAACTACATTATGGAAGATGGAGTAGATGTAATCACAGGAAATTACTTTGACCTGAACTGAGGTAGAAGTCACAGAGGGAAAGGTACTTTAATGGATGTTCCATGTCAAATATAAAAATAAACACGTTGAGAAGAGTGTTTTTTTTTAAACCAAGTGTTAAACTAAATATACTAGAAATAAATTTTTCTTCCTGTTACATCATCCCTTTAGAAAATCTGTTCTCTTACAGCCCTGTTTACACTCTATAACCTTGTACCATCCCCTCTTTGCCCTATCCTCAGCTGACTGGATCACCTGTGGATATCTGACTTCAGAAAAACCTTACCATAGATGAGGTTAACCCAGTTAAGACCTTTTATACTAGGTGTATGGAACCGGGATAGCCCGTCTCTACTGGGTTCTGAAACTAATTTGCTTATTCTATTGAAACATTACAATGTTTGCATTTGGTGAGGAATTTTTGAGTACTATATACCCAAATAAAATCTCAGAGAAAATATAATATCAGAAAATGTGAAACAGTCTTTGAAAAGTTAATATCTTTTAATAAAACAATTGACTTGCTAGAAATCCTACAGAAATAATTTTTTTAAAATAGGGCAAAGATTTGAAGGGGGCAATGATGTTCACTACCAGGTTATTTACAATAGCAAAACACTGGATTAGATAGTCAAGAACAGAAGATTGCTACAGAATATACATAAAAACATTAACAATGCTTATTTCCGTATGGTGAAATTATAATGATTTTACTTTCCTTTAGATTTTTCAAGTTTTATGAATTAAGCATGTATGCCTTTTCTAATTAGAAGCAAATAAAAAATATTAATAGAAAAGTCTATTCACCATTTTAATTAGCCAAGGAATCAATCTCCACATCACAATAATGGGACAAACTGACATTATGTATCTCCAAAAGGGATGCATTACCTCACTTATGCAGTGTTTTTGGCCCTAAATGTTTAATTAAGTCATGAGGAAACAATTAGACGAATCCATATTGAGGGACATTCTTCAAAACAACTGGCCTGAACTCTCCAAAATTTCAATATCTTGAAAGACCTCAATTGTTCTAGATTAAAGGAGAGTAAAATGACATTACAACTAAATTTGAAGTATGATCCTTAATTGATCCTGTATGGTTAAAAAAAAAGAGAGAGAGCGAGAACTAGAGGAATCTGAATATAGACTGTATATCAGAATATATTATTGTTCAGCATTAAATTTCTTGAGTGTGATAATGACATTGAGGTAGGGTATACATGCAGTGTTAGGGTATATAATGGTCTGTAGGAGATTATCCTGTTCTTAGGAGGTACATGCTATTATACATGGATTTAGTGGTAAAGTGTCATGCTGCTGCAACTTACCTTTAAATAATTCAGCTAAAATACATACACGCACACACACACACAGCAGTGTTTTGCACACTGTTTCCAAGGAGCCTTTTTTAGACATTTTTTTCCCTAACTAGCTCTCCTTCCCCCATAAAATTTTTTTCAGTTGTGGTAAAAAACATAAAATTTGCCATCTTAAACATTTTTAAGTGTACAGTTCAGTACTGTTAAGTATATTCACACTCTTGTGCAATCAATCTCCAGAATTTTTTCATCTTACAAAGCTGAAACTCTGTACCCATTAAACAACAAATCCCATTTCTCCCCAACTCATCCACTCATTGCCTGGCAACCACCATTCTACCTTCCCATTCTATGATTTTGGCTGCTCTAGATACCTCATATAAGTGAACTCATACAGTATTTTTTTTTGGTGATTCGCTTATTTCACTTAGCATTATGTCCTCAACGTTCATCCATGTTGTGGCACGTGTCTGAATCTCCTTTCTTTTTAAGGGTGAATAATATTCCATTCTTTATATATGACACGTTTTGTTTATCCATTCATCCATCCTTGGACACTTGGGTTGCTTCCACCTTTTGACTATTGTGAATAATGCTTCTAAGAATATGGATGTACAAATATCTAAGAACTTGCTTTCAATTATTTTGGATGTGTACCCAGAAGTGGAATTGCTGCATCATATGGTAATCTATTTTAATTTTTTGAGGAACTGTCATACTGTTTTCCATAGCTGTTGCACCACTTTACATTGCCACCAACAGTGCCCAAGTGTTCCAATTTTTCCATATCCTCACCAACACTTGTTATTTTCTATGTTTATTATAGTAGCCATTGTAACAGGTGTGATGTGCTAGTTCATTGAGATTTTGATTTGCATTTATTTCCCTAATGATTAGAGATGCTGAACAATTTTTTGCATGCTTATTGGCCATTTGTATACCTTCTTTGGAGAAATGTCTACTCAAGTTCTTTGCCTATTTTTTAACTGGGTTGTTTTGTTGTTGAATTGTAGAAGTTCTTTGTATATTCTGAATACATAAATTATCAGATATACAATTTACAAATATTTTTTCCCATTCCATAGGTTGCCTTTTCACTCTGTTGGTCATGTCCTTTGATACATGGAAGTTTTAAATTTTGATGTAGTCTAATTTGTCTTTTTTTGCTTTTGTTTCCTGTTCTTTTAGTTGCTATATCCAATAAATCATTGTCAAATCCAATGTCATGAGCTTTTGCCCTATGTTTTCTTCTAAAAGTTTTATAGTTTTAAGTTTTATGTTTAGGTCTTTGATCCATTTTGAGTCAATTTTTTAATATAGTATAAGGTACGACTCCAACATCATTCCTTTGCACGTGGATATCCAGTTTCCTATAGCCTCTTTATCATGAATCAGCACTGATTGGGTGTAGGTTAGGGATAGTTAGGTAGGAAAAACTTGCTACTTGGATCTAACTTAACTTTTTCTGACAAAATAAGAGCATTCATGTTATTTAAAAACAAACTTGTATTAAGTATCAACTTCATTTAATCTTTTCAAAGATATATCTTACAAATATGTTCATTTTTCTAAACCTAAGTGCTTGCTGTATAAAAGTGTTTTATTTAGAGAAGTACTCATACCTAAATGTACAACTACTAGAACAGTTTTTTTAATGAGAAAATGTTCAAGTAGTAGCTAGTTTTGGAAATTTCAAGTTTATGAATAAAGTTTGAAGTATTTGGTCATCTAAAGGTACAGGCAGAAAATAGTCACTATAAACTCTCACAGATGGGAGAGAAAAAAAAATTTGAGGAGAAAATCTACAAACAGTAAAACCCTCAAAAACTTTCCTCATTCCACATGTTCTCAAAAAGAGAAGACATCCCTACTCTCAAATTGAAAGTCAAATGGATGACTCAGGTATCACTAATTTTTCTCAACTTGCTTAAAAGTTTTTAAATTATTCCATGAACTTGGCATTATTGCCATTCATAAAATTATTCCATAATGTGCAAAAAGAATAAAATAAACCTTACAAGTATTAAACAGTTCTAGATTACAAGGTACCAAAACAAATTCTGATCATCAGAATCATGTGATCTGATCATCAAACCAATATCTTTTTTCTCTTCTCATTATGCTGAATACTTCGATTATGAATTGCAACCAAAATATAAACTACAACTATATTGTAGTAAACATGTACATTCTTATTTCAAAAGAATACTATTTCTTGTCAAATTGATAATCATATCACAGAACTTAAATGACTACATTGTCATATAAAGACTCTGCCACCCTTTAAAAACCATTTCTAGTCTGTTCCATTTTAAATACCATCCAATATCCTTTAATAATATTAATACACCACCAAATTACTTTCTTTGTAGAACAAAGACAAGCACTTTAAAGCTTGCAAAGTGACTAATTCTTAACGTTGTCAAATTAAGTTAAGCAATTTAATGCAATTACTAAATGTACTGACTTCTTTAAAAATTGTAGCAATTAGGGAAACTATTTCACTACTTTTATAAGGTACATAAATAACTTGGTTCAAGCAAAGTTGTTTGGGCACGCTGGCTTTTTTTTGGCAGGGGTTGGGGGGAGAGGGGTGTTGCTGAATTCTGGTAGCCATTCTTGCAGTCAAAGGCAAATCCAACTTGTTGGTCATAGCTTGCATTCAACCAAACCGAACAAGAGCATTTGATACTATAAAATCAGATCGCTTCCTAGCTCTGGTTTTGAGCTCACACTGTTAAAGTAGTGCACCTTCTTATTTTGCTTTATAGCCACGACTGTTAGTGTTAAGGGTAGTTTGCACTACAGAAAAAACAACTTTGATCTGAGTTGGGCCGCCTTTAGAATTTCCCATTGTCTGGACAGACCCTATACCATGCCTGCTAAAGAAAGTCCAACTATAAATCCCCTGAACTTGTTAGGAGTTAGGAGATGGCCCAATCCTTGGACAACTGGGCCTTGGACATTTATTTTCTCTCAAGGAAATAAGCAGATTGAAGTCAATGATACTAGTTCTTTCCAGCCTTAAATTGAATAAATGGGTGATGAAAACAAAAACATCTATGTAATGAGACTTACTTATATACTGTGATTAATCATTCCAACTCTGTAACTAGTTTTTCCATCAATAAATTGAGATTATTAATTTATCCTTTTACCTTAATGTATTTTCACTTGCTTTCTTCTTGTTTTCTCAACACCAAAGCCTATGGCTGTCTTTTCAAAATATATTCATCCTTCACCTCCTCTCTCCTTCATTCACTCATTAGTCAATTACTATTCTATTATACCAGGTACAAGGTTGAACTAGTATATTAGGCACTAGGGATTTAAGAGTAAACAAAACAGACATGGTCCTTACTCTCTCGAAATCTACAGTCTAACAGAGATGGCCAATATTGCAAACACACATAAAATTTCAATAATTATTTCAACAATGCTAAGTACTAAGACACTATGAAAATCTATAAATAGGGGAATCTGATCAAGTCACGGAGATCAAAGAAGGTGCCCCTGAGAAGGGGATCCTTGATATAAACTCTGTTTTTATAGGATAAGTAGGCCTTAACCAAGAAAGAAGGGAGCAAAAGTAATCTATGCAAGAGAACAGTACAAAGGCCCTATGGTGGAAGCAAACATGTTGAACATGAAGAACTGAAAGAAACCTCAATATTACGGAAATGAAGGGGGCTGCATAATGCACAATGAAGCTGGAGAGGAAGACAGGCTCCATAGTCATGAAAGGGTTAGAAGCAGCGGACTGATATGACTGGATTTGTGTTTGATAAAGATGACTCTGACTACAATGTGGAGATGGATTTGAAAGGGGGTCCATGTACTGTGGGAATTAGGAGACTATTATAGTAGTTCAGGAAGAGAAGATCATAGGTAAATCAGAGTACAGGCTACAGTGGAGGGAAGGTAGATGGATTTTAGAAGTATTATATAAAATGAATAGGTTTGGCTGATGGATTGGGTATGAGGAGTGTATTAGTTACCTATTGCCGTTTTAAAAAATTACCCTAAAACTTAGTATCTCATAATTTCTGTGGGTCAGGAATCAGGGTACAACTTAGCTGGGTGCCTATGACCCAGGCTCAGTCATAAGGCTGCCACTGAGGTGTTGATGAAGGATGCAGTCACCTCAAGGCTCGACCAGTGAAGGATTCACTTCCAAGCCCAGCCATGTGGCTGTTGACAGACCTCAAGTCCTCTTCACCTGTTGGTGGGAGACATGAGTTCCTTGCCATGGGAACCTCTCCAGGAGGCTAATCACAACATAGTAACTCGCTTCCTTCAGAGTGAGGATAGAGTTGGGGAGGGGAATCAGAGAGAGGGAGTAAAAGAAGGCAAGCAAGAAGGAAATCACAGTCTTTTTGTAACCTAATTTGGAAATGACCTCTCAGAACTTTTAACATATTGTATTCACCAGAAGTGAGTCACTAGGTCCAGTCCACACACAAGCAGAGATGATTACACAAAGGGCATGCAGACCAGAAGGTGATCATCACTGGAGGCCATTTTAGAGGCTGCCCACCACAGGGAGCAAGGAAGCAGGAGGCACTGAGGTATTAGTGAGATTGGGAAGGATGGAAAAGGCCCAGGTTTGGAGAAGTTTTGTTTTGGACACATTGAGTTTGAAAGGACAAGGTGCCTTTAATTCAATAAACAGATATGTGTTTATAAAATACCTACTCTGTGCCAGGTACTACTCTAGGAGATGGGATATACTCATGAACACAGGAAAAGTCCTTGAACTCATGGAATTTACCTTCTAATTGCTGAACACAGATGACAGACATTTAAACAAATAAATTCAGATAATGATAAGGGGTGGAGAAAGAAAATAACAGGACAAAGTTGTGAGTTTCTCTTCAGCTATGGTGTCAAAATATGCTTTTCAGAGACCCAAGTAGATTGTTGAAAGCCTTCAGATGTCCACTAGATTCCTCCTGTGCTCTCATTGTATTTTCCCCTCTCTTATAGGATTTATCGAAAACTGTATTACAGTGCAAGTCATTCTTTTGTGCTAGGTCAAAAAAATTCCACCACCTACCAAGATATCTACATCTACTCCCTGGAATGTGTGGATGTTTCCTTATTTGGGAAAAAGGTCTTTGCAGATGTGACTAAGTTAAGGATCTTGCAATAAGGAGACAACCTTGAATTATTCAAGTGGTCCCTAAATGCCATCACCATTGTCCTTGTAAGAGACACACAGAGAAGACACACAGAAGAGGAACAGGAAGTGTGACCATGGAGGCAGAGATTGGAGAAATGCAGCCACAAGTCAAGGAATGCCAACAGCCACCAGAAACTGGAAGAGGAAAAGAGCAGATTCTCTTCTAAAGCCTCCAAAGGGAGTGCCACTGACACCCTGATTTTGGACTTCTGGCCTCCAGGACTGTGAGAGAATACACTTCTGTTGTTTTGAGCGACCCAGTATGTGGTAATTTTTTACAACAGCCACAGGAAACTAATATACCCGTTCAATGTTATTCCCTAGCACTGGACTCATGGCATTCATTACATGTTGTAATTATTTGTTTGTTCCCTTTTTTATTGTGTTTCATTCCATTAATATTCAAGTTCCTTGAAGATGGGGACTTCCCTGTACACCTTGCTCTTGGCATAGTGTTTAGAAAATATTGCATTCCTAGGAATTATCTGTTAAATGAATGAATGGATAAATGTCCCCCATTAGATAACAAGTCTTGTAAGTCAGAGACCATGTCTATAGACCATAATTCCCAAGCTCGCAGCACAGAGCCTTGCCAAAAACTATTGTTGAACTTGGTTTGAGCTATAAGAATCAGGAAGTCTGGATTCTAGATATTGTACTGCAACTTAGAGCTACGTGATAGCCCCACCTCTATCTTGTACACATCTAGTATTAGATTTAGTATATTCAAGTAAGTTCGTTCTTATCTGCTCTTCTCAGCCCTGACAAGAAGAGCCAGATTGCATTCATTTTCTCATTCTGTACACGATCTACGATGCTTGGCATATTGTAGGAGCAACAATTATTTAAGACTTTTGGGTGAATTAGAGTAACATCAGGCTCAGCTATAACCAAAAGTCAACACTGCATCCTTGAATAAATTCCTAATCAACTCTGAACCTCAACATTCTCAGCTGAAAGAAGATTAACCCTTACCTCGCAGAGATATGAACCTGTGAAACTCTTAGCCTATGATAGGGGCTCCATGAGTGATACCTGATTATTAATAATCCTATTCCACTGACCTAAGTCAGCTTTGAGTACAGCATCGGACAAGAGCTCCAAACCAGCACCATCACTTATTGGCCATGTGATCCTAGGCAAGCTATTTTACCTCTCTGAGCCACAGTTCCTTGGCCAAAAACTGACAGTAATCCTACCTTCTAAGAGTGGTTCTGACATAGAAACTAAATGAAGTAACCAAATAAACTTAGAGCGCTTGGCTCAATAACGCATGTAGTTATTTGAGCAAATAAACCTTGGCTTTTTAACGTGCGCGGTGATCTTGAGCAAACACTCCTACGTCCTTGGGGCTTCTGAAACAACGAAAGGGAGGAGCAGCCCCTAATACTGACTCAATGAACCCAAGTTTGGAAACTTTCGAACCAAAGGCCACTTGAGGGTTCCAAGATTCCATGACTCTTCAGCAACCTACCAGTTATCAATGTTTACAAGCAAGAGAGACCAAGCCGACGTGACAGGTTTTTCAGAAGAGTCCAGCGTCTGTGGTATGTCTTAAACGAGGCTAAGTTTGGGCTTTTTCGCAGGTACAGGTGACGATCTAACGAAAGCTCCGGTCACAGGTCGGCGGTCCACTAACTCCTCGAGAGTGCCCGGGTTGCTTAGGCAACGCTGACGTCACCGCGTAGTCTCACGTGCCGATTGGCAGGAAGCTCATACAGCGCAACGCGCAGGCGCCTCGTGGGAGCCAATGGGTGCCGCCGGAACGTTGGCGCCACTCCGCCCCGCCCTTGTTCGATCAGATTCGAGGGCGGGGCGGGGCGGGGCGGCTGCGGGAGCGCGCCCGCTTTTCCCGGGCGAGCGGGCGGTTGTGGGAGGCTCAGAGGCTGGCCGCCCCGTCACGTAGGTTACGCACACAGTCACTCCCCAGGGGCCGCCCGGAGCCCGCCCAGGCAGCTGCGCCCTCCTAGACCGGGGCACCCCGGAGGCGGGGGCCGCGATGTTGCGGGTCTGGGGTCCGACCGAGGTGGAGCTGACCAGGGACTGAGAAGAGCCTGGCCGAGGCGGGGCTGAGCACGAAGCCCTTCCCCGCCTATCGGGCTGTGGGGTTCCCGCCTGCCGATTTCCAGTCATCGGGGTCGCGCTTCTCGCTGGAACCCCTGAACTCCGTGCCCCTGAACTCCCGGGCCCCCTGCGGGAATGTTCAAAAATGCGTACCAGGTAACCCGAAACGGCCCTCCAACCTGTCTATCGCATTCTCCTCTTGGGTGAGGTAGGCTGTGTGAAGCGTGAGGGCAAAGCTACGCCTCCCCCCTCCCCCAATAATACGATCGTTTTCGGGGTGTGAAGGAATTAATGGATGATGGTCTTGACCCAAAAAGAAAAAAAAAAGGAAGAAAGCAACCAGAGTCTGGGCGTATGATTTGGCCTTTGTTCTGTCTCCAGCTCAGCGCTTCTCAAAGTGTATGGATTGCCTGCGATTCTGATTAAAATGTGAATCTTAAACCCCAAACAAACCTCCTGAATAAGAATCTTGAAGGCAGGGCCCATACATCTTGAGTTTTGACAAGCGCCTTCGGTACTCACCATTGATGCACTCTGGTCTCTCGGAAGCTGTTTAGAAGAGAGTGAAGGAGTGAATGCATGAATGAGTTAAGCCAAGAAAGAAAATACGCGTTTTGACTATGTGCTTTTTTCTTTCCCCCCAATACTCGGGGTCAGTGACTATCAAACACTGGGGTACATTAGGATCACGTGGGGTACTTGTAAAAATGCAGATTTCTGACCCTCACCCCAGATCTGGTGACTCAGAATCCCTAGATGGGGCTAGTTAATTCACCTTTGTAACAACTTCCCCCAGTTGATTCTGATATAGATGGTCGAAAAATCACACTGGGGAAACTACTTCTGGATCTTCCGCAGTCACCTTGAGCATCCTGGAGTGTCTGCAATGCACGGTCTGCTTTCCTCACCTCACTGGGCATCTCCCTTCCTGCTTTTCCTTGGCCCCAGCCTCTACCTAAGGTTACATTCTCTGTTTACAATCTGTTACCATCCTAGTCCTGCTCTTATGATGAATAGTTTTTGTCCCTGTCCTGGAACAGTCCTCCACTGGTAACCCCTGTTGCTTCTACCTTGTCACCAATGCTACCTTCCTTCTTATAAGTGTCCTCGGAGTATTCTGCAGTTCTTTTTCTTCTATTCCATTTGATATCATTAAATGGGTTAGAACAATTTTAGAGAGTTTCTCTCACTTAGTATAGATAAAATATATTGTTAGGAAAAGCATATGTTCACCGTGGGAAACTTGGAAAACGAGAAAGCACAAAGAAACGAGAGGGGGATTCTATCTCATCAGGTATGAGGATTTTTCTCTTGAAAAGAAAGGCTGCCACAAATTTAAAATTCATAGTGATAGATGACCTGACCCCAGAAGCTATAGTAATTCTATCCCCCACACAGTTTGCACATAATACTGCCTAAGGAAGAAGAAATTGAATGTCTTAGCGTAAAGCGATTATGTGTTAAAAATCGGAAGCAAAAGTATCTTTAATTATTGAGAAAAATTAAAATCTGGAAATTCTTTACGGAAATCTGTCAGATTTGCTCATGTGCTGCTTATAATTCAAACAGGCCATAAAAGAAAACCCTATTTAGTCTTCATTTCACAGTCTCAGTTTCTTGCAATAAATTCCCAGAGATAATGACCTCGTTTAATTCTTCTCTTTTATAATTAAAGCTTTGGGAGATTCAGTAATGTGTTTAGTGTTTCTGCATAAGCACGTCCCTCCGTGTTCTTCTCAGGTTTACACTAGGGAACACGTAACATGTCTATAGAAATGATTCTCTTTTCTTCTACAGACTTTAATAGATGTCTAAATCAATTTGTATTAAATATATGAAGAGATCTCATGGGAATGCCCAAAATAAGAACCACTCTCCCCTGACTCCCTTCTAAGGTTTTTGTTGACCAGTACTAAACTATTCAAATTGCCCCTTTTTTGAATAATCATTGCTAGTACAATTGGGCCCTTGTCATGTGCAAGGTATTGTGCTTGATAGTTTATATTTTCTATCCTATGTAATCCAACAACCCGTTTTACAGATGGAGAATCAAGAGGTTAAATAACTCTCAAGGTCAGATAGTTAATAAATGTCAAAGCTGGTATTGTAACTCAGGTCAGTATGATCAGAAAGCTCATAGCCAGAGATAATTATCAAACTTTATGTTAGCCTAACTCAAGAGTTGAGTTTAAACCCTTTGGTCAGGGTTGAATAAAATGTTTTAGAGGTATGGTCTATACATGTCAAGTAAATGAACTCTACATTGAGAGATGGTAAGATTTATATGGCACAATTTATTTAATGTTTATCGTCCCTTAAAAATAATTCCTTAAACCATTAATCCAAGGTGACCCAAATCAGAATGGTTGTGGCTTAGATAGAATCAAGGTATAAAGTAGGACTAATAACAGGGATGCTGTTTCCTCCCAGATTTGCTTAACGGACGGATGCCTAGAACAGTGGTTATAGATTATGTGGTGGATAGTATTTCCTCCTTAGCATTGTGTTTCACTTTAATTTAAATATTTCATTTTTGTTTTCTAGGGAGGTGCATTTGTTGAAATCTTTAGTGCTCAAGGAAAAAATCCTGGAGCAAAATGGAAGATCCTTGGCAGTCCGTCTGTGATTTGGAAAGTAAGTGTTAGAAATTAGAGCCATCTAAATCCTGGATAGAAATGAGAGGGTTATAACAAAAAGGGTTTAGTAAGATTTCAGAATTGTTTTTCCTCTTCATTCACTCCAAAACCCTTTCAGGACATTGTTGGCTGCAGCCCCCGAGCAATCCTCAGTCCTTTAAGACTTTGGCACATGGCTCATAACCCTTCTCTGTGTGCCGAGTCCTGCTGTTGTTTTAGGTGACTTCAGTATCTGTAAGGAAAATCTCTCCAAACTCTGGGCTTCTCAGATTCTTCATTTCTTCATCTTTAGTGACCTCTTCCATTTCACTTCAGCACCCTTTCCCACTGTCACACCCTGTACCTTAGCACCACAAACTGCAGGGTTTCTGGAATTACTGAGTGAGAGATTGAGACATCCCTCTCTGACCCCAGTCGTCCATTCTCAAGGCTCCTTGCCCAGTTACTGCCATCATATTTGGTCTTCAGCCTAATTGAGATCCTTAGGCCATTGACCATTCTACTTTCCCCTGTGTTTGGTTTTATTATTTTTTTATTTTCCCTGTCTTCACATCCTTTTCTCTCCAGCCCAGATAGTCCATATCCGTAATTTCAGTCACTCCCATATCAAGACCTTGAATGCCCTGCTCCTTGTCCTTGCATTATGCCCGCCTAGCAAATGCCAAGCATTTCTATATATCCAGTTATCTGTCTTTTCTGTGCCTCCAGCTGGGCTTATATGTACCTTTGGGGGAAATATCTACAGCTCTCAGATTGATAATACTATAAATTCAACCTGAACAGCCAAGAAAGTTCTCCTGTTATGTTCTCTTAGTCTCTAAAATGATTATTTCTCCATTATCTTCAGGTTTTCAGCTGCCAACTCCCTATCCCGAACCCCAGCCCCCACCCAGGACAGGCCCTCCTCGCTCACTCACCAAAGACCTCACTCCCCATTTCACAGGGAAAACCAATTTCATCAGTAGAGACTACCTCAGCTTGCTGCCACCAGATCTAAAAACCTATATCCATTCCTATCTTTCTCTCTTCTCTCCTGTATAATCGAGAGAGAAATGTCTTCCTAGGGACCTTGTTCTATGGATAACATTTTAAAGCTTCTGTTAATTAAGTGCTTACTGTTTGCCAAGCCCAGCATTAAGCACATTACATGTTACATAATCTATACAACAGCCGTGTGAGAGAGGTAACTTTATGCTCTTGTTACAGATGATAAAAGTGAGACATGGAGAGGGTAAATGACTTGTTCAAAATTATACAGCTCTCACTATGAATGAGAGAAAAATGGTGCTCTGAAGGTCTATAGCAGGGAGATTAGAAAAGGCGTCCCCAAGGAAATGACATTTGATCTCTAAGAGCTAACTAGGCACCAGGTGGGGCCAGTGGAGAGAAAAGTGTTTGAGGCAAAGGCAAAAGCATGTACAAAGTCCTTGTGTCAGGAGAGAGCTTAGCATTTTTAAGAAACTGCAAGAAGACTGCTAAGGCTAGGATGGAGAGACAGGAGAGAGTGCAAAGTAGGAAATGAGGTTTGAAAAACTGGGCAGGGACCAGACTACACAGAGCTTTATGGGCCATGTTGAAGATTTGGGGAAGCTATTGAGAGGTTTTAACTATATGCCCAACTTGTGATTAGATGGAATAAATAATACATGTCGTATATGTTCATTTCAAGTACATAAGAGATGCCATTGTGATGGATATAATACAAACATTTAAATCTTACTTAACTCTTAGCAGCCATTAGTTATAATGTATTTCTTAATATATACAAAAAAGGAAGAGTGGGAGCTCTGTAAAATATGTTAATTCTGTATGTTAATATGTTAATGTGAAAAGGGGGTCTTTCTAGTCAAAGATTGGGAATTTGCTCCAAGATAAAAAAAATAACCATTTAGCTTACCACTTTGACTCATGGAAATTGGACCCTCATGTACAAGATGTTTTTCATTTCCAGGTTTATTTTGTTTTGTTTTCTGTTTCTTCTACCTTAGTTCTTTAGGTCACCTTAATTGTAACACTTTAATTCTTACTGATTTTAAGTAAATGATATATAGGACTTCAAGTTAAAGCACTAGTAAAATAAGGCAGATTACTTCTGTAGGAGCCATGGCCTGAAATCAAGGAACTTCCAGACTGGATACGACATAGGTTAGATGGTTTATTGTTCTGTACCATGGAGTGATGTTCAGCCTGTGCTATTAGAAATACCTAGATCAAAGGAGAGGAAGGGTAACGAAACTCTAGAAACTCTGAATTAGTAACTTGGGAATCCTTGAAATTGAGAACTTCTTGGAGGAAGAGTGTCTTGATATAATAGAGGAGTCGCCAAGTGGCTTAGTGTGGCTTTTATATTCCCTTTCTCAGCGAGTCTCAGGGTGAGAGGATCATCAAGGCCTGAGCCTACTTTGAAGTCATTTGGATCTGGCACTTTTTTCCTGTGGGTTTGCAGCTCCAATTTTGTAATAGAAATCAAATAAAATATGCTTTAATTATCACTGTTTTTATCTTTGTTCCATAGGAGTTCGATAAAGAAGTTAAAAGTTTTGTGTTTGTCCTGGAAGGCAGCAGCCAAACAAACAAAATTCAATTACCAAAGGAAAATAAGCAAATCCGTAAGTGAGATTTTTAATATTGAAGCTTGACGTTTGATACTTAAAGTTATACCTTTAAGTCTCATAAACAGACATATTAGTTTGCCTTTTACTTGCATCTGTTGACATAAAGTGATAAGATTTTTTTTAAGTTAGAAAGTGACTTTGTGCCAGAGTTTTTAAAATATGTTCTGCTTCATTGTTTATTAGAAATCAACTAGTATTTTTAAGAGGATTTAGAAGATTATTTAATAGCCATTAATTGTAACAGTGATGGTATTTATTGAACACTTACTGTGTGCCAGTGACTTTCTAAGCATTTCACGTTTATTAACTCTCTTATTCTTCACAATAGCTCTTTTACAGATGAACACACTGAGGTTTATTCCTCATCAAGAAATCAGGTAGTTAAGGCTTAGCTTTGAAATAAACTTGAGAGTTGCTAAATTATAGGAAATAAATTGTGAGAAAAAAATTTATGTAAAATATTTATAAGTTTTGAATACAAGCCCAGTTATTGGCAGAACGGGGTTAAAATTCAAGGTTCTTCCACAAATTAGGCTTTGCTTAAACTGATGTGATTTAAGAAATACAATTTATCAAAATGATTAATCAGATTTTCATTAGCTTTGTCCTATTTTTTAGCTATAGACTTCAGATGATTTAGCAAATATAGTCAGTTATCTTTTACGTTTTTCGTTTATTTATTCCTTGTTTCATTCATTAAGAACATTTATTGAATTCTTACTGTGTACCAGGTACTATGAAAAGACCTGTTCTTGGCATCTGATTTTCTCATTTTAAGTCAAGTTTCTAAACTTTCATAGGCGCTCTGCTTTATCTACCACTTCAAGCTACTGCACGCACATTTTAGATTTCTAAGGTGTAAACCAAGCCATAGAAATTATAGATGGAAGATGATTTATTTTAAAAGGGTTTGCTAGTGTTTCCTTCTAAATAAAATAAGAAACAGAACCTCAGAGAGAAGGGATAATCATTGTTAAAATAATTTTTATTAATTTACCACCATTTTAAAATCATGATTTCCTCATAGATTCTGTTTGTTTTTTTAATAACAGATTTTTTTTTCATTTACACGTAAATTTATTCTTATAAATGAGGTGAACTAAGATGAGCCAGGGAAACGTGCGAAACTGTAGGTTGTTCTTACAGAAGACATGGTCCATCTTTTTTAAGGATATTGACTTTCTGAGATAGATAATATTTGATTTGCAAGAACATGACTTTGTTCTAAACCAGTGTTCTTTTGTTTTTTTCTTGTCGTTGGCCTGTTCTTCCATGTAGTACCCTCAGCATCTATGCACATGATCACATTATTGACAAAATCAAAGCAGGCTGGTAACCTTTCTCGCTTGGCTCTAAGAAAGCTTTCTCTTCTACCCAAAGGCTCAGTAATTCAAGACAAGCTCCCCTTTCCTACTTTTATCAGAGATTTTTTTAGAAATAAAACAAATTTAATGTGTTATAATTGCTTTTTAACTGGAAAGATGATAGTTTTAATGGGGAGAAACAGTAGAATCTTTTACTGTATTTCTTGTACAATGCCCTGTAATTAAAAATCAATCTGGCTTTTCTGTAGCATGTGCAGCATTGTAACAATGAAACAGTTTTTATAGCCTACCCTATACTAATGCCTTTAAGATTAATTATCTGTAATTTTTGATAACAGAACTTAGTAGTTATTTTTACTTGTATAAAATGACCTTCTGTGTGAAGTTGTTATGGTTAAGTTTAAATGAAATGGCATGCCTTGAAGAGAGAATTGGCTTTCAATTAACATTTCTAAATTTAGTTCACTTATCATCATGTATTCCTATTTTAACAGTAAACATCCTCTTTATTTATGCAAACTTGACATTAGGTATCCCATATGTGTTTCTTACTATATTAGCTACTTATGAAGAAAGTTTAGTGATGAAGTTAACTATGTTTAACTTTTCATTTTAAATAGTAATTTTTATAAATTATATTTGAGCATCTCCAAATATGTCAAAATTTTTTACTTAGCATCTTATCAAATAAAGGAAAATGCAATATTGATTATCAGATTGTGCACTTCTCCAGGGTAGGAATCTTGCATCATCTACTTTGTACCCTAACTTAGTGTATCGTATATAGTTGGTGTTTAATAAGATTGTTAAATTTGCCATATTTTTTTCTTGCTGAGGAATATTCGCCCTGAGCTAACATCCATGCCAATCTTCCTCTACTTTTTAGTATGTGGGCTGCTAACAGAGCGGTGTAGGTCCATGCCCGGGAACCAAACCCTGGCCCCTGAAGCTGAGTGTGTTGAACTTAACCGCCAGGCCACTGGAGCTGGCCCTAAATTTGCCATATTAAGAAACTGTAACCATTTGGGTTATAATTTCTAATTGTAACCAGCTGGCTTTGATAATGAGACTTCAGTAAATCATTATCATTAGCCAGCTAAATAAATTAATCCATGCCACTCTTCACCCTGGAACACGTTATGTAGAGTTGCCCATATGAGAAGCAGCTCTGTTGCACGTGAACATCTATCATTTGGGTGGTCTGCCCCAGGACTTTCTGTTTGAGACTCATGTTTTAACCGTTGCTTTCTCTGCCTGTGACATCTGAATCCAATGGTGTGTCTTTTGGGATCAACATCCCTTAAGCCTGTGTTAATCTAAGTTTCAAAGGCTCTAGAGGATGAGGTCATCTTTGTGAGGTTCCCTCCAGCCCTCCCCCTTGCCCCCACTTTGGTATTCTTTTTAAGATAAATTTTATTATGACTTCCTCTGTTTAAAACCCTTCAAAGGCTTTGACTTCACCACTCTACTGATAGTGCTCTTGTCAAGGTCACTAGTGATTTCTGTATTTCTGGATCCAATGACCAGTTCTCAGCCCTCATCTCACTTAATGTATCGGCAACATTTGACAAAGTTGACACCCTCCTCCTTTATATATTTTCTTCATTCATCTTCTAGGATATCCATACTCCTAGTTTTCTTTCTACTTCACTGGTCTTCCTTCTTAGTTCCCTTTCATGGTTCTTCTCTTCTCCCCAACTCAATCTAATGTTGCAGTGCTGCTGGATTCAGTCCTTGGCTCTCTACATTTACTCCCTTGGTTATCGGCTCTAGTCTCATGGCTTTAAATACCATCTCTGTCTTACTCCAGCATGCATTTCCAACTCAGACTTCTCTCCCCAAATCCAGACTTGTATATTCAATTGCTTACTTGACATTTCTACTTGAATAGCTTTACCCTAGAAATTCCTCCTCCTGCAGACAGCCCCATCTCAGTTGCTAGCAACTTGTCTTTTCAATTGCTCAGACCAAAAACTCTTAAATCAGCCTGAAAATTTTTCTTTTTTCATTCAGTCCATCAGGAAGATCTCGTTGGTTCTCTCTTTAAATTAGATTCAGAGTCTGACTACTTCTTAACATCTCCAATGCTACCACCCTGGTCCAACCCACCATTATCTCATGCTTGGATTATTGCAGTTGTCTTCTACTTGACCTCCCTGTTTCTGATTTGCTTCTCTACTGTCTGTTGTCAACTGAGCAACAGTTTTAAATGTAAGGCACTCCTCTGCTGAAAATGCCCCATCTCTGTCAGAGTAAACACCAAAGATCTATAGGACCCTGCAGTATGTGGTGCCCTCTTAACTCTCTTACCTTATCTTCTATTACTCTTTCCATTTTTCACTCTGCTCCAGCCATACAGGTCTTGCTGTTTTCAAACATAGCCTGGTACCCTATCACCTTAGCACCTGTGCAAAAGCCATATGCTCTACCTAGAGCCTTTTTTTCCCCAAACAGCTATGTGACTCACTCTCTCTCCTTCAGGCCTTTACTAAAATGTCACTTCTCAGTGAGAGTCTGCTCTGACCTGTGCTGTATATCCCTTCTGCACTCTTTATTTTGTGTATGTGTGAGGAAGATTTGCCCTGAGCTAATAGCCGTTCCCAATCCTCCTCTTTTTTTTTTTTTTTTTGCTTGACAAAGATTAGTCCTGAGCTAACATCTGTGTCAGTCTTCCTCTACTTTTTATGTGGGATGCCTTGACAACATGGCTGATGAGTAGAGTAGGTCTGCACCTGCGATCCAAACCTGGGAACCCCAGGCCACCTAAGCGAAGTGTGCAGAACTTTAACCACTTGGCCATGGGGCTGGCACCCCTTCTGCACACTTCTTTTTTTAATGTGGTAACATTGGTTTATAATATTATATAAATTTCAGGTGTACGTCATTATATATTTCGATTTCTGTGTAGATTACATCATGTTCACCACCCAAAGACTAATTACCATCTATCACCACACGTGTGCCTTATCACCCGTTTTGCCCCTCCTTCCTACCCCCTTCCCCTCTGGTAACCACAATCCAATCTCTGTGTGTTTATTTGTCATTGTTTTTATCTTCTACTTATGCATGAGATCAAATGATATTTGACTTTCTCCGTCTGACTTATTTCACTTAGCATAATACCCTCAGGGTCTATCCATGTTGTCACAAATGGCTGGATTTTGTCATTTCTTATGGCTGAGTAGTATTCCATTGTGTATATATACCACATCTTCTGTATCCATTCATCCCTTGATGGGCACCTAGGTTGCTTCCAAGTCTTGGCTATTGTGAACAATGCTGCGATGAACATAGGGGTGCATGTGTCTTTATGCCTTCGTGTTTTCATGTTCTTTGGAAAAATACCCAGCAGTGGAATAGCTGGATCATATTTGGTAAATCTATTCTTAATTTTTTGAGGAATCTCCATACTGTTTTCCATAGTGGCTGCATCAGTTAACACTTCCACCAGCAGTGTATGAGGCTTGCCTTCTCTCCATATCCTCTCCAACACTTACTGTTTCCTGTCCTGTTAGTGATAGCCATTCTGACAGGAGTGAGGTGATATCTCATTGTAGTTTTTATTTGCATTTCCCTGATAGTTAATGATGTTGAGCATCTTTTCATGTGCCTGTTGGCCATCTGTATATCTTCTTTGGAGAAATGTCTGTTCAGATCTTTTGCCCATTTTTTAATTGGGTTGTTAGGTTTTTTGTTCTTGAGATGTATGAGTTCTTTGTATATTTTGGATATTAACCCCTTAACAGATATATGGATTGCAAATATCTTCTCCCAATTGTTAGGTTGTCTTTTTGTCTTGTTAATGGTTTCCTTTGCTGTACAGAAGCTTTTTAATTGATGTAGTCCCATTTGTTTGTTTTTTCTGTTGTTTCCCTTGCCCAGTCAGACATGATACTTGAAAATATGCTGCTAAGACCGATGTCAAAGAGTGTACTGGCTATGTTTTCTTCTAGAAGTTTAATCATTTCAGGTCTTATATTCAAGTCTTTAGTCTATTTTGAGTTAATTTTTGTGCACAGTGTAAGATAATGGTCTCCTTTCATTCTTTTGTGTATGGCTGTCTAGTTTTTCCAGCACCATTTGTTGAAGAGACTTTCCTTTCTCCATTGTATGTTCATGGCTCCCTTGTGGAAAATTGACTGTCCATAGATGTGTGGGTTTATTTCTGGGCTCTTGATTCTGTTCCATTGATCTGTGTGTCTGTTTTGGTGCCAGTACCATGCTGTTTTGGTTAATTTAACTTTGTAGTATATCTTGAATTCAGGGAGTGTGCTACCTCCAGCTTTGTTCTTTTTTCTCAGGATTCCTTTGACTATTCAGGTCTTTTGTTGTTCCGTATAAATTTTATGATTCTTTGTTCTATTTCTGTGAAAAATGTTGGAACTTTGATAGGGATTGCATTGAATCCGTAGATTGCTTTAGTATGTATGGACATTTTAACTATGTTAATTCTTCCACTCCAAGAGCACGGAATATCTTTCCATTTCTTTGTGTCTTCTTCAGTTTCTTTCAACAGTGTTTTATAGTTTTTCGTGTACAGATCTTTCACCTCTTTGGTTAAGTTTATTCCTAGATATTTTATTCTTTTTGTTGCATTTGTAAATGGGAGTATATTCTTAATTTCTCTTTCTGCTACTTCATTTTTAGTGTATAAAAATGCAGCTGATTTTTGTACATTGATTTTGTATCCTGCAACTTGACCATATTCATTTATTATTTCTGTAAGTTTTTTTGTTGATTCTTTTGGGTTTTCTAAGTAGAAAATCATGTCATCTGCAAATAGTGACAGTTTCATATCTTCCTTTCCAATTTGGATCCCTTTTATTTCTTTTTCTTTCCTAATTGCTCTGGCTAAGACTTCCAATACTATGTTAAGTAAGAGTGGTGAAAGTGGGCATCCTTGTCTGTTTCCTGTTCTTAGAGGGATAGCTTTCAGTTTTTCTTCATTGAGAATGATATTTGCTGTGGGTTTGTCATATATGGCCTTTATTATGTTGAGGTACTTTCCTTCTATACCCATTTTATTTAGAGTTTTTATCGTAAATGGATACTGTATCTTGTCAAATGCTTTCTCTGTATCTATTGAGATGAACATGTGATTTTTTGTTCTTCAGTTTTTTAATGTGGTGTATCATGTTGATTGATTTGCAGATACTGAACCATCCCTGCATACCTGGAATGAATCCTACTTGATCACAATGTATGATCTTTTAAATGTATTATTGTATTTGATTTGCTAGTATTTGGTGAGGATTTTTGCATCAATGTTTGTTAGTGATATTGGCCTGTAATTTTCTTTTTTTGTGATGTTCTTGTCTGGTTTTGGTATTATGGTAATGTTGGCTTCATAGAATGAGTTAGGAAGCTTCTCCTCCTTTTCAATTATTTGGAAGAGATTTTGAAGGGTAGGTATTAAGTCTTTTTTGAATGTGCAGTAGAATTCACCAGGGAAGCCGTCTGGTCCTGGACTTTTATTTTTTGGCAGGTTTTTATTACTGTTTCGATCTCCTTACTAGTGATTGAGCTATTCAAATTCTCTATTTCTTCTCGCTTTAATTTTGGAAGGTTGTATGATTCTAAGAATTTATCCGTTTCTTCTAGATTATCCAATTTGTTGGTGTATAGCTTTTCATAATATTCTCTTATAATCTTTTGTATTTCCGAGGTGTCTGTTGTAATTTCTCCTCATTCATTTCTGGTTTTATTTATTTGAGCTTTCTCTCTTTTTTTCTTGGTTAGTCTAGCTGGAGGTCTGCCAATTTTGTTTATCATTTCAAAGAACCAGCTCTTGGTTTCATTGATTTTTTTCCTATTTTTTTTTAGTCTCTATTTCATTTATTTCTGCTCTGATTTTTATTTCCTTCCTTCTACTGATTTTGGGCTTTGTTTGTTCTTCCTTTGCCACTTCCTTAAGGTGCACTGTTAGATTGTTTATTTGGGATTTTTCCTGTTTGCTGAGGTAGGCCTGTATTGCTATAAACTTCCCTGTTAGAACTGCTTTTGCTGTATCCCATAGATTTTGGCATATTTTCATTGTCGTTTTTGTCCAGGTAATTTTTGATTTCTCCATTGATTTCTTCATTGACCCAATTGTTGTTCAGTAGCGTTTTGTTTAATCTCCACATATTTGTGGCTTTTCTGATTTTCTTCATGTAGTTGAAAAGATGGTTGGTATTATTTTAGTCTTCTTAAATTTATTGAGACTTGTTTTGTGGCCTAATATGTGGTCTATCCTGGAGAATATTCCATATGCATTTAAAAAGAAGGTGTATTCTGTGGTTTTTGGATGGAATGTTTTGTATGTATGTACTAAGTCCGTCTGGTCTAAAGTGTCATTTAAGGCCAATGTTTCCTTATTGATCTTCTGTTTGGATGATCTGACCGTTGATGTAAGTGAAGTGTTAAAGTCCCCTACTATTATTGTGTTGCTGTCTGTTTCTCCCTTTATGTCTGCTAATAATTGCTTTATATATTTAGGTGCTCCTATGTTGGGTGCATAGATATTTACAAGTGTTATATCCTCTTGTTGGATTGTTCCCTTTATCATTATGTTGTGCCCTTCTTTGTCTCTTGTTAAAGTTTTTGTTTTAAAGTCTATTTTGTCTGATGTGAGTATTGCCATCCCAGGTTTATTTTCTTTGCCATTTGCATGGAGTACCTTTTTCCATCCCTTCACTTTCAGTTTGTGAGTGTCTTTAGGTCTGAAGTGTGTCTCTTTTATGCAGCATATATATGGGTCTTGTTTTTTTTTATCTAATCAGCCACCCTTTGCCTTTTTACTGGAGCATTTAGTCCACTGACATTTACAGTAGCTATTGATAAATATGTACTTATTGCCATTTTGTTACCTTTTTTCTAGGTGTTTTAGTAATTCTTCTCTGTTCCTTTCTTCTTCTCTTGCTCTCTTCCCTTGTGGTTTGATGGCTTCCTTTAGTATTATGCCTGGGTTCCTTTGTCTTAATTATTTGTATATTTATTATAGGTTTCTGGTTTGTGATTACCATGAGATTCATATATAATATATGTATATAGCAATCTATATTGAGTGGATGATCTCTTTAGTGTGACCTCATTGTAAAAGCTCTACTCTTTTACTCCCCTCCTCTCACATTTTATGTTTTTGGTATCATATCTAACCTTTTATTTTGTGTCTGTGTATCCATTACCTTCTTATGATTGGAATAGGCAATTTTAGTACTTTTCTCCTTTGACTTCCATATTGTCTTCATAGGTGGTTGATCTGCTACCTTTACTGTATTTTTGGCTTTACATTGATTTTGTTGCCTATTTTTTTTTTAATAAATTTCTTATTCTTGTTTATAGTCTTCTCTTTCCCACTTAAATAAGTCCCTTTGGCATTTCCTGTAAAACTGGTTTCTTGTTGATAAACGCCTTTAATTTTTGCTTGTCTGGGAAACTCTGTCTCTCCTTCTATTCTGATTGATAACCTTGCCAGGCAGAGTGTTCTTGGCTGTAAGTTTTTTCCTTTCAGCACTTTAAATAAGTTGTGCCACTCCCTTCTAGCTTGTGAGGTTTTGGCTGAGAAGTCAGCTGATAGCCTTATGGGATTTCCTTTGTATGTCACTTATTGCCTTTCTCTTGCAGCTTTTAGGATTCTCTCTTTAATTCTTGACATTTTAATTATAATATACCTTGGTGTGGGTTTATCTTGTTTGGTGCTCTCTGTGCTTCCTGTACTTGGTTGTCTGTTTCCTTTCTTATTAGGAAAGTTTTCAGCCATTATTTCTTCAAATAGATTCTCTGCCTCTTTGTCTTTTTCTTCTCTTTCTGGGACACCTATAATATGAATGTTAGTGCATTTGATGTTGTCCCAGAGTTCCCTTAGACTGCTCTTGTTCTTTTTAATTTTTTTTTCTTTTATCTGTTCAGCTTGGGTGATTTCCTTTAGTCTTTCATCCAGCACGCTGATCCATTCTTCTGCTACTGAGTCCCTCTAGTGAATTTTTCATTTCCAGTATTGTATTCTTCATTTCTGATTGGTTCTTTTTTATATTTTCCAATTCTGTGTTAATGTTCTCACTGAGTTCATCCATTCTTCTCCCAAGATCAGAGAGGATCCTTATGACTTTTTGTTTGAAGTCTTTGTCAGGTAGGTTGTTTATTTCTGTTTCATTTAGTTCGTTTTCTGGGATTTTGTCCTGTTCTCTTACTTGGAACATATTCCTCCGCCTTCCCAATTTGTCTCTTTCTCTATGCTTATATCTATGTATTAGCTGAGTCAGCTATGTGTCCTGATTTTGGAGAAGTGGGTTTGTGTACGAGATGCCTTTTGAGGTCCAGCAGTGTGCTCCCTCTTGTCAAAACTTCCAAATGTTCCAGGAATGACCCATGTGTGGGCTATGTGTGTCCTGTTGTGGTAGGGTTGCTCTTGCTGCAGGTGCCCAGGGAGTCTAGGCTGTCTCCCTGGCAGGCTGGTTGTAATTCTCAGCTGCGTGTGGCTGCTGTGGACCCTTCAATCACTTTATCGGGTTTGGAGAGCACCAGCACAGTTGGCTGCAAGGTCTGATAGCACATTCCTGTTGCAGTCTTTCTGTAAAGTGAGTAGGTCCCCAGTGTGGCTGGTTGCTCGGCTCAGGGGTTTACAATTGCTGTAGGCCTCAGGCCTCCAAGGCTTTTGTCAGCTCTTTCAGGATTGCAACTGAGTGGGACTGGCCCCAGGCATGGGAGTACCCAATTGTTTCAGACTTTGGAAGGTTGGGCCAATCCCCTATGTAGCTGTTTGTGAAGCACAAGTCTTCTGTTACTGATAAGCTGTACAGCCCACAGGTCCACACACACCATCAACACAGTCCTGGCCCTTGCACATGTCCTGGCCCCCTGGAGCATACCCAATTGCCCCACTATAGAGACCCCCACACAATCCTCCAACACCTCACCCACTCCACCGCTCTTCACACAAGCCCGTCCCTGCAGAGGTGGACCCACTCACCTTCCTGCAGAGGATCCAGGCACCCAGTCTATGCAGGTCTAAAATTTGCCCAAGGGCTTTCTGTTGGGTGAGGCCAGTCCCTAGGGCAGGCTGCCTGCTCTGGCTGAGCTGGATTAAATGGGCCATCTAGTGGGTGGAACAGACCCTGGGCTAACAGGTCAAGGGAAGAACTCTAATGGCATCTGCCAGCATCTGTGTCAGCATGCCTGTACTAGGTCACAGTAATGGCTACCGCCAATGTCTCAGTCCCTAGAGAAGTCTCACCTCTCACTAAGATGCACCCAGAGCCTGTCAAGTGAGTCTTTTTTCACCAAAGGGCTGTGCACCTTTCTTTTTGGTAATTTTAGGTTGCTTTCTGAAACAGGTGACTTTGTGTGTGGGCCCTTTAAGAGCCAGTTTTTTTCTGCTTATGTCCAATAGCTTTTCTAGGGGTATTCCCCATTGTAGTTAATAGCCAGCAAAGCGAGATATTATGAGGCTTGTCTCAATTGTGCTGAGTCTGAAGGATGCTTACAGCAGTAATGCCTGCCCCCCCCACACTCCCCCGTTCAGGTACCCCACTCCTACAGGGAAGGCTGTGTACCTTGCCAGCTGTTAAGCGCTGCAGCTTGTGGAGGTGGCTTTTTCTCTCCAGAAGGAATTTCTGCCTCTTCCGCCTCAGTCAGGACTGTCCCTTGTTGTGGGGATTCTTTTTATCCAGTTTTCGGTTGTCTCTCAGGGGTAATTGTTCCAAGAATAGTTGTAGCTTGGTTGTGTTCGTGGGAGGAGGTGAGTTCAGAGTCTGCCTATGCCCCCATCATGACACCAACCTCCCTTTCTGCACTCTTGATCCCTTTCACCTTGCTCTACTTTTTCCCGTTTAACATGCTATTTTTTTTATTATGTTTTTTTACTGTTTTTCTCATCATTACCAGAAAGTAAGCCCCATTGGCACAGAAATTTAGTCTATTTTGTTCATCTAAAACAGTGCCTGGCACATAGTAGACATTCAATAAATCTTTGTTGAATAAATGAATGAATGTATGAGTGGCTTCCCATTGATTTTAGGATGACTATAGCCTTCACATAGCCTTCAAGGACATATATGATTGAATTCCTAGGTATTTGCCAGACTTACCTCCTGCTGCTTTTCCCCTTCTGTCTCTTCTACCAGCCCTTTAGGCCTTTAAGTTCATCCAATCTACTATGGCCTTTTCCCTCACATGATGGAGTAGTTCTTCTCCCTATAATATTTATTTCTCCTTTCTACCCTCGTCTTCCTGCTTATTCTTCTCTGCTGAATTCCAATGTTATTTCTTCAAGAAAACCTTCACTCATTGTCCTCTTGCTCCCAAGGACCCAGGATTATATGCTTTCATAGCATTTGGCCTTCTCCTTCATGGAACTAGAATTTAAGTTCCAAGAGACCAGAGACCATGTCTGTCGTATTCACTACAAAAACTTCAGCACTGAGTCTTGCCCACAGTAGATGCTCAATAAATCTTTATTGAATAATAGATCTAATTTAATCCATACAAATAATCCTGTGAGGTGTAAATCTAATTTATTAACCCAGTTTTATACATGAAAAGGTAAAAGAGCCCAGACAGGTTTTCTGATTTTCCTTAGGAATATGGAATAACCCATAATGAAGGCATAACTGTTTGCTGTTTTCTATCCTAAACTGAGAGAGGTGCACTTCAGTGTGCTATTTGTGCCAAGGCTGCAATATCAACCAGGAAATAACTTCGATTATGATTTATCAGGGTGCTTGTAAAGGATGACTGTTCTGTGATCTAGTCCTAACTCTTTGGACAATGCAACACTTGTAAAATGTATATGAGATTCACAACTGTCATTTGTTGTAATGAAACAACTGTAAAACCACTGTTTAAAAGTCTAATGGTGTTTTGCCAGTTAAATGTGTTTTAAAATAGTCACGAGAAAGGAGGACTTAATCCTTTAAAAATATAGAGGGAGTTTGTCTCAGGCAGATAACAGATTATAAAACTGCAGAAACCTGCATGTTTTAGTAAAAAGAGTAAATTTTTATGAATTTTATGTATCTGATGGGCATTTTTTAACTAACAGTGGTTCCACATTCAGCATCACTTAGAGTGATTTTAGATATGTTGTAGATCTGAAGAGTCAGTTTAAATTTACTAGGCCACTGGGAAAAAATATTACTATAGCATTTAGTTAGCATCTCTGACACACAGGATCAGTGTATGTCAAACATTATTAAAGTACTTTTTCTTTGTCAGATCATCACCATATGGTATTATCATACTTCTTTTAATCTTAGAAGTGAAGCCTTTTGGAAACTAGGGCTTCTATATGTGAGAAAGTTGAATTACAAAGCTTTCCTTTTTTGAGGGCAAGTGTCTTTCACATCTAAAAATGTTCATACAAAAATGCCCTATATGTATAGCTCTTTGTGTTTGAAGAGAACGGTGCTGATTCAGTGAGATTTGTAACATAAATTAGCAGCCTTTTGTAAGAACTGATTTTATTATCCTGGTGCTCTCTCCAGCTCTATTTACAGAGTCGATTGTGCAATGGAAAAATACCGCAGGGCCAATCAATGGAAGATGCAAGAGAGAGATTGATTAATGGTGGCTTATTTAAGTTGGCCTCATTTTGGTATCTCACTTTGGTTTTGTAGGCCAGAACTCTAGTTGCCTCACTGGTTTTTCCCATAAATATGGTAGAATCCAATTCCTAGAGAGTTGTCAAAGGTCAGAGCCTGTTATCCCCTATTTCCATTCTATTGCGTACTCTACTGATGGTTCTCTGGAGCTGTTCTGAAGCTTAGTATTTTAAGTAAAAGTTATTCTTGTATGTTTCATTTAAAAAACATTAAGCATATTTTATCAAATCTGTTTATTGTTCAGAAACTAAATTTTAGGTAAAATATAGGAACTGTTTAATTTGTTCAGGAATGTTACAAAACAGTTTACCAAAGGAGTTATAAACCAGAAGATCTTTATATAGACTGTTCAAACATGTATTGTTACTTTAAAATTCTTAAATTTGTTACACTTACTAAGTCAAAATAAATAGAAAATAACGTGCATTTTAGACCAGTTGCCTTCCTCGAAGTCCCTTATCCCTGTGTTGCTCTGTACCATCAGATTTGGAGCAGAGGTTCACGGATAAATCAAGACAGCTCCCCACATCAGGAAAAAAGTTCCTAAAAGGCATGTTTTAGAAGGAAATGATACTAAAACTTCCATTAAGAGCATCATAATTGAGAGATGAAGCAAAAGTTCAAAACCTAAAGGGAAAGGAATTAAGCGGATGGATCTGAAGAAGTGATATAAAATCAATTGATTTTTGAAGCAGCTGTAGACTTCAACTATTAAAAGTGCCATAGCGACTGGTTTTTCTCCAAATGTTTTTAATCCAGATGAAGCTCTTGATGGGGAATAAAAGCTATCAGTTCTTAATTTGTGAGCATTAAATTAACTAAAAGTATATTAAATTAACAAAAGGTATAAATGAAAATATGTTCCTCCATTCATCTCAATGTGGACACATTTAAAACCATATGAACTAGATATGGCTCATCAAACCTTCGGTTGTAGTTGTCATAATTAGAATTATTTTTCTTCATCTATTGTTTTTTATTAAGTTGTTTAGAACAGTTAAAACTGTCAGTGAATAAAAGTAATTGCCACATGCTTTTATGGCTGCCCTGATGGGAATCTGTAGTTCAATTTTATATGTCTCTATTGAATGCAGTTCTATGTGTACGTTCTCTCGCAAGCTAATAAAAATTGTAGATAAAAAATTATTATTTTTTAAATTTTCATAAAAATTTCACCAAGCCCACAGATGGGACTTTAAAAGGTGACATTTATTGTTAGAGATTGATTTGATTTTCAACAATTTTTTTGCTTTCGTTATGAGCTTGTAACTCATGGGTGGTGCTATTGCAGCTCTATATATTACTAAAAGCTAAAAGCTTCAGCTTGTTGATGGCGTGTGGTTGTGTTTGTTTGCATGCACATGTAAATGGTTTGGACATATGAATGTATATTTTCCTCCTCTCATTCTAGTTGGACTGATCCAGAGGTTTCTTGTACTTCAGATTTACATACCCCTGGGACAAGACTTCTCTACTGAATTGCTGTAAGATATACAGAACTTCTTTCAATGTTTTATGTGTTAGACATTTGATCAATTGAAGCAGTACGAACAGTCATTAATTATAAGTGACAGTTTTTGCATTAAAGAGCAGTGACTTATCAAGTCGACGTGAAGTAATTAAACTAATTTAATCGTATTTCTCAGCTATCACTATAGTCTGACATTTCCCTAGGGGAAGAAAGCAAATTTCATCTGTTTAAGAAAATATCAAAGGATTATGAATTGGGCAATAAACAGCCTGTAGCTTGAAGAAATAAATAATCCAAAATTTTGAGATTTTGGTTCAAATGAGGGGTGATGTTATGTTTTGTACTGTCTGCTATTGAAAACTATGTTTGTTTAAAATTGATTGAAATACCTCATTTTAATGTTACATTTAGTTTAGAAATATTGGTACTTCCTGTTTACATATAGATGGCTTGGAATATATTTGTTTTAAATTTACCTTGCTATGAACAGATTATTTAGAAAAAATGAGAATACAGTTGGGCCTGGCCTGGTGGTATACCGGTTAAGTTCACGTGCTCTGCTTCAGCGGCCCAGGGTTTGCAGGTTCAGATCCCAGGAGCAAACCTATGCATTGCTTGTCAAGCCATGCTGTGGCAGGCGTCACACATATGAAATAGAGGAAGATGGGCACATATGTTAGCTCAGGGCCAATCTTCCTCAGCAAAAAGAGGAGGATTGGTGGCAGATGTTAGCTCAGGGCTAATCTTTCTTACTGAAAAATAAAATTGAGAATATAGTTATGAGCCGCATAACAGTGTTTCAGTCAACAATGGGCTGCACATGCAAAGGAGGTCCCATAAGATTGGTACCATATAGCCTAGGTGTGTAGTAGGCTATACCATCTAGGTTTTTGTGTAAGTGCACTCTGTGATGTTCACACAATGACAAAAATTACCTAACGATGCATTTCTTAGATCCCATCTCTGTCGTTAAGCAACACATGACTATATACAACTTTCACTCAGTTGAGCTATGTGTTGTCTGAGATGATTCTGAGAATGAAAATAACATTTGATTTTTCACATATAGAATGGAATATTTTTTAAGATTTCATTAATTTGTATACTTTCAATAAAATATCACCTTTAAGGTATGCTGTTTTCTAATTTTTCTTTGTAATTAATAGCTATCCAAAGTCTAAGCTTTGTCTTTTATATTCCTTGCTGGAATGGATGATTTATCCTGTTAATGGAGGTAGTGTTGTACTAATTACATTAGTGCAAACTGAGCAAGGAAGAGCTTTCTTAATTAAATGGGAATAACATAAATATGAGGTTATTCGTTTTTCTTTATGTGAATTAGAGTATTAGTGATTTGTGCAAATCACTAATCACTAAAATGTTGGTAAAATATGAATTTTAGCTAATAATGTACAATCTTGTTTTTATGAGTGATAAAGGATAGATGGAACAATTTATACCTTTGTTTTATTCAACTTTAAACCTCAGTAAACTTCTCAGATTTTCTATTATCATCTGCCATGGTCACCAAGATTCTTAAAAATAGTTCTTATAGTAACAGGACCAAAGCATTATTTGGTGCTCTTATGTATCTTTTCCTGGTTCTGCAGAAAAAGCATTTTCAAGACTCGAAAGGCATTCTAAAGGTACAGAGTACCATATAAAGCTTTAATTTCAGTGTAAGGGAAAGTGGTTTCCTACCAAACAGAAGAAGACAAATTCTATTTTATTTTTAAGCTTATCAAGTTCCTTATGTAGCACTCCAGGCCATCCCCTTCTATTTTCCTTATCTCTACCACCAAGACCTTGAGATTCTTCAGAAGCAGTGGTAGGGGCTCTGGTAGTTGGCCTTTTGATCAGATCTGTGTGAGGCAGACTGAACCTTGGAACAGTCTCTTGCTGACGAGCACCCTTTTCCTATGCAAAGTTAAGCTTTATTTGTGCCCCCAAACACTTGAGCGTATCACTATAGCCTAGGCAATATACTGTTTTAACTAAGTTAAGAATAATTGAAGCTTTAATTATTGAGAAATCAACAGGTATCTTAGGTTTAACGGTTCTCGCAAGAGAGCAGCTGATGGATGTAAGCCTGACTACCCCTTTGTTACCCCGTTATTATTGGTCTTGGCCTCTTTAAGGATGGGAAAACATCTTCAGGGGTGACAGGATTAATGATTAGATTTTTAATTCAGTTGACTACAGTCATAGATTCTCTTGTTCTCATATCCACAAAGACAAACATTTGGATTTTCCAAATGGTTTTAGTTTTATAGTTTTAGCAAAATAAATGTATTATGAATGAAAGTTCAAAATTATTAAATAGCATGGAGAAGACATTCCTTGTGAATTTATCAGAATATAAGAAAATGTATTAACTCTGCATTTGAATTTGTTGCTAATAGATAATCAAAATATTTTGTTGTTTTAGGAAGTAATGACAGAGACCATGTTTTTACCAGAAAGTAGAATAACGAGTATAGATTGTCTTTCTAACTACAGCTTTTTTTTCTTAAATGAAAGGGCTTTCTTTCAGCACTCTTAGTGTTTCGCTGTGTTTCTAGCAGCATAGCTCCAGGCTATTTTAAATAATACATTTCTCTAACAAGCTTGGAAAGTCACATAGCAGAAAAATATCTGGCTTCTAAAATTTTCCATTGTCAGAATGGGAGAGGCATTTTGTTTCACAAAGATACGTTTACACATCAAGAGTTTTTCATAAGACTCCAGCTGGAGTCTTGAAAGCTGGTTTATGAATTTAATAATTAGTTCTTCAACATCTGCCTGTGTCTCTCATTTCCACTGGATGATTATACTGCTCAGGGGGAGGTCATATATCTGGGGGTTAGTGGGTGCCTTAGGACCAACAACAGCTCTGCTTGAAGAATCACTCGTTCAGTCAGTCAACAAATTATTGAATTCCTGTTATTTCCAGGCAGTGTATTAGGCATGGGGGAGTCAGTATACCTTGAGTCTCTACACTTCTCCCCACCCTCACTACCTTCCTAGTCCCAAACCACCATCACATTTCCTCTGATCTACAGTTAGAGCATCTCACTGGATTTCCCAGATTCTTCTTTTGTCTTTTTCCAATCTAGTCTCCACACTGTAGCTAGACTGATCTTTCTAAAAAACAACTGGATTTCCCATTGTACCAAGGGTAATCTCCCAAATCCTTAATACTCATGTGCTCTGGTCTCTCCCCTCTCCTTTATCTTTTCCTGCCACTCTGCCCTGAGCTCACCATCTGTCAGCCACACTGACTCCTTTCCAGCCAATACTGGAAATTCCCTCCTCATACTCCCAGCGAGGTCTCTTCTTAGGGTCCTGTGCACAAGAAGTGGTTTATATCCCCATTTCTTTGGCTTGCTAACACCTACTCAGTCTTCTCATCTCAGCTTGTGCCCTTTCTTCAGAAAGACCTTCTTTGATTTCCCCCAAATAAATGAGATTCATCTCTAATACTCTTTTCTAGCACTCTCCTCTTTTCCTTCATTACAACTATAACAGTTTATATAATTGCATATTTATTTGAGTATCTGTCTTTTGAGTAGACTTTGAGTTCCGTGGGGACAGGGACCCTGTCTATTCTACTCAGCATGATATCCCAGCACCTAACACAGTGGCTGGCACAGAAGCTCAGAAATATGGACGAGTGGGCAGGAGTGGACTAATGGACTGGAATGAATAAACAGGACCCAATCTCTGTCCTCATATAGTTTACTCTGAGGGTGAAAGGTCAGTTAAAAGGCAATTTAAGTAAGTCTTGATAAATGTTATATTCACACAAGAGCAAGACCTATAGGGAACATGTGAAGTATAAGGTAGAAGTAAGACCGTAGGCTTGGAACTAGACAGATCCAGAGTCAAATCCAGCCTTACCTCTGTGGGACTTTGGGCAAATTACCTAACTTGCCTAACCTATGGGATAAGAAGAATAATACCTACTTCACAGGTGTGTTATAAGAAGTAAATGAGAAAATTAACATACAGTAATAATGGCTAACATTTATTAAGCACTTATAATGTACCAGGCCTTGTTATAAGCCCTTTCACTGTTTTAACTCAATTAATCCCCCAAAACATGACTGTATGGTAGTCATAATTATTGCCTTCATTTTACCATTGAGTAAACTGAAGTCCAGAAAGATTAAGGAATTTACCAGAGGTTGTGGACCTACTATCTGTTAGAAGCAGGATTCAAACTTGTAGTCTAAATCTGGAACCTGTGCTCTGCAGCACCATGCCATTCTGCCATACTTTTAAATATTGTTATTTTTCTATCTAACTATACATACATACATATGTAGTAGAATATTTTATTTGATTCTTTTTTTCTTTCTTTCTTTTTTTTTTTTTTTTTTGGTGAGGAAGATTGGCCCTCAGTGAACATCTGTTGCCACCTTCCTCTTTTTGCTTGAGGAAGCTTGTTGTTGAGCTAAACATCTATGCCAATCTCCCTCTATTTTATACATGGGATGCCACCACAGCATGGCTTGAGTGGTGTGTAGGTCTTTGCCTGGGATCCGAACTTGCGAGCTCTAGGCCGCTAAAGCAGAGCACACAAACTTCACTGCTGTGCTACTGGGCCAGCCCCTTATTTGACTCTTGGTACAAGGGGAAAGTGCTACTAAGCCTCCCACATCGTCTTTAGGGGCTTCCCATGATACAGTGTTATCATCAGAGTTCCAGGAAGGAAAGGTCTTTTATTCTGAGATATTCCTACTTCTCTCTTTACCCTTTTGAGAGATAAATGCCTGAGAATTACAGGAAGAAAGAATTTTGCTCAAATCTTTTTTGTTTTAGTATTTTGCAGCTCAAATGTGACAATAGTCGTATTACACTTTTTTAAAAAAATGAGAGTTAAGAAACCACTTCTTTATTGATTCTCTACTTTGGTCCTTGCCTAGGCCTTTTTTTTTCTTTAACATCTGAAAATTACATTATTCAAAATCCTGCACCTATGGGTATAAGGTGGTGTTGGGGAGGGAGGAAACGCCCCCTTCCACCCTTCTTGTGTTCTTATGGCTGGACTAGTAATAAAATTGACACAAGACCAGATTAACAGGAGAAAAGCCGAGTCTAATATGGATATATTGAGATTATAGAGAAATGATCTTCAGAGTGAACAAAGCAGGCAGTGTATATATATCTTTTACACAAAGAAACAAATTTGTGAGGAATGCCAGGACAAAGAAACTTAGGTTTAGGGTATGTAGATAGTGAGGAATTTAAGCAGACTTTAGGCTGGAGGTAGTAAGTTAGCAAGGTTTCTTTCTGCAGCTTCTCGGCCCTGAATTCCCATTTTGGGATCAGGATGCAGGACGAGCACCCCTCACAGGAGAGATTTACCTCCTGCCTTCTGGGGGAACAGAGACAGGAGGGTCAAAATGCATTGTTTTTGCATTGGCTGCTTCTCAAGTAACTTTAATTCAAAATAGTCAACATGCCACTGAGAGATATTTTGGGGTGGCCTGTCCTGGGCCCCAGCAGTGGCTTCAGAGCTTCACAATCTGACCAGCAATTATCCAACATATTACATTTTGCCTGTAAAGGGAATGTTTACTATACTAACACATAATACATTTAGCTTTGAATAAAGTAACAGAATTTTCTTGGATTTTTTTCTCTCAATGTCAACTCACAAAAGAAAATCCCCTCCCTTGCTTTTTACAAATAAATTCTTCATTTTGACTTGCTTATTTCTTAGTAAGTTGCAGTTTTCATTTCCATGGTATTTTAATGCACCTGTGTCTCACTGTTTGACCTGAATTTAAATGATTTAATGACAGATTTTTATGAGTTCTTTCATTTTGTGGTCTCTGTATCATCATGGCAGTGGGAAGCCAATGGCCCCCCTGTGTGGGTTGTTAGGTGTTTCAGAGCCTGGAGGTAGACATCTGGCACACGGGAGGAACACCGTGAAACTGAGCTCTTGGAAAAGAACCAACTGCATCTTGAAATAGAAATCCATTTCACTATATTTGATGCTGCCAATCATACTAAATGATTTTGGACTATTACATTTTTTGACAGGAGTTGCATTCATTTTACTGAGTATTATTGAGCTGCATTAATTCCTTGCTCCTGATTTTGTCATTATCTCAATGAATTCTGAGAGACGTTTTGTACTGTCAATGCCTCTAGTGAATTGACATTATTTTTCTCTCAGCTCAGCCAGTGCCTTTTCAATATATGGGATGAAAACACTGTGATAGCTGGTGGTGGGCATCATGTGCTATTTGGAGAGGCTGGGATTCTTAGCCTGCAGGTCCCAGGGAATGTTAGTGCCAGAAGGTTTCACAGGTTGAGCCCTTAACTGTTTGGAGTACTGCTTTCATTTGGAATCTGCTAAGATAAATTCTTGAAAAGAGAGGGACCCCTAAAAGGGTCCCTTATCCTTACAAATTTTAACTGATCCTTTGTGATCTCTTCATTGCAATATTCTGAATTTGAAGTGATACCTGAGTAGAGTTTAATGATTTTAACCTAGAATTCAACCTAGGATTTATGATGCTCATTCCAGAGTTTTTGACGTATCCGTTTGTTCTTTCCCCTCGTTATGTGCCTTTGAGCCAGACACTTAAATTCTGTCTTAGTTTCCTCTTCAGTAAGTGGTAATGTGAACTTTTTTCTATTTTAATTGCTGGTACTGTTTTTCTTTCTAAGAAATTGTAGGAGGTTTAGGCCCATGTGGATCACAAAGCTTTTTTTTCCATTTCTGTAAAATGGAAAATTGAAACATACCCGTCCTACAAAACAAAGCTTTGACCTCAAGATAATTTAATGAAAGATACTCTTATGTCACCTTTTCTGTATTGTTGCTAGTGAGCTAGACAAAGAGGTCAGAAAAGAAATCTAATAGAAGTTTCAGGTCCTTCTTCCCCATTGAATTTTGCTTCTGTCGCCCCTTCTTCAGTGACGTTGGAGACGGTAGACTCCTTTGAAACTTTAAACCGAGTACAGTGAATATGGCCTCACAGCTGCAGACCTGTTCTTTTCGCATGTCATCGGTCTTCTTCAGCTGCTTTAAAGCTACCAGAGTTAAGAAAATACCTAAATTTGATATCTTTAGGTCAGAATGACATTAGTGAAAGCTTTTGAGATTGGGTACATTTAACCAAGTACTACTCTTCCTGTGGAAAATTTACTTTATCATCTTTTTGGTCATTTTGATGCCTTCTTTTGAAGAAAATAGTGGTTGCTATATAGGTTGTAAGTTATTTTAAAAAAATCATGTTATCCAAGTACAGAGTATTATATTATCCAATGAAATCTTTTATGTTACTGAGTGAATATATCTCTAAACTATGTGTTTAGAACTGGGCGAAAATGGCCAGTAGTTGCTCTTTTTTAAACCAGAAGTATTGTGTACTAAAGTGGTAATGACATTGCAGGTTTCATTAACATTTTGAATGCATCTCATGGCTAATTCGAACTTCTATTTTTTCTTTTTAAAATCATCAGTATTTAAATCTCATTATTTTAATTATATCCAATTAAATGCACTTGCATAATCAGTATATTTTGTTACATGCATTAGTAAAGAGAGCACTTTAAGATACTTTGCATACTGACTTTCATAATATATTAAATTTGCATGCCTTAAAATAGGTTTTATGTGAAAGTTTTAGATAACACGTGGAAGGTATATAACTCTGATGCCATATTCTTTATCTATTAAATAAATGTTCTTTGAGAAATCTTTTCTTCCTGATTCTTAGTTTGGTTCATTTTACTTTTCTGAATAATTTTTACAATACTCTTTAGAAAACTTAGATACATGCTGAAAGCTAATATAAAATACTAGCAAAAGAAAAATTGCACATAGGCGAGTATTTGGAAGTGTTCTTACTGTGTAAAGTCATGATAAAAGGCCATACATTTGTTAAAGCACTGTGCAGTTAAATGATTGCCATATGCATTATCAGGGCCCAAGTCAGCTTTTCAGATCATTGGCCTCAGAGTCACTGGCTCTGCCATGTATTAGCCTGATGACCCTGGGACAGTTGCTGAACCCCCTGTATCTCACAGCCTCATCTGTACAATGGGGATGATGTGTATACCTATTATTGAGTAATTAAGAGGATTACATTGGGTAATGCCAAATAGTAACTGTACAGTAAATATTAATTTATAATTTTTACGTCTGTAAGTATAGATAAGGGTCCAGGGATGTTTAGTTCTTAAATTGCTCTTCTGAAACGTTCTGAGACAACTTGGGCATGTTTATTTTCCCTGTGACGTTTTCACGGTACTCATCCCTGAAGAGAGGTGGAAAAGCAGCTTTTCCTTGGGAACCTGCTTGACTCTTGACTCACGCAGGTTCTCTACCTGGAAGGAAGTTATAAACATAAACATGAAAAGAGAAGTGACTCCCATCGTTCCCGTGTGGATGCTAGCGATTTATTTAAAGACAACTGCAGGAACTCCTGGCATCAGAATCTTGGTAGGAAGGGAGTTATAGGTGACCAGCCTCAGTGTAGAAGCACAGAGAGAGAGGAATGTTCATCTGTGAAGAACCAGCACCTGGGAAAAATAGATAAAGTGGGTAGACTTCCAATGACTTAAGGCATAAGAAACCAGCCTTTGCTGTTTCCCACTGCCTACGTTCTCCTTCACTAGCAGGGATGATGGAGGGTGACTCAGCAGATCACAGATCTTCCACATGCTCTCCCTGCTTTGATATGCAGAGTTGGGAGGATAGATTTCTTCAGTGTCATTAGTATGTAGCTCACTCTTTATCATCAGGAGAAATGCTTCTTCTGGTTTGGTTCGCCTTCCCTCACACTGTAGTTTATTTTTATTCATCTGTTAATTATTCAAAATAAAAGTAATTTTAAATGTCTACAAGATAGGATATAATATGCATGTTATGGGACCTATATAGTCCCATTATAAAATTCATAATAATTTAGGACATTTTCATGAATGGAGCATTCTAGAACTGTTTAATATGGAGGAAAAATTCCATGTTAGCAATTAAAATATATCATGGAACTTTATGAAATCATTTAGCTTTGATAAGATGGCCAGTAATAAATACAAGGAGAAGGAGGGCTGGTATCTCTAGCATTCCTGGTTTTTGTAACTTTTTTCCATCAATTGAGAGTTTTTTATTTGGATATTCAAATATTTTAGAAGCTTTATTTGGACTCACAGAAATGACTCTGATGAAATGAAATATAAGTAGTAACTCACAAATATATCTTACAATAGCACTTATATGTAAGTCTGTTATGGAATTTATCACATGATGGAATTTATCACATTAATCTATCTCTACAACCAACTCTCCACCCTAGTTAGACCATGAGATCTTCAGGGACCAATGCATTTGGATCCTGAAGAGGCTGTCATTGAACTTTGAATTTCAAAGCCTTATTTGTAAATGACATTGCCCAGAAGTTACATTACGCAGCAGCGGAGTTAATTGGACTTTAGGTTGTTTTCAGAGACCTAACATAGTAGCTGGCACATAGCACATGATCAGTAAATGTTAATTTCCTACTTTTTGCAATTTCTAATTCCTTTCACGGCTAGACTCCTTTAAGTTGGTTTCAGTTTGTGGTGTGGTGTACTTCTTTTGGGGGAAGAAGTGAAGATATGGATGGTCTAAAATTGGTAAGATGGTGATACTCACAATTACAATTTCCATGCATAGAAATGAAGTTTTGGAGCTAGGTGGAGAGAGCATTTAAAATTATCTAACCCAGTGGTTTTTATACAGTTCTGAGTCACTTCTGTTACTTCAAACAGAACAGTCCATCCTCCCTTTTCTCAATCTTGTATACATTTTGTGATGAAAATGTTTATGTTTGGTAGGAACAGAGGATGCCATTGCTCCCACAAAAGGTTGAAATCCACTGATATGGTTCTACCTTCTCTCTAAAACTGGGTAGTAATAACATAGTCAAATAAAGCCAACATTGCAAATTTCAACTACATTTAAGTTCTCTGTTGCCAGGAACTCTACATCTGCTTTTACTTTTTTAATGATCAGTATTTGAATTTAAAGTTTTAGATTTTGGTCTTAAGCAGCCTAGGGCAGTGGGAAAAACCATCAGATTTGCTGCAGCCCAAGCTTCTTTATCTAAACGCACTGCCAAGTTGGTGGTCATTGGGCACCCTAGGCTTTTCTGGATCTGATCTCAGACACCTCTCCTTCCACAACGCTCATTCCACTCCTTCGCTTTGCCATAGACACCCTGGTTGCTCAACACCCCACAGGCTCTTATGCCTTTGGTTTAAGTTTTCATCCAACCTAATTCCATCTCTCCACCTTTTGAAACCCTAATCATTCTTTAAGGTCATACTCAAATGCATATCCTTCATAAATCCTTCCCATGTCCTCCAGTTACAGTAAGTCTCTCCTTTCTCAGTGTTCCTACACTTGTGTACATGATTACACTGAGGCTAACAACGTCATATTTATCATCACGATCCCCACAGCACATAGAAGAATTCTGTGTGCATGGTGGGTCCTCAATAATTCTTGTTGTATTGTACTGAAATGTGTTGATATACTGTCACAGTGGTTCTTTGATTAGAAAAAGATAGGAAAAGAAACAAGAATTAGAGTCAGAAGCAGGTGAACAGGATTAGGAAAGTATCCAGCTTTCCTTTTTTCAACCCTTAGTTCCTGGAAAATTAGTGACTGAGCCTTAACTTAACCTTTTATTTTCCCTGCCAAGTATAGAGTGCATTTCTCTTAGCCACACCTCTACTGGCAGGATGCTAACTATTTCAGAGTGAGGAAAGGCAGGAAAACTTAAGTAAGGAGAAATAAATTCTCTTGATTATTCTCAAATGGTTATGTGGGGTAGGAGTATATGCAAGTAAATGTTCTCAAGACTGGCCTACAGCTAAGGAATACCACACTTGGCTCTTAGGTGAAAACTCCGATTATAAGCCCGTAATAGAACTCCCAAATAACTTTAATTAAAACCAAATATTCTGCCATTTTTTATTGGAACACATTAGTGATCGTACATTTTATATCTATTTCCTACTTAAAAAGCTATTACAATAAACTGAAACAATGACAGCGATATGAAATTCTCAATGTAGTTGGAGGATGGTTACATTTATTAACAGTAAATAGGAACAGCTGTTCTGTTTCATATACATAGGTATTACCATTCCCTTTTTTATAAGGTTAAATGCCATTGATTTATGACTTGGAAAATAAAATATGTCTTAGCATTATTTAAAACCATATGTGATTATTAATATACCATAAATATAGTGATTTGTAATAAACATACCAATTCACTATATTTTAGAAATTGATGTGTTAGCATAAACTTTTAAAACATTTTAGCAGCTCAATCCTCCATTATTAAAGGGAATTTACAAGTCTTATCCAGCTCCCTTTTTTTCATAGAAAAAACCCTGACACCCAGAAAAGGGATGTCACATTCCTCAGGTCACAGTTTCTTAGAGGCAAAGCCAACACTAAAATCCAGAACACATGACTCTCTAGCGTCTGTTCTTAATATCTTTGCTGCATTTTACTGCTTGAGTGGGAAAAAGGTGAAGACATAGTATGATTCCATAATCATGGTTTCTGACACTTTTTAAAAGTGAAGTTACTTCTGCAAGTACTTTGCACTGTCAGTTGCAGAAAGTTAATTCTGTTACTGTAGTCCAGATTTCTACTTCTCTCCCACCCTTGCCCTCTAACAATCTCAAGAAATAAGTTAAATTCTTTCTTTGGGCCAAGATTAGCAAGGTGAAGAAACAAAACAAAACAGCTACCTTTTCTAAGGATCATTTGGTTGTTAAGGACAGAATTCTATTTAAATTATGGCAAGTAAAAATATAAGTATTAGAACAACTAATACTTATGGAGATACTAATACAACTAATACTTATGGAGAGGTCAATGGAACCCAACTGCAAAAATTGATACAGGCCTCTTGGGAGGTGATAGTTGTCTGCTGCTCCTCTCTGTGGCAGCTACTCTCTATTTCCTCATTCTATTTGTAAGTTGGATCCGTTCTTCTGTTTCATCCTACAGACTAGCTTTCTCTGATTGTTTGTTGTTGTGCACATGGGCAAATATGGCTATCAGTACATCCCTCTATGACCCTACAACTCTAATACCTTCACTGTCTGACCAGGTTCAGTCTATGTATCTTCCACTTCAAAGATCAGAAAGAATAGTCAGGATTTGCCCTTGGTCAATTATTAGCTTTGAGCCTACTGCTCCATCTTTGGTTTCGGCTTCAGAGGTTGTAAGCTGGAGCAGATTCCCTGAGAAAAGAGTGTGGGCAGGGCGGCAGATGAACTGATAGATCCACTGCACTGTTCTCTGAGTGTAGACACTTGCCAGTCACCTTAGAACCTCTTTCTTTCTCAGTCACTTGCCAATGACCTGATATTCCTGAGCCCCTCTGGTGGTATTCAGGGATAAATGGTAGCCAGAATTTTTTTATTAGAGTCAGATCTACTTTGATGCCACTCTTGTCCTGGGACATGTACTTCATTTACCTGGAATCCTAAGGTTATTTCAATGGTACTGTGTAGACTGCCTTAGTTGATGAGGGTAGGCTGTGCTTCGTGCAGTCACTCAAGGACTAAGCCACAGTTTTTTAGTGCTTCTCTAGCTAAATAATAACACTGATTAGAATGGTAAGGTTTATTGAACATCTATAGTATGTTAGGCTTGTTTCATTCTGTATTTGCCAGGTTTGCTAGGGTGGCTTACAACAATTTCCTGTATTTCTGTCTCACATTACCTGCGAGCTGCAGCTGAGCTGAGCTATAGGTCGACAATGTCTCTGTTCTGTCTTCTCATTCCAGAACCTGGATCAAACAAACAGCCCTTATCTGGGACATGCTGTTCATGAAGCAAGGGCAGAACAGCAAAAGCCGAGCAGAACCACACAACTGAATTTAAAATTTCTCCTCAGATCTGTGTGGCACATGTCACTTCTACTTCCATGCATTGGCCAGCACAAGTCGTACAGACAAGCCCAGAGTCAGTGGGGCAGGGGTGTATAAACCGCCTATGTAAAAGGGGGATAGTGAATAATTGTGAACAATGATAATATACACAAAGACACACATGCATTATCTCATTCAGTTATCACAACACTCTCGATTGAGGGTATCATCACCATTGTACAATTTTTAACTTAATTACATATTGAGCGCCTATCATGTCCTAGACACTGTGCTCTTGAGTTAATAAGGGTCATCTGGGGACCCTCTCTATCCTATCTCTTGTATTTTAACAATATGGATTTATTTTTTTTAAATGTTGTGACTATTGGATATAGTCATACTTTGTTGAAAAACAGTGGTTCTCAAACTTTTTGGTCTCAGGGCTCCTTTATACTTTTAAAAATTATTGAAGACCCCAAAGAACTTTTGTTTGTATGGGTTGTATTTGTCAGTATTTACCATATTAGAAATTAAAACTGAATAATTTAAAAGATATTTATTATTTAGAAATAATAACCCATTACATGTTAGCATAAGTAATTCTAAATAACTATAGCATAAAATATATTGTCCAAAGCAAAAGAATTTGGCAAAGGTGGCATTGTTTTACATTTTGGCAAATCTCTCCAGTATCTGGCTAAGTAGAAGACAGATGTATTCTCTTGTCTGCTTCTGCATTCAGTCTCTTAGGGTTTAATACGTCACGCCACTTCTGGAAAACTCCACTGTATATTTGTAAAAGAATAAGAGTGAAAAGGACAAATAACAACTTAGTATTGTTCTGAAAATAGTTTTTACCTGACAGAGCCCCTGAAAGGGTCTTGGAGGCCCTCCAGAGTCCCTTAACCACACTTTGAGAACTGCTATTCTAAAGTATATTCTGAAAGCAAATACATAACATCCTCACTTAGTGCATTTTTCTGGAGCATCACCTCTCTGTTAATCTGTTTTGTAAGTTAGGTAACTTAATAGTCAGTTAGGCTAACTGCTATAACAGATAATCCCCCAAAATCTCAATGACTTACTACAGTAAAGATTCTTTCTTGTTCATATCACAGTCCAGTTCAGATCAATGCTAGGGACTCTGTCCCCCTCCAGTCATTTAGGGACCTAGGCTCCTTCCATATCCTTCCATGTTCCGTCTAGGGCCTTGGAGTTCTCTACTGGATCCTCCATATCTGGTCATCAGACAAGGAAAGAGAAAGACAGGAGGATACTTGAGGTCATATTTCTCTGGCCAGAGCTCATATCCCACCCACAATAGCATTGGGGGCTGGGAATTATAATCTGGCTGTGTGCCCAGAAGAAAAGGAAACAACAGCGTTTGGCCAAGACATACCATCCTCTACCAGAATAATCAACTAAGAATCCAAAAAAAAAGTTAAAAGAAAACTTTATGATTTGTTGTCAGCTTTTTCTGCCCTTATGAAACTTAAGTGATGCACAGTGCAAAACAGTAATATCTCCTGCTTTGAGAAAAGTTGTAGGGACATGCAATCTAAAATTAATTTTTTAATATTTTAAACGTTTTATTTTCAAACTTAAAGCAAAGTTACAAAAATAGTGCAAAGAACTACCATATACCTTTTACCCACATTCACCAGTTATTAACATTTTGCCACATTTTCTTTTACTTTTTTCTCTAAATGTATACATATCTATGTGTATGTGTGTACATACACAACTTTTTCCCAAACTATTTGAGAGTAAGATGCAGTCCTCATACCCCTTTACTGAATACTTCAGTGTGTATCTACTGAGAACAAAGACATTCACTTACACAACCACAGTACAGTTTTCAAAATCAGGACATTCGACATTGCTGCAATACCGTTATCTATGATATAGATTCACTGTCTTTTATAGCAATGATGTTTTTGGTCCAGGATTACACATTGCATTTAGTTTTCATGTGTCTTTAGTCTCCATTAATTTGGAATGATTGCTCAGTGTTTTGGGGTCTTTCACATCAATGACATTTCTGAAAATTGCAGGCTACTTATTTTATACAATGTCCCTTAATTGAGTTTGTCTGACGTTTTTCTTATGATTAGATTCAGGCTATACGTTTTTGGCAGAAATACTATGAAAGAGATATTGTATCCTTCTCAGTGCAGTTTATCAGAAGGCATATGATGTCAGTGTGTTCCATTATAGGTGATGTTAACTTTGATCACTTGGTAAAAGTAATGTCTGACAGATTTCCTTATGGTAAAGTTGGTATTTTCCTCTTTAAAATTAGTGTAGTTTGTGGGGACATACTTTGATACTGTGTAAATATCTTGGTCCTCATCAAGCTTTCATTCAATAGGTTAGCATGACGATTCCTTTTTTTTTTTTGGCTTATGGATTTTTAAAATTTTTTTTGTTGAGGTAACATTGGTTTATAGCATTATATAAATTTCAGGTGTAAGTCATATTTCAATTTCTGAATAGACTACACTGTATTCACCATCAAAAGTCTAGTTGCCATCCATCACCATACAAATGTGCCCTTTTACTCCCTTTGTCCTCCCCCACCCTCTTCCCCTCTGGTAATCACCAGTCTATTCTCTATATCTATGTGTTTGTTTGTTGTTGTTGTTTTATCTTCCACATATGAGTGAAATCTTATGGTATTTGGCTTCCTCTGTCTGACTTATTTCACTTAGCATAATACTCTCAAGGTCCATCCATGTTGTTACAAATGCCAAGATTTCATCTTTTTTATGGCTGAGTAGTATTCCATTGTGTATATACACCACATCTTCTTTATCCATTCGTCCCTTGATGGGCACTTAGGTTGTTTCCAAGTCTTGGCTATTGTGAATAATGCTGCATTGAACATAGGGGTGCATGTATCTTTTCAAATTAGTGTTTTCATGTTCTTTGGATAAATACCCACAAGTGGAATAGCTGGATCATATGGTAGTTCTATTTTTCATTTTTTGAGGAATCTCCATACTGTTTTCCATAGTAGCTGAACCAGTTTGCATTCCTACCAGCAGTGTATGAGCATTCCCTTTTCTCCACATCTTCTCTAACACTTGTTATTTCTTGTCTTTTTAGTAATAGCGATTCTGATGGATGTAGGTGATATCTCATTGTGGTTTTGATTTGTGTCTCCCTAATAATTAGTGTTGTTGAACATCTTTTCATTTGCCTGTTGGCCATCTGTATATCTTCTTTGGAAAAATGTCTGTTCATATCCTCTGCATTTTTTGATCAAGCCATCTTTTTTTGTTGTTGAGATGTGTATATTCTTTATATATTTTAGATATTAGCCTCTTATTGGAAATATGATTTGCAAATATCTTCTCTCGATTTTTAGGTTGTCTTTTTGTTTCATTGATGGTTTCTTTTGCTGTGAAGAAGCTTTTTAGTTTGATGTAGTTCCATTTGTTTATTTTTTTCTTTTGTTTCCCTTGCCTGAGGAGATGTATTCAAAAAGATACGGCTAAGACCGGTGTCAAAGAGCGTACTGCCTGTTTTCTTCTGGGGGTTTTATGCTTTCAGGCCTTACATTCAAGTCTTTAATCCATTTTGAGTTAATTTTTGTGTATGGCGTAAGATAATGGTCTACTTTCATTGTTTTGCATGTGGCTGTCCAGTTTTCCCAACACCGTTTATTGAAGAGACTTTCCTTCCTCCATTGTATGTCTTTGGCACCTTTGTCTAAGATTAGCTGTCTGTAAATATGTGGGTTTATTTCTGGGCTCTCAATTCTGTCCATTGATCTGTTTCTCTGTTTTTGTGCCAGTACCATGCTGTTTTGATTACTGCAGCTTTGGAGTGTACTTTGAAATCAGGGAGTGTGATATCTCCAGCTTTCTTCTTTTTTCTCAGGGTTGCCTTGGCTATTCAGGGTCTTTTGTTGTTCCATATAAATTTAAGGATTCTTTGTTCTATTTCTGTGAAAAATGTTGGAACTTTGATAGGTATTTCATTCAATCTGAGATTGCTTCAGATAGTGTGAACATTTTAACTATGTTAATTCTTCCAATCCGTGAGCATGGAATATCTTTCCATTTCTTTGTGTCTAGCATAATGATTCTTGCCTGAACCAATTGTTACTATAATATTTGCCAAATAAAGTGAATTTTTAAGTTATTTTCCAATTGCACATGTAAGAAACAAGTGTGGTGAACATTTGTTGGTTCTCTGTCTAGCAAACTTTGCCACACTTTTCCTAAAATTGCCTGAGTTTTGTTTGACTAGCTCCCCCTGCCTAATAGCAGCCTGTGTACTTCTAGTAAAACTGATCACAACATAGCCCCTGCTGTGGGCTTTGATTGCTAGGTCAATTAGCACATTCTATCTATTTGGCCACATTTATTCTTTTAGGAGTGGGAATCTTACCTACTCTGGCCCAATCAGAGTGAATTTTAGGACTTGTTTGGGATGCTGGACTAGGAGTACTGTTTGCATCTGGCACTCATCCTGTGACCATGAGGATAAAGCTGACCCAGGTGACACAAGAGGAGAAATAGAAAGAAATTGGGTCATTGATGACTGTTTTGTGTTATTAAATCAGTCAGCTCTGAAGACTGCCTCTGTGGCTTCCAATTGTGTGAGCTAATAAAGTTCATTTACTAAGTGAGCTAGCTTGACTTGGATTTTCTGTTGAATTTTGACATAAAGAGTTTTAACTGATATTCCTAGTAACAAATAAATAGTAATAGCTGTTTTACCCGATATGAAAAAAATGGTAAGAAGGACGTATGTATAAAACTTTTTTCAATATCCAACAAAAAGAAACAGGTATTAGGGTTTTTTCTTTGTTTCCTTACCAGCTTGGTGATAGGACCCTGGCATAGGCTACTAAAGAAGGCTAAGGGATCAGACTTGGCAATAAATATCTCATGTGCCAAAGAGCATGAGTTCAATTTTAGTAGTAAAGTTGTTACAGTTGTAGAGAGGGGCTAGATTCATTTGGACTCATTTCAGTTAACCAAGCCACTTGAGTGAATTAAAACACAGTGGGGGCATCGAATGCCAAATACGTTGAGGTGTCACATGAAGCCCAAGGACAGTAATGCAGCTAGGCATGGAAGCCAGCACTAGAAAGCCTTAAGCACTCTTTCTCTCTTTCATCTCAGCTTTTTCTGTGTTTCTGCTACATTACAAGTTCTAGCAGGCAATTTCAAAATACCTAGAGAGGGAATATGGTTGTGTTATTTTGAGTCAGGCATTCACTCCAGTTCAGTTCAGTTGTGCTCATTGGTATAAAAATGATTTCGGAAGACCTAGCCCAGTGAGTATGGAGAACATTTCAAGGGGTGATTCAGAAAGAGACTCCACAGTTGGCTACCAGAGAAACGCTAATGGATGCCACAGCCAGCTGAGGGCCTAAGTGTAAGTGGGAAAAGGTGGTCTGTGATGCCTTTCTTCTTCCCTTTCAGGACTCCTGCCCCTCGTTATTAGCCTGTATTTCTCTCATTTGAATTCTTTCTAAGATGCTCACTAATAAGGTCTCAAGGTTTGGGTTGTAATCATTTCCAGGATTTATTATTATTATTATTATTATTATTATTATTATTAAGGCAGTGTTGTACACCAGCAGCAGGCACCATCAACCTGGAAATTCGTTAGAACTGCAAATTCTCAAGCCCCACTCCTGAAGTACTGAGGGAGAAATGGAGGGCAGGGCCCAGCAATTCGTGTTTTAACCATTCCTCCAGGTGATGCTGATACACTTGAACTTTGGAAACCACTTCCATGGGGAATTCCTGGAAACCCAAAAGGTGCCAGAACCCGGGATGTGTCTTCTTCCCAGCGTCTCTTCCCAGCTGGGCACACTAGTACTGCTTAAATATAGAAACATGGCCAAGTTGTCTTCAACCCATTGCTTCAAAAAAGAATCCTAATCTCTAGTCTCTAAAGAGTGAAAGAGACTTCAAAAGCAGAAAGGTTGCTGTACTCAGCTCTCGAGCCAGTGTCTCTTCACTTGAGCCCCAAGAGACCTCCATGTGTCCAGCATTTTCTGGACATTTTTCTGCCTATGTGCAGAAGTCTGAATATCTCCTCTTCCTTCTCTACGCCCCTCCCCCTTCCTATTCTTCCTCTTTCTTCTTTTTCCCTCCCCTTTCCCTCCATCTTCTTTTTCTTCTTTCTCTTCCTCTTCTTCCTCATCCTTCCTCTTCTTTCCCTTCTTTTTCTTCTCTTTCCGTCTTTTATTCTTGCCCTTTGCCTTCTACTTCTTTTTCCTTTTTCTTTCTCATATTCTTTTTCTTCTTCCTTCTGCTTTTCATTTCTTGTAATTTTCTAGTTGTTCCTCTTCTTTCTTCTCTCACTTCTACTCCTAGTAGGGGTAAACTTAAGAAGAGAAGATGAATGCCTGAGGGCTATCGGAAGTGACAAATACCATTTCTATTGTCCTGGTTGCTACCTACAGACATCCTTAGACACCCAGTGCATCTTTAGGATTATTCAAGGTCTGAGCCTGCCCACACCTGCTCCTATTCAGCACGACCTCAACCGTAAGCTCTTCAACTCGGTCCCCTAGCCTCCTAGCCCACCCCTACCCTGACTCTAGGAATGAACTCACACTGCTGTGTGCTGATGCATGTTTACCAGTTAGCTCTAGGGTGGAGGTAGGGTTTTGAGGAGCCCTGATGTTTCACATTTGCTAATTTCTGTGGTGTAAATATCCCCACCATGGCTGCTTTCAAGCTACCAACCTGACATCACTGAACAAGGAGCTGGTAAGAGGTGCTAACAACGGACTCTCACCGACTCGTCAACACCTGTTCTAGTACACACTAAGGAGGAGCCTCATTAGCCATGGTCCATAGGCAGTACTGCTGCTTTCCCTCATTCATGCAGATGTTTGGGGGTTAACTATCAATGAATGAATTACTGTAATTTGAAATATCAGATGTTTGTTCACTCCTTAACAGACTTATTTTATAGGACAACAATTAGAATAATTAAAAACAGCAGTATATAATAATTGCCACAAAACTACCTTTTAGTTTGATTAAATAAAGTTAAACTGCAAATACTGCCCCCCAAGACTGCAGCCCTTTCAATGATTTGTAAATCCTTTTACTTGTGACTCTGAGTACAATCAAAAATATCACTATAAGTTGACAACACTTTTGGATTACAGATATAATAAGGTTTCAGTTAATATTCAGTTAAAACGTAGAATATTATCTAGTTACCCTATCTTTTTTATTTACTTTCTACAGCATCTCTGGTGGATTTTTATTATTTTTAAGTAGCTTCACATTATGTTTTATGATACATTTCTTCCTGCAACAGTTTTGCATACAGATGGAAATGTTGGGAATCTAGTTTAAGGCTGATCTTATTTTTTTTTAATTCTGTTATGTGATTGATCTGGTCAGTGAACAAGAAATTCTTCGAGGCCATCCATCACTCCAGGCAGCAGCTGAGCTAAACCTTCTAACTCACTGCTTCCAGTCAGTCATGCAAGATTCAGGTTATAAATATTGAATGTGCAAACAACTGTTTAAATTAGCTGTCCTATCTATTTTATGCAATTTCAGTAGAAAAGCAAGCTGATATATTGTTTAGTGGCAAGGAGTAGAAGACAGTGAATTCAGTATTATCCTTCCATACGTCATTGAATTCTTCCTGTTGGCAAATATTTAAAATAGTTAGATCAAATTAATTCTTGTTCCCTTAAGTTAAATTAGAAGTAAGGCAACTGAGCGTGTAATTTATGTAGCTTTTTTGGTTTTTATATTCAAACAGTAGCAAGACTGTTAGTAATTGTAAATGTAGCCATCTGTCATAAATATAGTAGCCAATTGTTAAATGCTTAGTTCTGTGAATTTTGTTACCTCTTTGCAATAACAAAAATAGCTTAATATTTGGAAAATATTTGGGCAGGGAGGAAAGTAGCAGCTGGCTTATCCTGCCATTCCTGGTAAGCATCTAGAATATTCAACATGTGCAGGTGTTTGTTCTGCTGCTTGGAGTTGTAACAAGTGTGCATACTTTCACTGGTGTTGATATACACAATGGATGAAATGCCAACCGTTTGTACTGACTCCTAGGAGCCTTTTAGTATGTAATGAATTTAGGTAAACTTCCAAAATTGCTATCTGTGTTTTAAGTTTATTCTTCAAATTACATTATGCTGGAAACAGTCTTTCAGGTAGAAGACACATATCTAAGCCTACATTAATAGCATACATGGACTGTTTACCAAAGAGAAAATTATTTGTCTCCTTTAGTGCAGGGTGTCCATTAGCATGTGTCTCTTCATAGTTGGATTGCAACCATTAGAAAAGCTGGGGAAGATTTTCTGCTACTTAGTGTGCCAAACTCTGCTCACTTCTTACTCATCTCCATTTTTCTCTTCTCCCTTCAGCGGGATTTTGGTCAGGATAGCAGCACCCACCTAAATAGACATACCTTCCTTGTCTCCCCTCTAGCTAGAGATGGCCACATGGCCTAGTTCTGGCCGGTGAAATGCAAGTACAATTCGCTTGGTGGTACTCCTAGGAAAGCTTTTTAAAAGGGACAGACTCAGCTCACTTGCTCCCTTAGCCCCATGTCCTTTGGCACTTTGCTCTTTCCTTGTTTTATGCCTAAAATATAAATACAAAACATGGAAGTACAGCAACCTTCTTGAGAGCATGAATGCAAAAGCTATATACTAAGGATGGCGCAGTGGAAAAGTGGAGGAAAAAAGCTGGGTCCAAGATAATAAAAAAAAAAATAAATTTTATTTATTAAAGAATAAAAAAGTTAAGCTTTCTGCACCTCTCATTGAGTATGAGGATTATTTAACTGTTTATTAAAAGTATCCCTGTGAAGGAAATGCTGCTGGTGATTAAAGAATATTCATCTATTACCTAACAAATAATTGTCCATCTGGGTCATCTCTATATCTTCTTTTATTGACCCATGACTGACTTTCTTGCTTCTTCGTGTGTCTTTAATTTTTGGACTGCATACCACACAGTGCATGTAAAGAACAGGAAAGCCTGAAGTAAATAACATTTACCTCCAGAAAAAAAACATGCCCCTTCTTCTTTTAGGCAGTGGAGGCAGAGGCTGACTCAGTCTGTGGTTGGGCTGGGGAGGGGGCGGAAGGTTTGGTGTGAGTCAGTTTGTTACTAACATTTTGAAGGCAAGATCTGATCTTTCCTTCCAGCAGGGCTTGAGCTCTGACCACCAGCAAAATTTAGCAGGTTTACAGATGCACGGCTTTCCAAACTGTGAGAGATCTCTCTCATCTCTCCCAGATGCTGGGTCTTTGGGCCACTAGGGAGTTCTCTTGGGTCTCAGTCCCACCCCTGGCTTTCTGTGCTTTGGGAGATCATTTTCCCCTGCTGCTTGACCCATCCTACTGAGGAAGGCTGCCCTACACTCTGTGCAGGCCTCGAATTCCTTGGAAAGGTCTTTCTCAGCCCTCCTGGTCACCCCCAGCCTCCAGTAGCTGAAATCCTAGAGTGCCTTAGATGAATTTCTCTCCACTTTCCAGTGCCATCCTCTGCATTCAGTATACTGCCCCCTGCAATTGGTGAAGACCCATGAGAAGAAGTTGGCAGACAGGTGCAGGCCTGCTTTTTAGGGAGGCTTCTCAGAATTCTGGTCCATCACTCCACCTACATGCAGCTGTTAAAGTTAGGCTGGTTTCTCTTTACCCACATCCGTGGCCAATTCTTTGTCTTCCTTATACTCTGCTAGAAATTAGAACAGCTATGGGTCTTTCTTTTCCTATAAAGGGCTCATTCATCTCTGGAATTTAGTTCCTGTAGGTCTTAGCATCCTTAGCTCTCTGACGGGTTTTTTAAAACTACGATTTTGTATTTTATCAGGCTTGTTTTGGTTGTTGGGGTGACAGTAACATTCTTTCGCCACTTTCTACATCCTAGTCTCCCCCTCCCTTTCTCCCCTTCCATCCTTCCATCCATGCTAATGCACGCGCGCGCGTGTGTGTATGTATATGTGTATAATGTATATTTAATGTAGGGATATTTTTAAATACCTTTCATTGCTGAATAACACTCTATCTTGTGTATCATTTCCCTTTCTCTACATCCCCAAATTATCAAAAGTTATTTTCTTGTTATTTTATCTGTTAAGTGTAAAAAGAAATAGTTTCAGCTTTCCTAAGGAAATAGATTCTTTTCACTGAAAATCACATGTGTTTTACCTATGTTGGTGTGTCTAGGGTATTTTGCAATTGAGGATTTACTAGTTCGTACTGTCTTTTAGTCTTCATCAAATCTAGAAATGAGAATAATCAATACTTAAATTTGATTAGTTCACAAATAATCTAGTCTTTATTGACCATGAAGAAGATTAAGGCTCAGATGGTGAAAACATTCAATTACATGAATATACTGAAACTTTTATGACAGTAAGAGCTAATGATAGTTCTATGACAAATTACTGCCTGCCTGGAGATAGAGTGGTGGGGTATTAAACATGATGTTATCAGCATTATTTCATATCAGGTGAGCTTATCTAATGTGACTACAGTGATATAAAATGACTGAATGCAAACATGAAGTTTATATAAAAATTACATGAGAGGAAAATTCAAAAGTTATATGGAGCAAAGTTCATACATGATATACTTTAGTGTGTTATAGTCTTGCAGTGGAGTTGTATTTACCACAGAACACAGCGTTGTGTAAGATGACTCTGTATCAGTTAGGTTGTTTTGCATAATGAACCACTCCAAGATTCAGTGGCTTAAAAGTATTGTGCGTTATTTCTCATGCATCTCTGGAGTGGGTTGGAGTTGGCTGATCTTGGCTTGGCTTGCCTAGGCAACTGTGCTTGAAGCCACACAGGGCGACTGGCCTGCATGCACTCCTTTTGTGCTATAGCAGCAGGAGTACTCTGCTACACTCTCCGCACAGGGAACTGATGTAGTAGTGGGGTTGACCGGGTGCCATATGACACACATGCTTAGGCAGAACACAGAGGAGCACAGATTGAGTCTGAAACAGGGACAGTTATTCCCACACAAAGAGACAAGTCCAGCACAGGCTGTGAGGACTCTTTTCTTTATTACTTGGTAAGGAAGTGTTCCAGGCCCAAGGCCCATTCTTATAATAAGCAGCCTAGAGGGGGTCAAAAGACTACACACATGGGTCTGCCTTTCCCAACACACATGGGTCTGCCTTTCTCAACAGGTATATTTCACGAAGAGAAGAGTGTCAGCTAATACAATGGGTCTGTTAAGAGAGCTTCTTCTGTATTTAGTTTAAGCGAAAAGCAATTTTGAAAAGAGCCCTTAGTAATTGGGGGCACTGAAGGTGAAATTAGAAAACCTTCATCCTGTTGTATGTACTGTTTTGTCTTAATTACAGACTCCTCTGGTTTCCTCCTGCAAGTTAATTTCACACCCCTCCTTGAATGCTGTACAGTGGTGAAATTAGGATTGACCAATTTTACAATCATCAGGCATAGTCCACACTTAGATAAATTGATTGTTCCATTTTCGTATCATGTCTGGAAAATAGAAACAGATGTTTTCAGACTTTTGCCCCATTAAAATGAGATTCCATCTGTCTGTGTCTGGACTTATTACCATCGCCAACACTGTCTCTGATATTCTTAACTCGGATCTTTTATGGGGGTGCCTATGGATTGCTTTGGCATATATCTGACTGTTGTTTAGAAAGGTAAAGAATAGTACTATAAATATAATCCAGCTATAAAAGCAGCCTATAGCTTGCTATTCTGAAACACATCTAACTTTCCAAGTATTAACTCTGTGTGCAAATCTCTTAAATAGATTAGGTTACATAACACCTGTAAACACCAACAAGTTTCTGACAAATAGATCTGTGCACCAAATCTTCATTTACTTCTCTCCTATTCAGAACTTCTATAGAACTGTAGCACCTGCTTGCCCAGCACCCACCCCTTCTATCTGTTGTCTTGAAAAGAGAGAGAGAAATAAGAAACTAGGTTGTTATAACGCATAAAATGAATATCTACCTTCAGATGACTGAGAATCTTATCTACAGTGTTTGTAATTCTCAAAGCCTTTCATTTTTTTTCCGCTCTCCTGTGCTGCATTTTTAGTGTGAATAATCGGTGCATTTCCCACCCCCTCCAAACTCAGGTAACTCTTGAACTGCTTATAAATTAGGTCTTTTGATTCATCATATAACCACAGGAAAGAACATAAGCTTTTCAGTCAGAAATCCTGGATGTCTTACAGCTTTGTCATTAACCAAGACCTTGGGCAATTGATTTAATTTTCTAGGAACCCCAGTTTCTTTATATTTAAAAGGAGAAAATGCCTACTTAATGTGAGGCTTAAGTTTGATGATAAAAAGAAAGTGCTTTTGAAGCTGTTAGGATGTTAATTCTTGTTAAGAGTACTCTCCTTTTCATGTAAACTTTAAGTAACAGCCCCTTGGGTAAGGGAGAGAAAGGTGAGGAAAAATAGAACCAATCCCAATTGATAAGCCCAAGAACATTGATTTGGCATCCCTTACAACACCTGGAGATCACGCCCAGCAGATCAGATTTGTGGTTGAGAGCAGGAATAATAGAATGTAAAATTCAGTAGTTCTCTCTGTGGTATTAATTTGTGAGTAGCTTGTATTGTTTTATTCCTCATAACATCCAGGATGTGCATCAGTATTTCTTATAATCAAAATTGTAGTATCATCACTGATACTTCTTAATACATGAATTACTAAATAGATGTTTTTTAGAATTTAGAATTTTTAATGAGATTTTAATTGAGTAAACAGTGCTTAGCACATGATAGTTGCCCAGTAAAATTTACTGAATGAATGAGTGAATGATTTTACATTTAAAACTCCTTCCACTAGCTTTTCTTGCTTAAAGTCGTTTTAGTTATGCTGGATGTAAAGTATATTGTTAAGAAACATTAATTTTTCCCAATGACTTTTTTTAGAAATTGGAGGTGTAACCCCTGCAGTGGGATCACGTATCCCTTAGGAAGGAAGCTAATGTTTATTCGGCACATATTAGCATATTCTCAACCACTTGGGAATAAGAAGTATTTATTAGTTCCCTTTTGTAGATGAGGAAACTGAGGTTCTAAGAGTATCTTTCCCAAGGCTTCTTGGTGGGTAACAGAACTGGGACCCCAGCTGAGTTCTGTTAGGCTCTGACGATCCACGCACTTTTAACTTCGTGATTCTGCCTCCTCAGCACATGGTTAAGATGGTGGCCGATCACATGTCATTCTAGTACACCGTGGGTATTTAAGAATGCTGAAGTTACAGTCTTGTTTAGTAGTTCACTTCTTCTGTTTAGAATATTCTCAGTTTTGGAATCTTTTTTTTACCACGTCACCTTTTGTCCTTCGCCTCAAGCCACAGTAATTGGCAGAGGGCCTGGGGAGCCCCTGACTCCTGTGAGACCAGACAGTAACATCAGGTACTTCCCCTTCCACCTGGAGGCCACCCCTCATCAGAAGTGTCGTCTGGCTGGTCCTCTGCTTTTAAGAGATTAGAAGAAGCCTTTCTCCTTCAAAGACCAGACCTCTCAGCATCAGGGGTACCACTCCTTTTCTCTTGTGGTGTGCCTTCTTGTCCATCCATATTGTCATGTGGCATTATACCGGACCCTATGTTTTTACAGCAGTATCAAAGAATCTTTGAGTATAAAGTGTCGAGATGAAGTACATAAATTATAATTTACAGTGCTGTGTTAATTATTTTAACATTGATTTAAATCTTCTGGGTCTCCTCTCTTTCCTTTTTTTTCTGCTTCCATTCAGCAGGCTTCAGCCCTTTAATTTACTTTTTTCTAGCTCTCTTATTTCTTTGATTCCAATACACATCCCAGTTTTAGTAACATATAATGTTTTTTTAAAGCCTCTTGGAATTAAGAAAATAGGCGAATTCTTATTTTTCATCCTCTAATTTAAATCTAGTTTTCTCCCCCATCAAGTTCACTTCCCCCCATTTAACTCTGTCAATGGGTAGTGTCCTTTTATGGCTGAGTTTCTAGTCAATGCCCTCAGTTTTTGTTCAAAACGATGGTATTTTCAACAAGTTATTCACCTAAGCCTCAACTCGGTTGGTGTCTCTTGAACTCTGCCCCAGGAACTCCCCTAATGGGCCTTACTTTTTGGAGAGACGCAGCACTCTGCTCTGCACCCTAGAACAGAACCTTTAGTGGTGGTCTTCACATCCTGCAAGCCCTCCAATTTGCCTCCCACTCTTCTGCCTCCATTTCTATCAGCCTGAATTCCCTGACCTCTCAGATCTTCTGGGATTCTCCTTGAGTCCCTCTGTCCCATGAACTGACCGGCCCTGAAATGTTTCCAGTTTCCGCTGACACCTAGTTGGAGGACCTCCATCAATGTTCCCAAATCTCTTAGCAGGCATCACAGTCCCTCCCTGTTTGCCTTGATAAGGATTTTATTTCCAGATCTTATCATCAGGTCATTGTTTCCTCTACTAAAAAAATTAACACAGCATTAGCGTCCTTACTATTATCACAGGTTAGTTTCTCTGACACCAGCTGAATTAGACTGCTAAAAATTTTGACTAGTGTTTTGAAGCTGCAACATCTCTTCTCAACCCCCATACCTCTCCCTCAAGCTTTATCCACACCCCATTCCTGGCCGTTGCGGGGAACTCATGCAAATGGAAAATAATGCAGTAATAAGTAGCATGTGGCACAAAAGGGCAAAGAAGTAAAAATTCAGATGCGATATTTTTATATTAAATTACAAACTTGAAACTGGATTTTCTGATGTTTTAAATACCAAATACCACTCAGTACAAATCCTAGAGCCCTGAGAAGACCTGTTAAAACCTTTTCTGAGTTAGTCTAGTGACTAATCACAATGTGGTCCTTTTCTTGGAACAGCCCAATGAGAAAAATCAGAGATTTTAAAATTTAATTTAAATGTGCAAGATCTGTATCTCCCAGGCCTGGGTACCATCATTATTGCAGTTCCCCAGCTGGAAATGAGGATATTAAGAGCACCAAAGGATCCCCAAATCTCCATGTCTATGACAACAAGCATTTATTTCTTGCTCATGGTACATGTAGGTTATGGGTAGGCTGCAGCTCTACTCTGTCTTTTTCATTCCAGGATGCAGGTTTACATGCTGTCATCAGGGTCAGTATTGTGATGGAAACTCTGGGTGCCTCTTAGAACTTCTGCTGGGATGGGTCACATCTGCTCGGTTCCATTGGTAAAAGTCTAGACCCTAGACTCTAGGGTCATGGCTGACCCTAGAGAGTCATTGGAGCAGGGATGTATTCTCCTTCCACAGGGAAAGGAGCAGGGCATATTTGTGAATAATAATGTAGTCCACCATGCTGCCTCATAGGGTTACTGCGAATAATAAATGAGTTAATAGGTGTGAGAGCTTACTTAGTAGGACTCTAATTAGTAGGACACACAGTAAGGACTCTGTCAGTTGTTATTTTTATTGTTAAATCTTGTGCCAGGTTTCTGTGCTAAGTACCTTACATGTAGCTTGTAGTTTACTCCTCAAGGTGGATATTTATTATCCTGATTTTACAGATGAGTAAACTGTGGTTTATAGAGGTTAGGTAAATTGTCCATAGTCACACTGTTTGCAAGGGACAGAATGGGCATTTAAACCAGGCCTGCTAGACTTCAAAATCTTCGCTCCTAACATTTTACTATTCTATTCTAGGAAACATGTATTGCAAAGACTCCTCCTAAACTTTATGAGCCTATTTTACTGTTGCCACTGCAGTCTCTACCACCCCTGAAGACTCTGCTGTGACCTTGAAGGATTTGCTCTTAGGCAGCTGCCCACCCAAGAAACACAGCTGCCAAAATCCCAAGACTTTGGCTATAATGACCTTCAAATTTGGGTTAGCATCATTGGCTATTTTATTCAAACATCATAAAGGTCAGTTCTATGGAAAACCAACTGAGTGCTTGGTACCTGGACTCTGAAGCTCTCAACCCTGTGTTGGGAGAGCTGAATTTATAAACCACCCTTGACTTTGCTTTCTGTGGGATCCTACTTGTCTATTTCCTTGCTGGGTCCCCCATGCCTTCTCCCCAAGGCAGAAGCAGACCCCACGGGGAGTCCATATAGACCTTGTCATTGAGAAAGTTACCTATTTGTCCCTCTTCCTGTATCTCATGAGTGGGCAGATGGTAGAAGCTGGCTCTCACATTCAGTCTTCCAAGCCCTAGGCAGGGCAGCCCTTTCACCTCGTGCTCTGTTTAGTTACTGGTAGTATTTCTTCCATGAGGAAATGAGCTTCATGAGGGTAGAGACCATGTTTCATGACCCTTCTGCATTTCTGCACAATGCCTGTGAGCTTGGGTACATGATTAGAGGCTGCCAGAGAGAACATGCCGAAATGAATTAGGTATGAACCCTATCTTTGGGCAACACATAATCTAGGAGCATGTCTCTCAACTAAAACGGGGACAAGTGTGTCTGCATCACCGAATCGAGGACTCACATCTAAGAGAAGCAGTGTAGTGAATAAGAGCATGCTCTAGAGCCAGACTGCCTAGTTTATATCCCGGCTTGCTACTTACTGTCTGTGAAAACTTTGAGCGTCACTTTTCTCGTTTAGAGGGGAGTGATAATAATAGCGCTTATTTCACAGTGTTGTTGTGAGAATTAAATGTGGTACAAGGTGGGCACATAATAAGAATTGAATAAATGTTAGCTATTATAAATAACAAAATAACACATGTGAAAGCACCTAGAATTGCCTAGAACAATGCTACTCAAAGTGGCCAGCTGCAAAGAGATAAGGAACTTGTGCCGTGATGTAAATCAACACTCTCCTTCCTTCTTTGAAAAACTCTTCTTGGGAAAAAATGTGTGCTTGGTGATAAAGCTGATTTACATTCTGGCTCTAGCTGCTTATCTTCTTTGTAGACAGTAACAAACAGTTCACAGACCACACCTTTTGTTTCCCCAGCCTAGGACATAGTAGGCACTCAGTAAATTTGTTTAGTTAGATACTCTAGCCTGAAAAAACTCTCTAAGATGTTTCATTAAGGTAAATAAATAAATTTCCTACTTGATGAATTTTGTATATTTGAAGTCCCCTGTCTCACATTATAAATCTATATTATAATTATTTATAGTCATTCTGTATCTTTGAAGTTACAAATAAGGTAAATCACAGCCATTTTTTTGGTAAAAGCTGTGAATATTTTTTCAGTAGTGGGTGGATAAAGGCATCATGTGGGTCATCATGTGAGGTCTAGGGGGGACCTTTTCCAGACAGCAAGAAGACAGAGGCAATCGCCTTATTTTCTTTTGTCATCATGTTGGCATTTATTTACAGAGTCAACGATAAAAACTAAGCACAGTTTCTACAGGTGAGATTTATTTATGTAAGTAGGTTTGGAAACTATACCTGTTGTTTACAAAAAAATTCAAGTATGGTGTTGTAACCTAGAAAGGAATTGATATTATGTCAACATTTTTTTTTTGCTTCATTTATACCAAAGCAATGAAATTCATAAATGTATTAGTCTGGGTTCTCTAGAGAAACAGAACCAATAGTATATGTGTTGTATATATTATATATTGTAATATATAATACATATAATGTATATTATATAATATATATATATTTTAGAGAGAGAGATTTATTATAAGGAATCAGCTCATACAGTTATGGAGGCTGAGAAGTCCCACGATCTGCAGTTGGCAAGCTGGAGACTCAGGAGAGCCCGTGGTATGGTTCCAGTCTGAGTCCAGAGGCCTGAAAACCAGGAGATGGTGTAAGCTCCAGTCCTAGTCTGAGTCCAAATCCAAGTCCAAAGGCAGGAGAAAACCAATGTCCACGCTCAAGACAGTCAGGCAGAGAGAATGAGTTTTCTCTTCCTCTACCTTTTGGTTCTGTGTAGCCCTGCAGCAGATTGGGTGAGGCCCACCCACACTGGGAAGGGCAGTCTGCTTTATTCAGTCCACCAATTCCAATGTTAATCTCATCCAGGAACACTCTCACAGACACACCCAGAATAATGCTTAACCACATATCTGGGCATCCTGTGGCCCAGTGAAGTTGACACATAAAATTAACCCTCACAGTAATATTAGACACAGTGCCACCTATGTGAAGGGAACCCGCTTTGATTCCTATATACTCTTAAGGATGAATTTTTTTCCTACTCAAAATTAATTACTAGTTTTGGATTTTAATTCCTTATTTTTGAATACATTTGTTTTGTTCTATTTTTAATTCCTACAAATAGTATGTTTTTATGAGAGGTTATTAACAATAATTTCTGCTGTGTTGTAACTGAAACCTTAAAGACATATGCCAGTGGTGGTTCTGGAAAATTTTCAGTTGCAGGAGAATCCTGTTTCCAAGCTAAAAAATAAATTTGATAGATTATAAAGGAAACCTTTTGAGTGATGGGGCAAAGGAAGGCAGGCTGCTTTGTGCAACTGTATCTCCTAATATCCTCCCCAGAATGGCATTGAAAGTATATGCAGCGAAGGTGGTAACTCTTGATAATTCCAGAAAAAAAGGGATGTAGGTAGTACAGCCTGAAAGTTCTCAGGGCGTGGAGAAAAAACGCTTTAAAAACAGAAAAGGTCCATTTGAAAATGCAAAAGAAAATGGATATCCTAGAAACAGATTGAATTCTTTTTCACTTGTAGCCAGCCTGTAACCCTAATGAATAGTGCTATAGCTCCACCTACTGCATGAAGAGGCACAGAGGCAAAACACTGTCCGTAAGAAAGAACGTTCCTGCACCCCAGGATTGGGGTTTTTGTTGGTTTTTTTAATCTTCTGATTTTTTACCCAAGCGAAGTCATTGAAACTGCTCTTATTTTTTGCTTCCAATTGTCTTTTCTGTCCTTTTCCTACTAATTTCTTGTTTGAAAGATTTATGAGTATCATTTCAAAAGCTGACGTTTCAAAGAAAACAATAGGAAATTGTAATTTGATGATTTGGTTGAGGTGTCTGGAAATGCATGCACATGAAGCACAATTTAGATATATACCGTACTTGAATAAAATATATGTGGGAAAGACTGGAGAAGAGGGAAGGCAGTGTTGTTGTCTGATGAGGAGAAGAGCAGGGGTTTTAAAGACCTGCATTCTCTGACAGTAATTTGCTTGGTGCCTTGGGCAAGTAATTTAACTTTCCTTGTGTGCTGCAGTTTCTCCATTTTAAAAAAAAAAGATGAGGATAATGGCATATGCTTTTCTCTGCCTCATAGAATTCTTATCAGAATGATAGAAGCTCAAGTAATGCCTCACTTATCCAGCCATCATACTTCCAGCCTCAGCCACTGTAATGAATCTCAGAAGCAGGCAGAAAAAGCCCAGTGAGCCAGGAGAGCACTGCATGCTCAAGAAAAGGCAAACTCCATTGGCTTGGACTTGTGTGTGAATTTAGCTTAGTGATTTAAAGCTGATGTGCATGTGTGCCTGCGTGCGTGTGTGTGCAGGCATGCATGGGTGTAGGTGCGTTTCTTCTCTGTAGTTCTGCCCTCTCTGTAGTTACCTAGGAAAATAAATTTTTAAAAATGCAGAGGTAGAGGGGCTGGCCTGGTGGTATAGTGGTTAAGTTCGCACACTCTGCTTCAGCACCCCAGGGTTTGCAGGTTCGGATCCCAGGCGTGGACCTATGCACTATTCATCAAGCCATGCTGTGGTGGCATCCCATATATAAAGTAGAGGAAGATTGGCATGGATGTTAGCTCAGGGATCATCTTCCTCAAGCAAAAAGAAGATTGGCAACAGATGTTAGCTCAGGGCCAATCTTCCTCATCAAAAAAAAAAAAAAGGGGGGAAAGGAAAGGTAAGAAAAGATGGTGGAGGCAATTGCAAGTGTCTCCTCAGAAATTTACTAGGAAGGGAACTGGAGAAGAGACCCCAGAAGCCCAGCAGCATTCTAAGGCCAGACTTGGGAATGAACAGCTTTCTATATTTCAGTTAATCACACTATGATGGGTCTCTGTTTCAGACTTTACAGTTCTTAACAACGTTTTCTGACTCATGTCTGTAATGCTGTTTTACAGAGACGTTTGTACTGCATTTTAGGAAGAGTCCCATTAAAAAAAAAAGTCTTTAAAGAGATATACATCATTTGTGTTGAAAATCAATATATATGGACTGTCTCATTTTTTCCTTTGTGATGGTAGATATATTCATTATCACTGTATTATTTTAGACATATTTTGATTTCCTCAATCACATGGAAAGTTATTTCTTCAATTTTCTTTTGTTATGGTTTCTGATCTGATTTAAATCACTTTCCAAATCATTTTAAAGACAAAACAAGGAGTTAGATTCTGGAAAACTGATTTTGAGGGATAGAGAGTGTGTCTTACAAAATAAAAATGTAAGTTAAATATTTCTCATTGTATTTAGCCTTTTGTAAAAAGGCTTTCTTTTGGGGGTGAAACTGAAAATTTAAAGTTCTGGAATGATGTATATGTAGGTATTTTTTACGTACTTTAAATGAGTAAGCATCGTGTTTTCATGCAGTAAGGGCAACAACTTATATATATCATATTGAAATCCTTTTATATAACAGCGTCATTAAAACATGTACTAAATTTATAAATGTAAACTTGAACAAATCTCAAAATTCTTTCTGTATTTATTGTCTGATGGAGGCAGGCAAAAAATGACACCCTCAGTGTTCTTTCCCATCTGAGATGGAAAATTTTCTGAGAATTCAAATGAGGGTAGAGTAGATCAGGGCTTCTCAAACTATTTGAAGAACCAGGTGTTTGGTTTTTTTTTCCCTTTTTTCTTTTATTTTAATTTCCTGTTTGTCTAAGACCAATGTGTTTCTCAACTAACTGTCTGTAGTACCAGTGCATAGTTAGGGCCACATGCTGCTCATGTGCCTTTGACAACCCTAAACTGGTCTCTACCCTCCAGTGAGGTGAGTCCAGCAATCGCATAGTTGGGTATCACAGCAAAGTCAAATTGCTGTATCAGTTTCTCAATACTTACCCCTCAGTTTTGGTACTTACCTGGTCATGGACGGACCATAACAGTCTGCTTGCAGGCAGGCACCTTGGAATAGCACTGGATAGATTAGTCATTAACCGAACACTCCCTGGAACCAGACTGCCTGGGCTTGAATCCCGGCTTTTCCATTTGCTGGCAGTGAGACCCCAGGCATGTCATTTAACCTTTCTGCAGCTCAGATTCCATATTGGTGAAATGGGAATAACGGTGCTAACCCATCTCATAGGGTTGCCACAGTCATTATATGAGCAAGGTACTTAGTCCCTTAAAACTCAGTAACTTAATAGTTTGCTTACTGCATGTTTAGCCACAGTGATAGTGTTACTAAACCAGCCAAGCTGAATTTTGAACCTAATTGAAATTTCCATGTTTTGCTGATTTATCTAGAATAATTGTTTTGAAACCTAATTTACTCTGAAGGCCTTCTATTTTAAGCAACCATAGACCATGAAAGTAAGTAATCTAAGTCAAGGATATTATTTTGGGAGAGTGTGATTCATTCATTCAAAATGAATAAATGATTCAAACATTAAAGAATATTGAATATTTAATGACTATTTATTGAACATACCTTTTCGTATTCAGCCTTTAGAGGACATCAGTAGGTTCCCAGGAGGTAAACACTTTGTCACTGAGCTTCTCTTGGAGGTCACAGCTGAAGAAATCTGGCCGGAGATGAGTATATCTGTTTTCTTAGTCACAAAGATATTATTGTCAGTTCCTTAGCTTGAACTATTTTACTTGACCTCTAAAACATTTGTCGGCATGCTTGGCGCTATACAGACTAAAGCAAATGCTAGTCCTTTGCGTTATCCATAATAAAATATCATTGATAGTTCTGCTTTAGTGATATGCCACTGCCAATGGTTGTCTTCTTTGGTAGGTTAGTATTGATATTTCTTTTGGGAGAACTGATGAGTATTTGTTTCTTAAGGAAATGACTATAAATTCTTGAGGATGTGGGGCACAATTGGACTTTATACAGTTTAGACCAAAAGGTATAGAAAATATTATAAATGCCTTCCTTTGAAGAAATACTTATTCATTCATTCATTTGTGATTGTGTACCTACATATTTTTTTAGTGTTTTTCTCATTTATTCATTTGGTAAATACTTATTAGTGTCCACTATGTGCTAAGTATGGTTCTAGGTGCTGAGAATGTTTTCAATGATCAAGGCAGTTAAAATCCCTGTCCTCTTGAAGTTTATATTCTAGTAGGGTGGAAGGAAAGAAAAACACATTGAAAAAATGAAACAAAATATAATAAGGTAAGTGTTATGGAATAAATAGAGTAATAAGAAGGGACACAGAAAGCCCTACTTTAGGAAAAGTGGTCAGAATAAGCGCCCCTAAGGAAGTAACACTTGAACTGAGACCCAAAGGATGAGAAGGGGCAAGCTCTGTGAAGAGCTGGGAAGAACATTCTGGCAAGTGGGAAAGCTGTTGTTTACTCTGTGCAATACCTCATATTAATAGGCATTTCAAAGAACTCATCAGTAGTGGTATATGCTGTGCCTTTTCTGCAGCTGTTTTTGACTTGCTGTGGAGGAGTACAGAAATGACTGCCCCAAAAAAGCCATTTCTGCTTTAATGTACTATGCTAGTATTTCTGCCTCCTTGGAGTTGTTAATTTCTTCATCAACTACCACATCCTCCCAGGACGTCTCTGAGGGCTGATCAGGGCTGCAGTTTAGAGTTCCCAAGGCATTGTCAGAGCACAGAAAGCATTCCGTGTGCTCCTGACTTTATTACATGCCGTCCATCAGTACACTGCAGGCACCTCTCAGGCATTTAATTCCATTGAGAGTTTTTCTTGATACAGATTACTTTCATTTATTGCAATTTTTTATGCATTATCCACAGGATTAGTTAGTTTTGAAGCTGTTGGCTGACGCCTTTCTCAGAGGTCATAATTCTTTTCATTTCTGCTGTATCTCATGCCTTGCCTTGTACTTTGCTAATAATTATTCAGTAAATTACTTATTTCTTATTCTCATCCAAATAAAGCCATGTATGGTAAGCATTAATTTTTAAAAGTTTTTCTTGGTCCAAAACTCCTACTGCTATTTGAAATTTTCATGTAAACTCTGGAAATGAATTTACTTTCAATATTGTAAAATCATCATCTTCTTGTGAAATGTAAACTAAGTTTTGATTTATTTTCTGGAAAGTATAGATTTGTTATGGAACAGAGGTTTAAATAAGCATTTTATCTTCCTTGAGTAGAGTGAGAAATGCCTAGAAAAATTCATTAACTATCTTGAAAACTTTGTTCATGAACTACTTACTTATGGTGTCCTCTTTGCGTACTTCAGTGATAGTGACTACCTCTTAAAGACAGGATATGTGTAATGCTGTATGTCCTGAAACTCTAGGAAGAATTTAAAATGTAATCATCGTTAGCAAAAATTCTAATAAGAGCATGTTCTTACTCAGTACTTTGACTTCCTTGCTATCTTAATTCTATATATTTGCTTTCTTTATGTAAGGTGTGCTATTAGTATTGCAGATCTAGACCCAATTACAGTAGAATGACCTGGATTCTGTGTGTCTTATATGTACATCATCAACTAGTTTTTTTAACTAGTCCCAATTTTAGTAACAGTGAATCTGTAAACAGAAAAAATAAATGAGGTAAATTTCAATTTATTTATTTATTTATTTTTGAGGAAGATTAGCCCTGAGCTAACATCCACTGCTAATCCTCCTCTTTTTGCTAAGGAAGATTGGCCCTGAGCTAACATCCATGCCCATCTCCCTCTATTTTATACGTGGGATGCCTTCCACAGCATGGCTTGATAAGTGGTGCACAGGTCTGTGCCTGGGATCTGAACTGGTGAACCCCAGGCTGCCGAAGCGGATTGCACTAACTTAACCGCTACACCACCGGGCTGGCCCCAAATTTCAATTTTTGATTGATTTGAGTGATGAAAGACTTTAAAATGTTCACTGACCTTTTTCTCTGATTTTCCTTTACTTATGCAGTTTATCATTAATTTTATATTGTCTTATTAAAATGTAATACAGTAATTTCATCTGCTGTTACCTAAGTCTAAGTTGGAAAAAAATGGTTTTAAAAAGCAGTACAGACTGTAAATATTTAGGAATGATTACTGTCTGAAAAGTTTACTACAACTCCTGGCAGAAGACGACATAATAACATTTAGAACCGTAGGTAATGATATTCTCTTGGCAAGTTATTATTTTTTCTTCAGGCTTCTATTTGCAAACTAATAGTAAAAAATATCTTACTGAAAAATGGAAAGTATTTTTAAAATGACAAATAATGATTTAGAAGAAGACTGAAAGTGGAAGAAAATTTAGAAGTAATGATGGCTAAATATTGTACATTTATATTTCCCTTTTATAAGCAACTGAAAGTAGAGAAATAAAATGGTTAATAATTGAATACAATGATTCTCAACTCTAGTATATGATAGCCTCAATTTCTCCGATAACCAGCTGGGTCCTCAACAATTGAATTTAGTTCTGACATTAACTCCTGGAGTTGGCCGTTAGACCCCACTGGTTAAGGGCTCAGTCCCACAAGACTGCCCCAACTTTGGATGCCCACTGCAAGAGCATGCCCAGGCTACCTGTACTTATGATTAACCAGCTATAAACCCCTCCTGAGGTTCAATAATTGCTAAAACGACTCACAGAACTCAGGAAAGAAAGTGCTTTACTTACTATTACAGGTTTATTATAAAAGATACAACTCAGGAACAGCCACATGGAAGAGATGCACAGGGCATGGTATGGAGGAGTGGGGAGCAGAATTTCCCAGCCCTCATAGGGTACACCATCCTCCCAGCACCTTGATGTGTTTACCAACCCAGAAGCTCTCTGAACCCCATTGTTTAGGGGTTATTATGAAGGTTCTATTAAGAAGGCACAGTTGATTAAATTATTGGCCATTGGTGGTTGTAAGTTCCAGCCCTGTAACCACATGATTTGTCACTTTGGCAACCAGCCCCCATCCTGAAGTATCTAGAGGCCCACCCAGAGTCACCTGATTGGGATAAACTCAGGTGAGGTTGAAAGAGGCTTGTTCTGAATAACTGAGAAAAGCACCTATCACTTTCATCACTCAGGAAATTCCAAGGGTATTAGAAGCTCTGTGCCAGGAACTGAGGACAAAGATGAAATATATTTCTCACTATACCACAGATAGTCATTGTCATTGTTTCCAAATATTACAGTTTTCCTTCCACACATATGGTAGAATTTCACTTTCCCACCCCTTTTGTTAGGTTGGCCATATGGTTTGCTTTAGCTAGAAAAGATGAACAGAAGTGACATTGTCACTTTAGAAGGAAGCTTTAGAAATTAGTGTACCAGTCGCCATGTTCCCATCTCCGTGCCCTGGTGATTGTGTAAGAATGTACCATCCTGGGTCCCTGAGTTACTAGAATTAAGCAGAACCTCTTGCTGCCCCCATGGGACTTGTAATGTGAAGAAGAAATAATCTTTTGCTGTGTCAACGAAAATAATCCATAACCAATTTATAAATGAAAATTTGGGAGAGTTTATTCTGAGCTAAAATCTGAGGACCATGGCCCGGGGCCTTTCTTCCCAAAGGAAGAAAGGGCACCAAAGAAGTGAGGTATACAGAGTGTATACCCCCAAACAGGATGCTTCGCATATGATTGAAATGTCCCTCCCACAATAGTCACAAGATTGCCCTGTCAGCACAATGCTTGATGGACACAGCAGGTAGTGGGTCTGCTATCTTGGAGGGCATAGCAGGAGGCAAGTCTATTGTCTCGAGCTGGGTGGTCACAGGTGAGCGCAGCAATCAGTTTCTAGCCTAAGGAAAGATGCTTAATCCTTAAGGAAATGCCAACATTGGGAGGGGGAGGGAAGTTGCACCTTTATCTCAAGGGCCTTTGTTCTTGCCATAGGGAATATCTAAAGCAGATATGCAATGCATGCTCAATGGCCTCGGTCAGGCCCTTTTGGAAAGACAAGGTCAAGCCAAATTAGGTTTACACCAAATGGCTTCCTCATATACTCCAATATATCCTATTGCTTGCCATTTTTATTTGTCAGCTGTTATGTTAAGCTTCTGAGACTGGGGGGTTATTTATTACCGTAGCCTAACCGTTCCGTCCTAACTGATACAGTTTAAAGCTATAACTCAATCACAGATTAAACTGCTTATTTTCCTACATTGCTAAGGCTTGTTATCATTAATGAGTGTTGAATTTTATCGAATGCTTTTTTTCTGTATCTGTTGAATTGATTATATGTTTTTTTGTTTTAATCTGTTAATGTCATGGATTACATTACAGATATTCTCGTATTTAAATATCCCTCCATTCCTGAGGGAACCCCTGTTGATCATCATATTATGGTATTTTTATACATTGCTAGATTCAGTTTCTATTCTTTGTTTAGGACTTTTAGATATCTGTTCATTAATTAGATTAACATAACTTTTTCTTTCCATCCTTATATGGTTTCAGTAACAAAGTTATGTTTGATAAATTCCATTGAGGAGTTTTCAGTCTTTTTCTCATCTCAAACTATCTGTATTGAGTTCCCTAAAGGGTTAATGGAGCTTATCTTTAAAACATCTGGACTTGGTGCTTTTTGGTGGATGGATTTTTGACCACTGGTACCAATTGTTTAATGATTCTAAGCGTTTTTAGGTTTCCTACTTTTTTCTTTAGTCAATTTGAATAATTATGTTATTCTAGAAAATTGTCACTTCATTTCAAATTTAGTAACATAGAGTTACAAAAGTTATATGCTTTATGTAGAGAAAGAGTATATGTTATATATATAAGTACATATAGTTGGTTTTTTAGTCTCTTGTATCTGTACGGTGTTAGTGTTGTATTTTTATTTCTAATATTGTGCACTTTTCTTAATCAATCTTTCCAGAAGCTTTCAATTTCATTTCCAGTAGTCTCTTCAAAGAATCAGATTTTTTATTTAGTTAATACTCTTAAGCTTCTATTTTGATTATTCTCTTAATTTTTACCTTCTTTCTACCTTTGTGAGTATATTATTTTCCTAAATTTTGAGTTGAATATTTAACTCAAGAAGTGTAATCTTACTTTTTTTAATAGGCAATTTAAGGCTATACATTTAGATGCATATCAAATTTTTTTAATGTAGTACTTGATATTTAACCTTGGCTAGTTTGGAAGTTATACATTCCATTTCTGTTCTTTTACTGGTTGCCTTTAAATTTATAACATTCTTGTTTGACTTAACAAAGTTGAAAATAAATAGCTCCTCCCCTCACAGAACAAGCACCTCAGAAAGCTCTCCCTCCAGTGGCACCTCACCCTTCCTCTCTTGGTGTGCCATTTTGAATAATTTCCTCAGGTCACTAATTTTTTAGCTATGTCTAATACGGTGTTTGCCTGTCCTTTTTTTAATGAAAAAAAATCTTTAATTTCTAGAATTTTATTTGCTTTTTCAAATTTGTTGTTTATGGTATTCTATTCTTTTATTATGGTTTTAAACATAAGTGGTTTTCAAATTGCTCTATTATTTCATGTTCTAAGGAAACTAATCTTCCTATTTGTTATGTCTGCTGACTCTCCCTCATGGTATATCACTTCCTCACGTTAGTGAGTAACTTTGGAACATGCATTTATGTTCATCAGGGGTGTTTTATCTGTGGGTGCCTGTAGCAGGGATTGTTGAAGTGTCCCTCTCGAGAAGCTTTGCATTTTCTCATTTTCTTCTGTACCTCAAAGCTTTTACTGATAGAGACCCAGTTTTTTTGTTTCTTGTTTTTTTGAGGAAGATTTGCCCTGAGCCGACATCTGCTGCCAGTTCTCCTCTTTTTGCTAAGGAAGATTGGCCCTGAGCTAACATCCATGCCCATCTCCTCTACTTTATATGTGGGACACCTGCCACAGCATGGCTTGATGAGCGGTGCATAGGTCCGCACCCAGGATCTGAATTAGTGGACCCCGTGCCACCAAAGCTGAACATGCAAACTTAACTGCTGCACCACCAGGCTGGCCCCTGAGATCCAGTTTTTAAATGTCTTTCTGAGCTTGAGATTTCCTCACCATAAGGATAGTTTGAAGTCAGACTGAATTCACACATGTGGCTTTAGTTTGCGATTTTGATTTCTCAGAGCAGACTTTTCTTCAACCCAGAGCCTGGCTAAAGGCAAGCTTTTCTGCTGCCCAGATCTGTGAGCAGAGTTTCTAGAACCCCTCACAGAGGAGGGCAGTCATTTCAAGGTCTCTGGCATTATTCAGGAGTCTCAGTTCCAGCTCCTCATCTTATCTAAACCCAAGGTGACATGGGTGTTACAATCCTGAGGCCCCTTTCCATAATTTTACATGCCCCCCACACAAACATATTAGGTTCTGATCCTTACATGTGTTTTGGCCAGATCTCCAACCTTCCTCCCATCACACACACTTTGAAATCAACCCATAGGTGATCAGCCCTGGCTTTTATTTCCTCTTCATTCTGACACTTGGTCAACATAATCTTTTATCTTTTAAACTTAATTTTTCTTATGTTTTTCGGGACTGTGTGTGTTTGTACCAGGCAGAAAATACTCATTAGCTCAATCCAGAATTCCTTACTTTCTAATAAAGGAAAAATAATGGTTAATTGAAATACAGAAATGTAATGATGGCTAATGGCTGATAGGCTGAATCAAGAATGAGAGTGAATTCATTGGGGAAAGCTGCCTTGACATTCTCTCATAATATCTATTCAGTATATACTATATAAGATGCCAGAAACTGCTCTAGACCCTGGAGATAAAATTATGAATAAGATATAATTTCTATCGAAGAGAATGATATAGAACAAATAGAATGCAATGAGAGAAATGCTAATAGAAGTATATATAATTGCTATGGAGCCTTCAGTAAAATCCAGTTCTTATTTTTGCCTTTTAGAGTTAGAGATATTTTGATAGGATAGGTGATGTTTCTAAAAAGTCTTATAGAACAAGTAAAACTCACAAAAGGTAAGGAAGGCATTTTAGGACAAGAGCAAATCATGTGTAAAGGCCATACTGCTAGTATAATATATTGGTTTGGTTAGAGAATTAGGAGTAAGTGAAGAAGTGGTGGCAGATGAATCTGGAGAAATAGGCACAGATTTTTGAACTTTACTCTGTAGGCAAGGGATTCATTGCTTTTGTAAATTAGGAAGATAACGTTGGTAGTTATCTTTCTAAAGATGGGTGAAGTTGCTGAGAGAAAAGCTAGAAACGGTGAGTCAAGTTAGGAGGCTGTTACAGTCAGTCAGGCCAGTGATGATGGATTTTGAAAAGCAAGAGTAGAGTGAAGAGGAAGGAAAAGTAGATTTGAGAAATGGGGACTCTTCAGAGAAAATTTCAGAGTTAGTGTAAACAGTGACGAGAAAAGCAAAATTTATTAAGCAGTGACACCATGCTAGGCATTTTACCAAGTTCCCTTAACTCTCACAACTCCATAAGATAAGTGATAATTTATAGATGAGAAAACACACTCAGCAAAGAACATGAACAGCCCAGCATTACACCTGTGGAGCTGTAACCCAGGGCTGTCTGGCTCTCGAGCTGGTTTTCTTTTGTTGCCTCTCTGTAAGGAATTTTTTTTTTTTTTTTAATTCTAATCATTTTTTTCCAAAGAAGTCTGCCTCATATTGTAGTTTTATAAAGTGAAATGATGAACAATTCAAGAGTCTCTAAATAACTGTAATTTGAAGCTTCAAATTACTTCTCAACTGTAAGCTAATTAAATCTTGCAAGGCCAGCCCCTCTAAAGTTGAAAACGATTTGGCATCTCTTTCCATGTCATTAGGCTACATCTGTCTTTGCAGTGTGACGATTCTGCACCCTACATTTTTCTGTTGGTGTTGACATGTGGATTGTGGGGCTTTGGGGCTAAGGGTAGTAATTATTCCCGGACCCTCTGGTGAAATTTATCAGAAACTAATTCAGAAGTTGTACTCTCATCACTAATCTAGTTCACAGTTCAGAAAACAGTGATCACTCAGGGATGTCTGGCAAATACAGTGTCACCGTAAATTGAAGAAATAGGAAACCGGTAACAATTATTGATGGTGTGCTATGGATGTTCTTTTGAGCTTTTCAAAAGAAAGGTTTCATATAAGTAAGTGGAGGAGATCTGATTATAATAAACAGGGTGGAATACTATCACCAACTTTTCCTGCCAGCTAGATTCTTCCTTTCTTTCCCAACCAAACTTGTAAGCATCCATTCCCTTTTTCCTTTAAACACTAATGATGGGAACTAAAGGAACACTGAGAGGCGATTGTGAAGTTCAGAAATAGCCTGAACCCACCCCTGAAATCATGCCTTACACATAGGTTAAATTAGAATTTCTGGGTCGAAGGCGAAGAGTGCGTATATCATCGTGGTTTAGGGGACAGATACTAGAGCCAGACTGCCTGCATCAGAATCCTGGTTCTGACACTCACCAGCTCTGTGATCCTAGGCAAGTTACTTACTGTCCTGGTGCCTCAGTTTCTTCATCTATAAAGTGGGCATAATAAGAAGACACATCTCATGGGGTTGTAGTGCCTGGCAGAGAGTAAGCCCTATATAAGTCTTTATTGTTGTTACTATCATTCATCATATTTACAAGCAATAACTTCTATTTCAGTGTGTTATAATGATTGTTATTAAGCTTAATAATAGATTTTTTTGATATCTTGTTTCCAGGAAGCAAATTTTTGAGTAGAATAAGAATAGACAGTCTCTTTTATGCTTACTCATTATAGTGTTTTGCTCTGATTTTGTTGTGTAAATCTTTCAAATAGAAAAGATTTAAAACTGAGCCATAAGTTCTAAGACTGCTATCTAAATTGAATATAGCTTTTGTGCTTTTAAAAAAATGTATTTTCTTTGTTAAATTGGAAACAATTTAGTGCACCCACATTCCTTCTGGTTTAAGTAATCTATAGAAAATTAAAATGACAAGAAAGTTAGGATTAACCAGATTTATGATTGGCTAAAGAAAGTTGCGAAGAGCTTCCATGTAGCAGGTGTAGCTATTTTAATGGATGCACCAGACTGGTCCATAAACCCACTCAGTTGCTGCACCGTTCCGCAGATGGCCCACTTAAACAATTTAATGTCACTAAAATGGTTCGGGTAAAGAATTCTTTAAAACAAACTGCAATGATTTATCATTTTGAGCTGTCTGAAATGCTGTCATTATCCTCATGGCCCATGGTCAGAACATTTTTCTTCAAATGTTTTTTTCCCCTCCCTCTGGCTCTCCTTTTTCTGTTCAAAATTTCTTTCATCTGCATATTCTTAATACCACCAATCAGGCTCATGTTCATTACTGTTGTCTAGCCTCTACTAGATTTCCTTGCCCTACTCTTTTGGCCTTGATTCGAGAAATACCCTGTCTTCTGATCTCGTCCTTTGTGAGTTCATTTTAGTAACTTTTAGGGTAACCTTATCTTCAAGATCTGAGGGCTACTTGATTGGGGGCAGAGGGTGACTTGACAGAGGGATTAACATGTACAAAAACTCAGTCATGAGAGGCTTATGGCGTTGAATTTAAGAAGGGACGTATACATTTAGCAGGTCCTTATATGAGGCACCATTTGTACCATGTGTGCTGCTTTCAGCTGTGGTCATGGCAGCATGGGCAAGCATATGACAGAGGCACCACACCTCCTCGTTGCTGTCCATGGCAGACAGTGCTAACCAATCATGGCAACCCTGCAGTCCTTCGTAACAGAGCACTCCAGAAAGTCACTGCCAGGCATTTGATGCTGGAACTTAAGATGAAACCTATTTGCCATCCAGGATATGATTTTTGCAAAAGACATAAAGTCCAAATGGATTTTTCTTATATTGATTCTCCATAAAATAAGAAAGAAAGAAAGAAAGAAAAAGAACTGAGGACAAAACATTAATCTCAACTTCGTGAAGGTATTTCTTTAGGGAGGAAATAGAATATGGTTCAGAATATCAGACATCTCAAGCAAGCCTTTGGCAAGTGCTAGATTCAGTCAGTTCTTGGTTGAATTTTTTGATAAGTGCCTAAAGTGCTGAAACTTGGTGCTGTTGCTTAAGGTGGGATCAATATACTTTAGACAGCAGACTGGAAGCAGAGTTGACATTCCGTTATAGAATTTCAAAACCTGAATTTCATTCTTGTCAGACGAAAAGCCATCTTCTTTTTGTGCAAAGGTGGATTAACAGAGTGACTCATTTCTCAGGAGCTTTAATTATGATCAAGCACTTGGATATATACTTTGTTATAACTTCAAAGTTCTGGAATATGAACAAAATTTAGTCAATAATAACAGCTAACACATAAAGCATATAGGAAGCCTTATTTAGACTATGCTAAGCATTTTACATACATTATCACTTTTAATCCTTATAGAAATTCTACAAGGTAGAGCCTATTTTTATTCCTAGGTTAAATGTGAGTAAACTGAGAAGAGGGAGCCCTAACTTGGCCGAAAGTACTATTATGAATAAGTGGAAGAACCACACTCAGGGGCCAGGCAGTCTGACTGCAAAGCCTGTTCCCTTCCACACTGCCCCTCCTTCACTTGACTTGCAGGTTTTGTAATTCTCATTTGAAAGATCATCTCATCCAGTCGTGCCTCTAGCTTCAAAGAAGCAGGCCCTTTTGGTCATGTGGAACCTTCTTGGGTAGTGACTTCTAAAGCTTTAGCCCTAGGTAAGGTACCTGGTGAATCATTGCCTCGCCACCACCCGGGATGATAAAAAACCCTGCCTGGTTAAGGTTAGGCTTGAAGAATATAGCAAGGACACTTCAGGAGCTGGGATTAGAGTGGATATTTCCGAGTTTGGCCAAGAACAGGCAGGGATTGATGAGAACGAAAAGCTGGAAGAGTGCTTTCCCAGTGAATTCAGCCATGCTTCTCAAAATGTGTGCTCTGCACCACCCGCATTGGAAGTGCTAGGAAGTCCCAAGTCCATAAATATTTCCCCCATCTTGCTTTGTTTTAATTAACAAAATAAGACTTTCCTTAACACGCATACATTTGGGGCACTATCAACTATTGGATTGATAGATTGCTTTTAGTTGAGATTTTCAGCCTGAGGAAATAGGAACAGGGCAAAGCCTTTGGCTTCTGAAGCTTAAAAAGAAGAGGGGGAGTATGAAGGTCAGGGAAGGGAAGATGTTAGAATGCAGGGGAGTGGAGGAGCCGGAAGTGGCATAAGAACATTGAGAACCTGAAAGAAGGGTCAGAAGGTGAATGTCAGGGTACTGATGAAGCTGCCTCGTGATCCTTTTTTTTCTTGATCTCTCCCTACTCCACCCCAGAACAAAGCTGCGCAGACATTTCCAGACCCTGTGCTCTTGGGTTCCATTAATTCTAGGAAGGAACCACCCATGCCTTTTCCCACTCAGTTCCTGAGAAGAGGGGGCTGGGGTTTCACCAGGCAAACTTGCTCTTTGGTGACAGGTCACTCTCCTCTCCTTGCATCCACCTTCTCACACTTCCTTCAGGTTCTTATGCACATTTCTCGCTGGCCTTGGCACCAGTGTGGAGTGGGGAAAGACAAAAGGGGAAACGTAAGGCAGCTCCTCCTTGCCAAGGGGAGCTAGTTTCATGCTGTCTCTGGTGATATTATTTCTGCCAGTGTTCAAATCTGCTGCCTCCTTTCATCCCACTTCCCTTTTTTGTCTTTACCACCCCAAATGTCAGACAAAGCTGTAAAACTTTTACCAAGGAATAAACTATGTACAGAATTTGTGTATCCTCAAAGTCTTGCCACATGGCAAGTAAGCCCTCAAAAAGTGTTTATTTTCAAGGAGCACTGTGACACACAGAATGGACAAGGCCAGTAGGCCAACTACAAGCACAATGTAGTTTCCTGGCTGCATTTAAGACTTACTCCTGTGTTTGCTAGGATGGCTGGTATCTTCTTGCAGACGTTATTCTGTATTTAATAATTACTGTTGCTTATGAAAAACATTTGTTTCAATTATTTTACCTCCTTTAATTCTGATTGTAGGCCTTCATATATCCACATGGGAGTTTCTAGATGAGAAAGATTAATCATTCAGGTAATTTGATCCAATTTAAGTATCAAACAAATTAAAGTCACGAGTGTTTGGTTGGGCATAAGAACAAATGGTATTAAAGGAGCTGGACTCCTGTTTTCACAACAACTTAGCAAGTTAGATATTAGCCCCATTTTACAGATGAAGAAACCAATGCTCTGACAACTAATTACTTGCTCAAGCTTCGCAGATAGTAAGTGGTAGAATCAGGATTTAAAGCCAAGTTGGCCTGTGTCTATGGCTAGTGGTCACTCCACTTGCTCTCTCAGGATACTAGGTGATGACAAAAATGGTCCTCATAACATGGACAGCTCTCTTCAGTGGTGCTGCTGCTGCTGCTTCTTCAGCAAGGATGATGATGTCCTCAGGCCAGCTAGCAGCGACCCAGTGTCTTGGCCACATTCTCTCTCATCCACGTCTTAGCTCTGCATTTTTCCTTGATCCTCCTCTATTGCCACCCTACTTTTACTTCCACCTTTACTTTCTTCCAGAATTAGGGTGTTTTTTGGCTTTCCCTTTCCTGTCAACGCTCAAAGATACTTATAATCTCCGGTAACTGCTTAGATGTTGAGGTGCACCTTGTTGAATGAACCTTAAGTGGAAGTAGCGCATTATAAATAGAGTTTCCTTTAGAAATAAAGTGGTGTATAAGTGAAGCCAAAGGTTGCTTTTTCTAGACGGTTTCTGCAAAAGCAAATAGGGCCTTGTCATTCATAATGAAGGTTAAAATGCTCTGAAATTTAGGATCAGCTGATGACCCTCTTTCGGAAGAGGTAAGAAAAGCACATGGATGTTTAAATATACAATCATGTTGTCACCACTGTAGATTGTGCTGTGCAATTGCCATTTTATCACATCTGGAAAATGCTATGTACTGTCAAATGTCCCTACATTCAAAGCTACTCCCTGTTTCTTTGTTCCCTTTCTTCAATTAGAAGAAAACAGAAAAGATGTTGAGATGACTAATGTTCTAGTACCAAGAGCATCACAGACCAAAACAGGTGATTTTATGCTATTGCTATAGAAACAGCAGTAAAAGAAATGAGCATAAACCTTGCTTTTAAATGATTCAATTATTTGCTTTTAGACTTTTGGTGCCATAATAGACATTCTTCTTTTAAGTAAACAAGGAATGGAGCATCTATCAATGTAGATTTTTACTTTACATAAAGACTTTTCTGTTTTTAGCTAAAACCATGCCACATAGAAAAATAAAGATTGAGTTTTCCTAAATACTGCCTCAATTTAGAATTCATGCAAATGTTTCTGTAAATTCACTCTCTCTAGACACAGTCTTATGATTTTGCTGTATAATTTGGCCAACATTTATTCAATTAATGTTTACTGAGCACCTAATATGTAGCAGACGTCTGCTAGACACATTGCCACTGCTCTCATATTCTGGAAGAGAGGACAGAGGAAAGCAAGTAAATAAAATACTTGGAAATTTTGGTAAGTACTCTGAAGGAAACAGGCGAAGGATTAACCACGAAAATACCTGCTGCTAGATAGGGTGATAAGAATATTTAAATTAAGACTTGAAGAAGGATGAAGAACTAGCCATGTGAAGAGTGGAAGAAAGAGGGTACCCACAGAAAGAAAAAACCTATGCAAATTCCTGTTACAAGAACACATCAAGTGTGAAGCTGGAGAAGAGTAAGGAAGCGGGGCAGTGGCATGAATGAGATTGGCATGTCTGCTGATCAATCTCTCTTCCACCCCTCCAGATCCATGCACTGCCTTCTCTCATGTGCTCTGTGTCCTGGGAAGTTGATCCCTTCTGTTCTCCCACATCACGCTGTATTAATCAGCCAGACTCCTTTGACCTCAAGGCTTCCCAGCCAATGGGAAGTACCAGCAGATCAGAGGACAGGAAGAGAGAAGTCCGCATATTTCTTCCCTTTCCTCCTGTTGATGTCGCCTCGTATGAAGATCCAGTTGTTCTGGCTCTAGTCCTACCCTTGCCCCTATAGACCTAGGAATGGTAATGGCTGTTCTTACTTTTCAGTGTTCTTACTTTTCAGTGTCTAACCATCCCTTGTTTGTTTCCTCAACCTTGCCCACACCTCTGTAAGGAGTTATTTCATGACATCCTCTCCGTTTGAACCATATGGAGTCAATTTTGTTTCCTGAGGTCCCTGACTATAGAGAAATGAGGCCTGGTAAGTGAGGCAGGATAATTTATAGACCTTGTGAGCTAGGAATTTAGATTCTATTCTCAGAGCAGCATGAAGTCACTGAAATATGATGGGATAATTGATCCCCATTTAAGATGGTCACTCTCACTGCTCTTGAGGGTGTTGACTGGCAGAAGAGCGGTTAAAAATGGAAGCAGGGAAGCCAACTGGAAGGCTGTGCAGGCAAGGAAAGGTGGTGCTTGGGCCAGAGTGATAGTCTAGGAAATAGAGCAATGGGTGGATTCAACATAGACTTGATAGCCTTGCAGAGAGAAAATGGGAATCAAGAATGGCTCTTAGGTTTCTGATTTGAGCCACTGGGGGATGGGGAGGATGGGGAATTAGGGCTCTTTTCTTAATGGGTTTCATTTGAAATGTCTGTGAAATATCCAGCAAAAGATTTGAGTTAGCAGTTTGGAGTTCAAGGAATGAGTCAGGGCTAGAGATGTAGATTGAATTGTTAACATAGAGATAACATTTAAAATAAGAAGTAGGAGTGGAAAAAGTCCCCAAGGCAAAGAATGTTTAAAGAAAATAGAGAAGAGAACCCAGGAGTTCCCAGATTTAAAAGTCTTTAGGAGCTATTTGAATGCACATTTTAATTCCTCCCAAAATGTTGTTTAAATAATATATACATCCATCTTTAGAGAAAAGAAAAATGAAAATAATCAATGCTTCAAAAGTCAAATGTGAAAATGCTAAGTATTATACTCCTCCTCATAAAATAAGCTTGATATCTAATTGGACATATTTTTTAAATGAGCAGTAGTTCCATGCCTTGTAGGAACGCTGCCTTACTTCTGCTTTGCACATTGGCACAGATATAGCTCATGTGACCACTTTAGCCTTGTGCTGGAAACTTGTAAATTAACTATAGAATTGAACAAGTTAATTTGCCTCCTCGTCTCAAGCTCTTATTTCTAACAAACAGGATTATGCTCAGGTGGTGAATTTTGCATATTGTTTAACTTAATTGGGAAATGTGTTTACATTGATAAGCTTCCAGCCTAATTCAACTGAAGGAAAGCTTTCTAATTTCACCTTTCATTTACTAGAATTTTTTAAGATAAAAGAATGTATAAAAATGGCACCAATGTGTTACCACTAATGCAATCCATAATAACCAAATATGTTTGCTTTTTGCTTCAAAACAATCACCAGGCCCTGCAATGAGACATTTCTTGGTATTTTTCTTTAGACCGTCTACAAATGATCATCCTCTGACTCCAGGGACCTATAGATTTTATTATGTGGCCTTCTAGCTTGTATATTATAGCACTGAACTGTCATCTATAGCATCCATTAGAATGTTATTGACAAAATGTCCACTCGTATTGAACTAAGCACTCGATAAACCACTGTAAGTAAATTGTTGTGCTCTTACCTCGAAGGATAGTCTATTGATTCCACACATGACTACAGGCCTAGCAGAACGACCCCAGCTACAGTTACTTTGTGGTGTGTTGCATAATGTCTTTTTTGAGGTTCCCAGAAGTAAAGAATTTTTTATTTTATTTATTTATTTATTTTTGGTGAGGAAGACTGGCGCTGAGCTAACATCTACTGCCAATCTTCCTCTTTTTGCTTGAGGAAGATTGTCCCTGAGCTAACGTCTGTGCCAATCTTCCTCTATTTTATATATGAGATGGCACCACGGCATGGCTTGATGAGCACTATATAGGTCCATGCCGAGGAGTGGAACTGTGAACCCCAGGCCACTGAAGTGGAGTGTGTGAACTTAACCACTATGCCACCAGACTGGCCCCTAAAGAATTTTTTTCAAACATTCTTTTTTGTATATTGTTATTTGTGTAGAATATTTATTTTATTTCAGATAAATAACCATTAATCATTGCTTTGTCCTTATGGACAAAACTCTACCACTTATAATGGTATATGAAATTTTGGAATTATTCTCCAAAGGTAGATGCTTTTAATAGTTTTGTTGTGAGCACCTTCAGAGATTAATTATGTATGTGTGTGTGTCTATATGATATTACCATCCTTTTTTTCACAAAGAGAATCATAGCATTCATGCTCTTTGGAAACTGGTTTGGTGTGGTGGTGGTGGGGCTTTCTACTTTATCTGTCTTGGGAATCTTTCCATGTTACTACGTATGAATCTGTCTCATTCTTCTTGATAGCTGCCATATGTATCATTGCATGGGTATAGCATAGTATATTATTCTAGACCCTTGTGGGGGACCTCTAAATTTTCCCTCTGTTTGTTTCTTTGTTTTTCTATTAGTGTTATAATGAACATCCATATAAGCATATCTTCAAGTACTTCTGAAATCTCCTCCATTTAAAGATAGGTGAGATTTTCATGTGAAACATAGAATAAGAGAATGTGTATATTACCTAAGGAGTCAAAATCTTCTACAGCTGTTGTGATACATTCAGGAGAGCAGAAGTGAGGAGGGAGAGAAAACCTAAAGCATGAATACAGGCAATTTATAGCAGATTTTTAAAAAAGTTTTCAAGACTCTAAATAATTGGAAATCTTCAATAATCAGAATTTGTGTGGTATTTTATATTGATGATTGAACATCCTAACTGATTTGTGATTTGTGAAAAATGTGCTTTTAGTGCCAAATATCTTCTTTATTGTGATCTTCAGAAAGTGATCACTTATGATGGTACTGTTCACTTCAACAGCACAGTCAATTAACTAGAACAAGCAATGCCCTAACCTTATGTATAGTGCTGGGTGTTGTATTTCCTAAAATGCAGGTGAGTTCATTGGCAATTTATGGTAAAGTGTATTTTGGGGGAGAGTTAGGAGAGTGGGTGGTGTGAGATGAGAGTTCCATAATTTGAATCCTCACTTTTATGTTAGACATGGTTATTTTTTAAGTAGGCCACTTACACCCAAACTGTAGCTTCTCTGAGGAAGATGAATGTTGCTTGAAAACAGATGATCCTGAGGAAGGGGAAAGAGAAAACCCAATAAATTAGAGCTGACAAATCAGTTAGAAGCATACCTCTGGAGGAGTAATATCATATATTGATAAAGCACTTCACAGTTTCTGAAGTGTTTTCATGATCATTTTCTCAGCACAGTGAATGGACAGATGTTATTATTCCCAATTTATAGGTGAAGGAATTGAGACTCCAAGAGGTTGACTCCAGTTCCTGTGACCCTTTGTCTTTAATAATAAAGATATAAGTATTACTGTAGTTGTCCCTTGGGATGCCATAACAGAGTACCACAAAATGGATGACTTAGAACAACAGAAATTTCTCATCTTGCAGTTCTGGAAGCTAAAAATCCCAAATCAAGGTGTCAGAAGGGTTGGTTCCTTCAGAAAGTACTGAACGAGACTCTGTATCATGCCTGTCTCTGCCAGCTTCCGTCAGTTGCCAGCAATCTTTGGTATTTCTTGACATGTAGTTGCGTCACTCCAATTTCTGCCTCTGTTGTCACGTAGCATCCTCTCCCTGTCTTTGTGTCAAAATTTCCCTCTTCTTATAAGGACACCAGTCATTGGATTACAGCCCACTCTAATCCAGCATGACTTTATCTTAATTTGGTTTTATCTGCAAAGACCCTATTTCCAAGTAAGGTCGCAGTCACAGCTACCAGGGGTTAGGACTTGAACATATCTTTCTGGGAGACACAATTTAACCCACAACAATGACTGTAGGTCATTGAATGAATGTTTTCCAGGAGCACAAGAGCATCACCAAGAAACTTGTGTGTTTCATACCAATGGAATAGAAATAATAGTTCTTATTTTTTTCTATACCTTTCTCCTAAATTTCCATTTACCTAAAGTCCCGTCACCAATAAGTGATTGAACTAGTAACAGCTGTTTTTTTTCATTGAGATATAATTCACATACCATAAAATTCTCCCTTCTAAAGTGTATGATTCAACTACTCAACCATAATAAGCTATGAAATCCGGCCGTTTGTGACAACATGGATGTACCTTGAGGGCATTATGCTAAGAGAAATAAGTCAGAGGGAAAAAGTCAAATACCATATGATCTCACTCATAAGTAGAAGATAAAAACAAAAACAAACAATCACATAGAGACAGAGATTGGATTGGTGGTTACCAGAGGGGGAGAGGGGAGGGAGGAGGGCTAAAGAGGTGATTAGGCACATGTGTGTGGTGATGGATTGTAATTAGTCTTTGGGTGATGAACATGATGTAATCTACACAGGAATCAAAATCTAACGATGTACACCTGAAATTTATATAATGTTATAAACCAGTGTTACTGCAATACAAAATAAATTAAATAAATAAATGAAGTGTGTGATTGAGTGGTTTTTAGTATATTTCACAAAGCTGTGTAACCATCACCACTACGTAATTTTAGAATGCTTCATTACCCCCCAAAGTACCTGTACCCATTAGTAGTTTCTCCTCACTCCCTGCTACCCCCAGCCCTTTATTTCCATCTCAATGAATTTGCCTATTTTGAACACTTTTATATAAATAGAGCCATACAGTATTTAGTCTTTTGTATCTAGCTTTTTTCACTTGCCATGATGTTTTCACCATTTGTCCATATTGTAGCATATATCAATGATTCATTCCTTTTTATGCCTGAATAAAAATCCATTGTATATATTTCCCATATTTTGTTTATTTGCTTATCAGTTCATGGACATTTGGGTTGTTTCCACTTTTGGCTATTGTTAATAATGCTGCTGTAAACGTTCATGTGCAAGTTTTTGTGTGAACATATGTTTTCAGTCTTCTTGGGTATGTACCTAGGAGTTAAATTGCTGGATCATTTCAAACTCTACCTTTAACTTTTGAGAAACTGTCAAACTGCTTTCAAAGTGGCTGTACCACTTTATATTCCCACCAGCAGTGGATGAGAGTTCCAGTTTCTCCACATCCTCAGCAACACTTCTTACTATTAGTCTTTTTTATTATACCCATCCTAGTGGGTGTGAATGGTATCTTCTAGTTTTGATTTGCATTTCCGTGTTGACTAATAATGTTGACCATCTTTTTATTTGCTTATTGGCCATTTTCATATCTTCTTTGCAGAAATGTCTATTCAGATTCTTTACTCATTTTAAAGTTGGATTATTTGTCTTTTTATTGTTGAGTTGTATGAGTTCTTTTTACATTTTGGACACTAGACCCTTATCGGATAAGTGATTTGTAACAATTGTCTCCCATTCTATGGGTTGTCTTCTTGCTTTCTTGATAGCACTTTGAAGGACAAAAGTTTTTAGTTTTTATGAGGTCCAATTTATATATTTTTTGTTGTTGTTGCTTGTACTTTAGATGTAATATTTAAGAAACCATTACCTAATCCAAAGGCATGAAAATTTTCACCTATGTTTTCTTCTAAGACATTTATAGTTTTAGCTCTTACATTTAAGTCTTTGATCCATTTTGAGTTAATGATAAAAAAAAAAAGCTCTCCACAAACTAGGATAAGAAGGGAATTTCCTCAACCTGATAAAGGGCATCTGTAAGAAACATATAGCTTATCATATTTAATGGTGAAAGACTGAATGCTTTCCCCTAGGATCAAAACCAAGACAAGGCTGTCTTCTCTCACCATTTCTATTCATCATTGTATTAGAAATTCTAGTCAACGCAACAAGGCAAGATAAAGAAATAAGTAATAAAAGGCATCTGTATTGGAAAGGGAAGAACAATACTGTCTTTATTCACAAACAGCATGAATGTCTGTGGAAAAGTAATAAATGAGTTCAGCAAAGTTGAAGAATACAAAAATCAATACACAAAAATCAGTTGCATCTCCCTATATTAGTAAAGAACAATCTGAAAATGAAATTAAGAAAATTCCATTTACAACAACATCCAAAAAAATAAAATGCTTAGGAATAACTTTAACAAATTTAGTGGAAGATTTGTATACTGAAAATTACAAAACACTGCTGAGAGGGGCTGGCCCAGTGGCCGAGTGGTTAAGTTCATGTGCTTCACTTCAGCGGCCCAGGGTTTGCAGGTTCAGATCCCAGGTGCAGACCTATGCACCACTTGGCAAGCCATGCTGTGGTAGGCGTCCCACATATAAAATAGAGGAAAATGGGCACAGATGTTAGCTCAGGGCCAATCTTCCTCAGCAAAAGGAGGAGAATTGGCAGTGGATGTTAGCTCAGAGCTCATCTTCCTCACCAAAAACAAAACAAAACAAAACCCTGCTGAGAGAAATTAAAGATCTAAATAAATGGAAAGCCACTCTTTGAAAGATTCAATATTGTTATGCTGACAGTTCTCCTCAAATTGATCTAAAGATTTACCAGCAAGTGGTTGGTTTTTTTGTTGTGTTCTTTTTTTGGTAGAAATTGATGAGCTGATCCTAAAATTTTTATGGAAATTCAAAGGTATAGTAAACGGTTTTATAAACGAACAACAAAGGTGGAGGACTTACACTTACTGGTTTCAAAATTTACTATAAATCCATAGTAATCAAGGCAGTATGGTACCAGCATGAAGAAGATAGATCAACGAAGCCACATGCAGAGTTGAGAAATAACACCTTACATGAATGGTCAGTTGATCTTTTACAAAACTGCTAAGGCAATTCAGTGGGTAAAAGAATAGTCTTTTCAAAAATGGTGCTAGGACATTTGGATATTCACATGCAAAAAAATTAATTTAGACCTTTACCTAACACTATACACAAAAATTAGGTCAAGATGAATTGTAGACCTAAATCTGAGTTAAAATTATAAAACTTCTAGAAAAAAACAGAAGGAAATTTTCATTAGCCTGGGTTAGGCAAAGCATTTGTAGACATAACACCAAAAAACAATAAATAAAAGAAAAAATGATAAATTGGACTTCATAAAAATTTGAAAGTTTTGCATTTCATAAGACACCATTAAGTAAATGAAAACAAGCCACAGACTGGTGAAAATATTTGCAGAACATATATATGATAAAGTTCTTATCCAGAATATAAAAAGAACCCTTACTGTTTATTAATAAGGAAACATATCACCCACTTTAAAACTTGGTAAAAGATTTGAATAGGCATTTCATAAAAGAAGATGAAAGAATAGCTAAAAAGCACATTATAATATTCTCAACATCATTCATCATTAGGGAAATGTAAATTAAAGCCACAATGAAATACCACCTCATACTCACCACAGTGGCTGTCTTCCTGTGTATGTACCTAAGAGACATGAAAATGTGATGTCCACACATAGAGTTGAAAATGAATATTCTTAGCCCCAGTTATTTAGATTGGTCAAACCTAGAGACAGTCTACTGCTCTGTTAACTCACCTGCTGAATGGATAAACAAAATGTGGCATATCCATATATTGGAATACTGTTCTGCAGTAAAAACTGATGATGCATACTATAAGATGAATGAATCCCAAAAACATTATGCCAAGTGAAAGAAGTCAGATGCAAAAGATTTTGTATTTTTTATTCCATTTATATGAAATATCCAGAAAAGGCAAATGTTTAGAGACCAAAACCAGACTACTGATAGCCTGGAGCTGGGGGTAATAGTGGAGATTGACTGCAGACAGGCATGAGGGATCTTTTTGGGATGATAGGCATGTTCGACAACTGAATTCTGGTGATGGTTGCATAACTCCTTAACTAAAAATGTACACCAAAAATGGTGAATTTTATGGCATGTAAATAATACCTCAAAAAAGCCTCTTTTTAAAAAGAGGATCAAATGATATTCAGAGAAAGATTTCAAGAGCACCAGTTATAAACCTAAATCAATATGTGAACTATGCATTATAATGAATGTTAACTGTAAAAAAAGAAAAAGAAGGACTGCATTGTGTTTTATTAAGTATATGAAAGCATATTAGGTTCAGAATTACTAATCTTCTCTATTAAGGACAAAAGAATCCTCACTGAATTCAAACTTCAGTAGAAAGGACCCAGGAAATACTAATGGAATAAAATTCCCTGTGAAGTGTAGGAATGAATGTGTAAGGGAGGCCTTATAGATGGAACCATCTTTCTATATGACTTTAAATTTCAGTACCCAGCCATATTAACTATATACCTAAACATCACTGCACATATTTAAATATACAATTTTGCAAACTCACTGTTTCCTTGTGATTATACCTAGAGTTATTTGGTAGCATCACTGAAGATATGCATTCAAATTTGATCATTTTGGGGTCATGATAAGGAAAATAAATACCATGTTTGCTTTAAGAATAAATGAGGCTAATAAATGAATCAAACCATCAGAAGTCTGACATCAGTTTTGCAAGTTTATTCTAATCTGAAGTGAACATTCACAAATGGTTGTAAATGATTGTACATGCAGAAGAAAAGTGAATAGGTAATCTGAATAGATGAGTTTATCTGCACTCTTGGGTGGTTGCTACCATTCACTCATATACTCACTGAGGTTGCCATTGTGGAAAAAAAATTGTCAATCAAAGATGAAGATATAAAAGCAAATTGAAAATTGAACTGAAAAGTAATTTTACTTTCAAATGGTTTGCAAATGTAGACATTAAGTTTGGAATGAATGTAGTTAATGACCATAGCTGGAAGAGTTTTACACCTGCTGATCACTAGAATATTATAATAAATAAGGTTGATTTTCCTGTTGACTACTCCATTTTTTCTCAACATGGTCTCATTATGACTTTTCTATCACATTGCTGACCCGTAGCTATGAATGCTCACTTACAGATATAAAAATGTGTTAACTTATATATGGTTTTGAAAAAATTGTGTCTTTAACTGCTAGAGGAGTGATGCCAGTGTTGTTGCTTGTCTTTCTCTGCTTTGTTAGGTCACAGGAGGTTTTAGATGGTGAAAATCAAGCATGTATTACAAGTGAAGAGCTGTTTTACAAGCAGCCTTCCTTACAGCAACTAAATTGTCCCCAAAAAAGCACATGAGCGTAATGAAGCTTTTAAGTAGTCACACATATGCATTTATATTCTCTCTCTCCTGAATGACTGATTTTAATTTTTTTAAAGTAGCAATTCAGCTTGCTTTCAGAACCATTTAAGCTTAGCACATGATTTTGTTTTCCCTCCAAAACCAACTATTCTTGATTATGAGATGGGGAAGGTTTGCATATTTATTTTTGCAAAGACAGTAGAATAAATCCTCATCACCATGTGAGTGGTTTAGTCCTAATATCTCTGTCCTAAGCTGGGCACAAGATCATTTAGAAATTCTTCCAGAGATCAGAGCCGTATTGGTTAGATTTAACTGAGGACTCTTTTGTGCAAACCAAAACCTGACTCCATGAGGGCAAGGTCATGCCGTGCGCTCATTGTGTGGTTCTCAGCCAGCCTTACTGCCCAGGGGTCCACCTCTGTTGATAAATATTTGTTGAATTACATTGAAAGATCCACTATAGAGAGGAATAAATCTTTCTTTTGAATTTTTACACCGTCCTCAGGACTATTCTGTCTGGGATGCTCTTCTCCCAGACATCTGTATGGTTCCAACCTTTGCTTCATTCGACTCTTTGCTCAAATGGCACCTTCCCTGGGAGGCCTTCCCTAACTACCTTTGCTAAAATCACACTTCCCACTCCATCCCTCGTTCTCACCTTGCTGTACTGTATTTTCTTCATAGCCTTTATTGAGAGCTGACATATTATATGTGTACTTGTTTATTTACTACTGTCTTCCCCCATTAAAACACATACTTTATAAGGCTGGGGACTTTGTTTTATTCACTGTGATATCCCCAGTATCTCCTTCCAGGCTTGGCACCAAGTAGGTGTTCAATGAATAGGTGAGCAAATATGACTCCAGTAGGGCTTCAATAAAGACAGTTGAGCAAATATTTCCCAGTTAAATACAAAGCTCTGAACCTAGCTCTGTGCGAGCACTGTGATGACCAGGATGTGGTCTCAGCCCTCAGGATCTTACAGGCCAGTAGAAGAGACATTGTAAATAGCCTAGAAGTAACACTTATGCTTTTTTACCAAGATTCACTGCGGTAGGATGAAAGATGTCCCACAGAGAGGGTGGCCCTCAACTCCAACCATTCCCACTTTCCAGTATGAAGTTTGGGACTTTGATAGAAGATTACGTAGTCCTTTATGGGCCACTCAAATTTTAATTATTAGAAAATTAAAGGCCAAAAATACACTGGATTCACTAAACAATCCACAGCCATCCAAGTTGATGATGGTTGTGCTTAGGTAGAGCTTTCTGTGTGTCAGCCACTGTTCTAAGCATTTTTCATATATTCACTTCTGTGGTGCTCACAGCAATCCTATGAGCACTATCATTTCCCGCATTTTACTGATGAAGAAACTGAGGCACAGAAGGTGAAGTTACTTGCCCACTGTCACATAGCTAAGAAATGTGAAGCCAGAATTTGGACCCAGAAAATCTAGCTTTAAAATTATTGCTGTTAACTGTTATGGCCTATTTCCACACTTGTGGATAATGATTAGTCTAAAATAATAACAATTTATCACTAAAAAAACAAAAATAGCAATACTTAAAAACTGCAATTAACTCACAACAAAAACACTGATGATGAATTTGTAATGAATTGCCCTTCTCCCAAATTACAGAAATTCCACCTCTGCTGTGCTTGTACATGTGCATTCTAGGAACTTTACAAATTGCCAAGCCTGTCAAGGCAGTTAGACTTCTTTTTGGAATTTACAATGAGAGACTGCTTTACTCTCTAAAATGGGCTTTAGAACACCAAATTCTAGTAACCCTTTTAAACTCAATTAGAATGTTACTAGCAAGTGATAAAGCTGAAATATATGGCACCGCATGTTATTCATCATGAAAACAAAGGAAACAATTTCCATTGTATTATAGCCCATAAAATGGACTATCGTTACTGACCTAAAACACCAAGGGGAGATGAAAAAAATTCAATAATAGAGGTCAAAAACCATGCTGTGGTTAGTCAAAAAAAGATGTGATTATTTTTAATTTGGAGATCCGAGATGTTTTCAAGAAGGAAGTGGCATTTCAACTCAAACTGTGACGGACGATTATAATTTCAGTTGGCATTATGAGAGAAAGGGCCTTCCAAAGGAAATGCATAAGCAAAAGCATGAAAATACAAAGAGTATATTTAAGAGGCAGCAAGCAAGCTGGTGTTGTCGTTGTGGCAGCCCACTCCAGTGTCCCATGTGACATCCTCTGGGTCCACCTCTGATATCAGCTGCAGCCGCAGTGGACAGTTTCCTGGACAGTGTTCCATATCAAGTGCCACCCAGGGTCTTCTTTGATGCTGTGGGAGCCTGCTCCACTCACAGATAAGTGCAGCCAAAGTACAAGGAACTTAAGGCCCCAGAGGCAACCTCAACATTGAATGTTGGAGTCAGTGGATATATGCTCACCTTCCACTTTTCAGGTGGACGATTCTGGAAGATGATCTGTACATGTCTCCAGAAGTCCTGGTGGGATGGAGTCCCTGTGGCCTATAGCAGTGTCATTGACAGTGCATCTTTATCTTGGCTTTTCCTCTTTTGTTGTCTTACTCTTCCTGCTGCCTCATTCCTGCTCTGTGGAATCTCCTCTCCAATAAACTATCTGCACCTATATCCTCTTCTCAGACCCTGCTTTTGAGAGTGTGCTTCTTAAAGAGGCTGAACAACACAACCAGATATTTGAGACAGCTCAAAGGATTGGATTGTCAAACAGACTCACAAGCATCAGAGATCTTAACCAGTATTGAAGCATGCATGAAGCAGAAAGAAATTTGGGACTGCCATTGCAGCTCTCCAGTCCTTTCTAAATGCACTTTGGCCCAGATTTAACAGGTGACTTGTCTAAGCAATACCTGAGAGAACAATACCTGAGAGTATCACTCACATAGGGAGCTGCTACACTTAACAGCGTATGTGACATTTTCCAGGGAGCCTTGCCCCATAAGTGCATGAATTTCAGGTTTGTTAACCATAAACAATCCTAGACAGATCAGGTACATCCTGCAAAAAGCATTTTAATAAGGACTTTCCTCCTAATATATACCATTAGTGTATTTGCCAGAAGGTCAGTCATGTTTACAAGAAGCTTTGGCTGGTCATCTTTCTCTTCTGGAATGCCCTTTAGTAAAGGGGGGGAATGGATTTCAGGCCTCTTACCCTTTCCTTCCTAGTAAGCATGCAACCTTTCACAAACAGTAAGCCAGGCCAACTACCACCCTCTGGAATTGTCAGAGCAATTTATTCCTCTTGCTTTATTGTTGAGGATTCCTGGCGCTGCCACATACTAGCTCTGAGACCTTAAACAAGTGGTTTGATGTCTCTGAGCCTCTCACTACAGTGTCAGATGTGAATATCAATTCCTATTTCAAAGAGCTGTTGGGAAGAATAAATGAGCTAACATTGGTGAAATGGTGTGCAGGTTCTGGCACATCGTAGGGATCCAGATGTTCCTCTCCCATTTTGATCTCTCCCTTACTGAGATCTTCGTGGTATTTCATGTTAAGATTCCCAACAACCAGCCCTGGCTTTATTCTACATTTCCATTCTTTCTATCACCCCAATTCTGATGTTCTCTCCTGGTGTGTCTGAAAACCCCTAGTGTTAGTCTTGCACTCTTTGTTTTGTGGGGTCTGACATGAGCAGAGGGTGCATAGAGGAATGTGGTGAAAGGTGATATTGGAATAATGGCTATAGGTCAGATTTTGGAGACCCTTCAATAACAAGACAGGAAACTTGGACTTTACTCCTTAGGTTATAGAATACCAAAGAAGAAATTGGAGCCAAAGGGTGACATTCAGTCTCTGTGGGTGCTCTACATGAAACAGACTGAGAGATAAAAGATTGAAGGTAGAGAGACTAGTAAGGGAGGGTATTTAAAGCAAGAAATGACCTGAAGTAGCATTGTGGCTGTAGAAAACCAAAAGAAGAAACAGATTTGAAACCAGTAAGAAAGTGACTTTGGATGTGACAGCTAACTGGAGTGGTGAAGCCCGGATGTTCAGGATAGGGAGCAATTAGTGATTCTCAGGGGTCCTCACTAATAACTGAGAGGATTGTGAGTAAGTGTATGAGGCCTATGGTGAGACAGTGAAGTGACCCCCAGGAACATGGAAATGAGGAAAATAAGGTTAGCCCCTGAGCTTTTAATAGTAAGGTAACTTGATCAGTTTTTTTATAAATCTAAAGGAAGAATTTGTCAATCGAAAAAAGGTAAGCACACGTGTACACAAACAGACAAAGGTGAACATTTGCTCTGTGCTTCCAAACACTGTGAAGGGTTGGAGTCTTAGCCATCAAATATTAAATTTTTTGTTCCCAGGAGCAAAGATTATCCTACTATGGATGTATTTATAGGCACTACCTACCCCAAAGGATTTAAATCTAGATTCTGCTAGATGTCTGACTTTGGGAAAGTCACTTAACCTTACTAAGCTTTAGTTTCCTCATCTATTAGATAAAGATAGTAATATCAGATATCTTGTAGGGTTTATTGTAGGATTAAGTGAGATAATGCATATAGAGTGCTTAATACAGTGTTGGCATATAGAAAATGTTTAGTACATAATAGATATTTAATAATAATACCTTTCCTTTGGGGAACATATGCATCAGGTACTGAAGTCTAAGTCACTTGTTCTGATTATATGCTTAAAAACAACCTTCTGATGCTTGATAGGTTTTCTTCTTTATATTAATTGTCACATTCCAGCAGATTTCACTCCAGTCTTACAAGCTTTGAGATCATCCTTTCAGGAAGCTTTACGTGTGATCATGGTTAGAAGGCACATGTTTGTGACCTATTGGAAGATTGGATCCAGAATGGAATCCAAGATGGAGCAGGAAATCATTCTGAAAGAATGAGACAAGGGAGGGGAAGTGATAGAGTATATGGTTTTCATCAGATAAACAAGTATTCTATTGAAAGTATTTGGCTGTGGTTCTGCGAGGACAGAAACCGGGGCACTCTTGTCACTTCTAGCACAGTGTCTGACAAATAGTGGTCACTCAGCATGAATGAATGAAAGAGGTTCAGGTTGGTATAGTAGCGGACATATAGTTGTATCACAGAAATCTTAGTGGATTTTAAAGAGACAAGTTTTAAACCTATCTCTGCTACTTACTAGCTGTACATCCATGTACTAGTAGCTTCCATAGTTTCTAGAGTCTAGTTTCCCCATCTACAAAATAGAGAATGAATGTACTACCTGCAGTGAAGCATTGTTGTGAGACTTAATAAGACAGTGTCTATGAAATGTGCTAAAAGCAGCTACTTAAGAATGGTTATTTTCACCCCCAACACTGGAGTATGGTTTCCACATCTCAGCTACTTCCGTGTCTCTAGTACCTTGTGTTATACTGCTAAGGCGTTGACTGAATGTTAGTTGAATGAATGAATTAACCAGAAAAATTTGAATAGGAGATCTTGAAGTCGAGTAGCTCTTAGTGATGATGGGCTACAGAATAGGACTATTCCTCCAAGTTGCTAAAATGGAATAGAAGTATTGGTTGTCATAGTGGAAGAGGATTAGGTTTAGATTAAATCTTGCTCTCTATGTGAACGTTTAAAGTCACCCAGAATTATGCCAGAAGAGGAAAATTGTGATCCAGGTGCCACAATTGCCAAGAAATATGAAGGAATGTCCTAAAGATCAATAGGTGATAGATCAATATTGACTAGACTTAAGGGAAAACGCTTATTAATGGCTTAAAGTTTCAAAATGTTAGCATCAAAGAAATTCAAGTGCATATAGACCATTCACCAGTCATATGCAGGGTCCTACAATGTCTTATTACATTTTTTTTAAAAAGGAAACTTTGCAAAGTATGTTCTCTGACCACACTGGAATTAAATTAAAAATCAATAGCAATGCAATATAGAGATAAGACTGTACTGTTTGGAAATTAAGTAACACACTTCCAAGTAACCCAGGATTCAAAGAAGAAATCATATGGGAAATTAGAAAATATTTCAAACTGAATGAAAATTAAAATACAATATATCAGAATTTGTTAGATGCAGCTAACATAATGCTTAGAAGAAAGCTTATAGTTTTAAATGTTTGTATGAGAAAAGAGAAAGGTTTAAAATTATTGATCTAACTTTCCATCCTAAGAGGCTAAGGGGAAGAAAGAACAAATTAAACCCAAAGTAAGTAGAGGGAAAGAAATAATAAAAATAAAATCAGGAATCAATAAAATTGAAAACAAAGAATAGAGAAACTTTGCAAAGCCAAAAGTTGTTTCTTTAAAAAGACAAACTTGATAAACCATAGCAGAATTGATTAATAAAAAAAGAGAGAACTCATAAATTACCATGATGTCAGGAATGAGAGAGGGTGTACCACTACCGATCCTACTGATGTTAAAAAAATAGTAAAGGGAATAATATGAACAACTTTACAGCAATAAACTCAACAACTTTAAATGAAAATCACAATTTATCACAACTGAAACAAGAAAAAATAGAAATCTGAATAACCCTGTAATCTATTGAAGAAATTGAGTGTGTAACCGAAATCTTCCCAAAAAGAAAACTTCAGACTTAGATGAATTCTGTTAACATTTAAAGAATAACTAGAACCATTTTTAACAAATTTTCAGACAATGGAGGAGGAGGAAACACTTCTCAAATCACTTTATGGGATTAGCTTAGCTTTGCTATCAAAACCTGACATAGATGTTACAAAAAATTACAGACCAATGTGCCTCATGAACATAGGTGTAAAAATCCCCAACAAAGTGCTAGCACAATTGAAATTTACACCAAGAATACAAGGTTGGTTTCACATTTCACATTCACTGAAAATCCATCAGCATAATTCAACATCTGGACAGAATAAAGAGAAAAACAATAAGATTATTTCGATCAATGCAGTAAACACATTTGACAAAATTCCAAACCCTTTCATGATTTTTAAAAAACTCAAAAAGCTAGAAATAGAAGAGAACATCTTCAGTCTGATAAAGGAAACCTACGTCTAACATCATATTTAATAGAAATGTAATGGACACTTTCCCCCTGTGATCAGGAACAAGGCAAGATTTTCTACTCTCATGACTTCTGTTTAGTACATGCTGGAGGTCCTAGTCAGGGCAATAATTCAAGACAAAGAAATAGAAGATAAAGAGATTGAAGAAAAGCACAAGTGGTGCCAGTCCAGTGGTGTAGTGGTTAAGTTCAGCACATTCCACTTCGACAACCCAGGTTCACAGGTTCAGATCCTGGGCACAGACCTACATCACTCATCAAGGCATGCTCTGGTGGCAACCCACATACAAAATAGAGGAAGATTGGCATAGATATTAGCTCAGGGCTAATCTTCCTCAAGCAAAAAGAGGAGCATTGGCAATGGATGTTAGCTCAGGGCCTATCTTCTTCACCAAAGAAAAAGGAAAAAAAGCACAAGTGGAAGTTTTGTTCACTGAAGATGTAATTGTTTATGTAGAAAATCCTCAGGAATCTACAAAACAACTAGTAGAACTCATGAGTGAATTAAGTGAGGCCACAGAAAACAAGGTCTGTATACAAAAATCAATGGTATTTCTGTACATTAGTAGCATTTGGCTGGTAAATGAAATTTTAAAATTCATTTTCAATGATGTCAAAAAACAAAATTTAGCAAGACTTCTAAAATGAAAACTATAAACCATTGTGAAAGAAATTAAACAAGACCTAAAAATGGAGAGATGTATCATGTAAGTGGATTGGAAGACTCAATATTGTTCTCCCCCGAGTTGTTCTCTGGATTCAACACAGTCTAAGTTAAATTCTCACCAACTTTTTTATAGAAAATTAAAAGTGGATCCTAAAATTTGTATGGAAGAGCAAGGGCCAAACAAACCCTTTCCAATGAGGAAAGGAGAGTCTAAAGACGTGGTTCTGGGACAACTGGATAAACATACAAGAAGGAAAAGAACCACACCCAGTACCTCGTACAATACACAGAAATTAATTTGGGATGGATCATAGACTAAATGTAAAAACTAAAACTATGACAGTATGGAAGGAAACATAGGAAAGTATTTTTCCACCTTTGGGCTAAGCAAGTATTCTTCAAGATACAGAAAGCACTGATCTAAATAATGATAAAGTGGACTTGGTAAAAGTTAAAAACGTCTGTCAATCAAAAGTCATAATTAAGCAATAAGCTAATCTAGATAAAGTGTATATGAGTCTTCTGTGTACTATTCTTGATACTTTTCTCTAAGTTAGAAATTATTTCTAAATAAAAAGTTAAAAAAGATTCCATGAAGATAATAGGCAAGAAAATATTCACAATACATATATCTGACAAAGGACATGTATCCAAAATATATAAATAACTTTTATAATTAGAAAACAGCTCAATAAAAATTGAGCAAAAGACTTTAACAGATACTTCACAAGATATACCAGTAAACACATTTAAAGTGTTCAATATCACTTTTCATAAGAGAAATACAAACAAAATCACAATGGTATCCATTTCATACCCACTAGAATTGGCTAACGTTAAAGTCTGATAGCACCAAACGTTGGTGAGGTTGTAGAACCACTGCAACCACTTTGGAGAAATGTTTGTATAAAGCTGTGTGTATATCTTCCCCAACGACCCAGTAATCACATTCCTAGTTATCAAAAGAATGAAAATACATGTCCACGGGAAGACTCTACATGCATGTTCATACAGGTTTTATTCATAAAAAGCCAATACTGGATACAAATATCCATTAACAGGAGAATGGATAAAGTGTCGTATAGCCATAGAAGACTTAGCAATTTAAAAAAAGAACTATTGACACATGCTACAACATGGATGAATCTCAAAAACATCATGTTAAGTGAGAGAAGCCAGTCACAAAAGAATATATTCTATACCGATCCATTTATAAGAAGTTCAGGAACAGACAAAACTTACCCATGGTAATAGAAATCAGGAGTGAGGATTGGCTAGAAGGGGCCAGGAGGGAACTTTCTAGAGTGATGGAAATGTTCTATATTTTGATTGGTGGGGTGATTACATGGCTGTATACATTTATCAAAACACATGAGATTGTACACTAAAACCTGTGCATTTCAGTTACAAAAATTTTAGCCCCAAAGAGAAATAAAAGGCATCATAATTATTTATTTTTATGATATCTATTCATCATGCAAGGTAGAATGTTGACCTCTAATAGCTTCCTATTGTGAACAAGACATTTATAAACCCCTTACCTTGACATAAAAGCCCTGCGTGGTTTGGCTCTTGCCTACCCTTTCCACCTCATGTGCCTCCCTTACCTACTAGATCCTAGCCTTACTGGCTTTACTAAATTAGGTCATTTCTTGACATTTTCTAGTTTAATCTCTTATTTGTTTCCTTCATTGCATTTAGGGTAACTGGCATTTGTTTTGTCTCTTTATAGTTTTTTTCACCTGCCTTTTCCACTAGAATAGATGCTCCCGGAGGGTAGGGACCTTGCCTTTTTCACAGTTGTGTTCCTCAATGTATCCCAGGATATTGTCTAGCTCAGTGTATTTGCTGAACGTGTGAGTGAATGGATGTTCCTATTGTTCCGTATGTCGATAAAGTGGTAGTATACTCAAATCTTCCTCACTTTGGACTTTGATCCTTACCAATTCAAATAAAAATGACATAATCTTATCCCTATAAGCAAAGCAAGCCTGTAATAAAACTGTGTCTCAAATGAGTTTTTGGTTGATACAATGAAACTTTCTGTTTGAGGCAAGGGAGTTTTTGTTTTCTTTTCCTTCCCAGAATCTCTATATCGTCTTTCTTTCTATGCCCTAATCAGAACTTCTTACAGAAGAGACCTACTAGCGTGCTTTATGACAATGCTTTCTAAACATATTTGATCCTGAATCCTATTAATAAAATGTTTGAGCACACCAACTACATAGGTACATTTATTTATTTCAAAAATATATAAATATATTTCTGTACTACTATATAATGAAACATGCTCAAAAATAACATTTTAAGAGGATGAGGTGAAAGTTAGTTCTAACATTTTGCTTCTGCACTTCAGTGCATGGTTGTCTATCACCCCTCCTCCCCATGTGCTCATCCACTTTGGAGACAGTACCTTGGGGCAAATATTACACCGCATTTACCTCTACATCTAAGTGGAAAACTAAAGTAGTGTTAACACTTTTGCATTTGAAACCTTACCTCTGACTATGGATTGAAAGGCGTTATTGCTTTTTAAGTGAATTTATGGTATTGTCTAGTGCAGGTAGGGTAGAATTTTTAGGTCTGGGGCATACTCTGAAATCATCTCACCTAATTTTTATTGTACTTATTTTCAACATTGTTCAGTGATAGTTTTTCTACAGAAAAATATGTGGAGTATTTTAGAGGAAGGAAATAATGAAATTAGAAAAGTGGGAGGGGAGGCAAGGAAGAGCTATAGAAAAGGCTATGTTGATTTAAAAAATTATTAATTGCACTATAAATATTGGTAGCAGTGTATTTGAATGAAATGTCGTCTCCTTGGGAGGATTGCTAATTGTAGAAAATTAGCACTTAGTACATCTAGACAAAGTTGCTAAAAATGGGGAAAAAAAATCACTGTTCTCCAGCAAAAGGACAGTCTTTAAGGGAGCATCAGTTCTACAGTATAGCAGCCTGAGACAGCTCTGGAGATTTTAAGCCTCCTGTGTTACCTCTGAGACCTAAAGGAAGCAGAACATAAAAATGAGCCTCTATCAATTTGAAGCAAACCTCATCTTTGTGATCATGACTGTGGTCTAAATCTATTAAAGATGCTCCAATTCAGTGTCCTTGGTGTCTCTGCAGGTTCACCTGAATAGTGAGCAATAAGCTTGTGTATTATATTCCTGGTTCGAAGATATGTGCTTAGGAAGTGAAACCGACAGTCAGTGTTTTGTGTCTGTCTCTAAGCAGACTAAGAGCCTATATAAAATGACAGCTGCATTTTTAGGGAAAGAAACCCATAATGTTTTCTTATTTAGTAGGTGACAGTATGTCCCAAGATAACACAAGTTTAAGGGGCTGGAGCAAGTATGGTTATTAAAGGCTAGCAGTTTCTCAGTTCATATAAATTGAATTTTTTCATATGCCAGAAGACTGTGGAAATCTAGTGTAGAGTACTGAAATAAATTAGCATATTAAGTGAATTTATACATTCAGACTTGTGAGCACTTTGAATTTAAGGAAGAAATTTTATTACTTCTTGAAAGAAAAGGGCAATTTTTAAATTCTATGTTTGATCTCCCTGTTGGAAAGGGCCTATATGATAAATTATATCATTTTGATGATTATCCAAAGAAGTGGTTATTACATTGATGGGAATTTTTCTCTCTTCTCTCCTCTCTGTTTCTTAAGAATTACTGATTTAGGGAACATCAAAAGAAGATTGTATTTATCAACCGTCCATAAGGAACTGTCCTCAACCCCTCTTCATGCAAAAATCCCACTCTTCATGATCAAGCGCAAAATTGTAAGTATCACGTGAATGTTGCTTCAAATATTAAATTCAGTTCAGCAAATATTAATTATGGGCTTACTCTGTGTATAAGGCACTTTGTTAACTACCATGGTGGTATAAAAAGTGAATAAAATTCACGTTCTTCCTTTCTGTCCCAAGAAAGAGTTTAAAATTGACTAGGTGGGCGAATATAATTATTTGAACATCTAGAATACTACCAAAACCGTGATAGGAAGCACAGTGGAGAGAGAGGTGCTATTGGTTTTATGAAAGGGAAAGAAATCCATCTGACTGCAGGATGAGGAAAGTCTTCATGAGGAGATTGCACTTAGCATGGATTTGGAAGGACTGTAGGATTTCAATAGGTAGATATGAGAACCGAATATTCCAAGGAGAAGGAACAGCACAAGTGGAAGCATGGAGGCCGGAAACTGGTACATATTTAGAGAACAGAAAATGATTGCTCGTTGTTGCCTGATTAAAAAAACCATAGCCTTAAGGGAACAAAAGTCCTACAATACTGCAGCCTGATAATGGGTTGGGAGATCTGTGTAGTCTGAGACCTAAAGCAGCATAGCAGTAAAGACCTAAAGCAGTATAAGTAGGTGAGCAATAGGTTATAGGTGAAGAAGCTTGGGCCTCATTTGACAGACAAGTCTTTCTCAAACTTCAGTCATGTCAGTGCTACTCTCATGACTTTACCATGTCTGTGTACTACCTGTCCCAGTATGTACTTAATACTGTTTTTTAAATCAGCTCACTTTTGCGGGGGGCTTAAATAAATTTATTTTATTTTATTTTTTTTTTTTTTTTGAGGAAGATTAGCCCTGAGCTAACTGCCACCAATCCTTCTCTTTTTGCTGAGGAAGACTGGCCCTGAGCTAACATCCATGCCCATCTTCCTCTACTTTGTATGTGGGATGCCTACCACAGCATGGCTTGCCAAGCAGTGCCATGTCTGCACCCGGGATCTGAACCGGTGAACCCCGGGCCGCCAAAGCGGAACGTGCAAACTTAACTGCTGCACCACTGGGCTGGCCCCAGGAAATTTATTTTAGAAGAAAACTTTATATCACAGTTACAAATGGAAAACCAGTGTAACTTTCCAAAAATAAAATGTAACCACAACAATAACTGAAAAGAAAACAATGTTTTAAAGTCCAGCTAAGTACTGTTTTCCTGTTTAGAGATCTGTCCTGAGGCCTACTCTTTGTTATAAAGAGTTTATCAAGGGTTGGAAACATGTCCAAGCTTTCTCTTTGACATGGTTAGGATGAAAAGAAAACTACTAAAGGGAATTTTTTATTCTATGATCCAGAGTCATTTAATGCTGTGCCCATGCACCATTTGAAATCACTTCACAAATGGTGCATGTGCCACTCTTTGGGAACCATGATAGTAGAGAAAAGGAAGCCATTAAACTTTTGATTCGAAGAAGAACACACAGTCGGTTCTGTGCTTTGGGAAGATTAATCTAGTAGTGATATTTGGAATGGTTTAGAGGGAGTAGAAAGTGGAGATGAGGAGAACATTTGCAATAACCTAGATTAGAGTTAATGAGGACTAGGGCTGTAGCAGTAGTAGTCAAATGGCTAAGACATATGTAAACAGACCTTTCCCATATAAAGTGGTACATGCTGTGAGAGCAGGAACCACAGTGGACTATGGAGCACAAAGGGAGTGGTCAGAGAAGGCCCTCTGAAGAAGGGGATGCCTGAACTGGGCCTTGAAGAATGAGAAGGAGTCAACCAGTTTAAGTGAGGGGAGTGTTCCTAGAACGCAGGAGCAACATTAAGAGTATCTACATGAGGTGGGCAGGCAAGTCCAGTAATCCAGTGTTGCTGAAGAGAGACCAGAATAGTGGGGAAGTGGTAACGCTGAGAAGTAAGCAGGGGCAACCTCCTGGTGGGCCTTGTATGTCTAGCCAGGGAGCCTGGACTCATCTCATGGGTGATAGGAAGCTACTGAAAGGCTTACAATAGAAGGGGGTGACATAGTGAGATTTGCATGTTAGATAGAACATCACTTTGGAGGGTGGGTGGGAAGGATGAAACTGGAAGCCAGCAGGACCCGGTAGAAAGCCACTGCAGTTGTCACTAGAAGGTAGTCTCCATGAGAGCAGGAGTTTTGTCTCATTTTGTCACCCTTGTATTTCCAGTATCTATAGCAGTACCTGGCTCCTCCTAGGCACTCAACAAGTATGTAAGTGGATGGATGGATGGATGGATGGATGGATGGATGGATGGATGGGATGGACGATTAGGTAGATGAATAATCTAGGTAAAAGTGATGAGGTCCTAAAGTTGGAAAATATCAATTAGGATGGAGAGGAAGGAACAGAGTTGAAAGATAACTAAAAGTCTTAATTGAAGATTAATTAGATGTTAGAAATGAAGAAAAAGGAAAAGTCAAGTATGACTCTCAGCTTTCTAGTTTAGATGACTGATGATGCAATCAATATATAGAATCTAGGAGAAATTTCAAGTTTAGAAAGGGAAGATGGAAATGTTGATTAAAGGGTCTCTGAGACATTCAGACTGAGAATTGTGGAGGTACATCTATGTTAAAGTCCTGGAGAGGGTCTGGATATTTGGGGTTCTTCAGCATATAAGTGGTAGTTAAAGTCATGGGAATGGATGAAATTGCCTGCAGAGAGAGTAGAGAAGGGCAACAACAACAAAAGAGACCAAAGGAGGAAATGCAAGGGCCTACCCAGTATAAGGGATGGGCAAAGGGAGAAGAATCTGTGAAGGAGACAGAGCAGCAATGAGAAAGTGATGTGAAGTAGAGGGGTGTGTCGTGGAAACAATGGACGGTGCAGTAAGGAAGAATGTCAAAACGTGAAAGTATTTGGGGGATGGAGCAATCGGGAGGCCATTAGTAACTTCACTGAGAAGTTTTGGTGTGTTGAGAAGGAGGCAGGGCAGTGGGCTAAGGGAATGGAAGGTGAGGACATTGTGTGCATGCTGACCATTTCTTTCAACAGGCAGATCTGCTGGGCTTGATGTTGGAGTAGATATGAGGAGAGGAGTCAAGGATAAGTTTGAGGTTTTGAATCTGAGAAGCTTAGAAATTGGCAGCCCAGGAACAGATAGAAACTGGATTGTGGAATAAGTTGATGGCTTCTGTTTTCAGTAGAGTTTTTTTAAAAATTCATTTTGTACTAAATATTCATAAATGCTTAAAGATTAAATTCAAATACTTCAGTTATTAAAGTTAAATCATCTAAGACATTAAGGAAATACCTTACAAATAAAATTTTATTCATGCTCTTACATGTTTAGATATTGATTTCCTTATTCTTCTAAGATTGTTTAGAGTTCAGTGTTAGTGGTTTCCAAGAGTTAAATCATATGTGAGACCAATACACTATTCTGTGTGTGGTTAATTAATCAAATTTGTTATTACCTTGCTTTTGTGAGTTTAGTCACTCTTGTCAATTAGCAAACTGTGAAGTTTCCGGATATTTTATTAAAATTGAATCTGATCATTCTGTGCGTGGCTGTAATCCTCACACACAGTGTACCCTTCATCCAGTGGCATTTGTGGGAATACAGTATTTGAAAATGAAATACTATCTTTCTATCACAAGTAAACCTTGCTGAGACGGGAAGTGAAGCTGACTGAATGATCTTTCATATTTAATAAATGCGCAGCACCAAGTATCTAATGACACAAGAAATGTACTATTTAAACTAAAAGTAAAAAATAAACATAATAGCTCCTGTGGGGCAGTGTTCCAAAACTCATCTATCTGCCTCATTTTCCCATCCCCAGCCAGATTACTCAGTAGAGAATGTCAAAGAAAGGAGATGCGGACACAAGTTACATGCAGTTGTTTTAAAAAAAGATCCTAGTGTGAAGTCAAACTGGTCTCTTTAGGTGACTTTAGTTCATGCTAAATTTTAAAAAGCAAAACAGTCACAACATATCTAGAACTTTCCTTCTGAATGTGGTTGAATCTAGAAAGAATTGCTCACTTACATTTGAGACAGTGCTAAGCAATAAGCAAAGACAAGGTATTTGTTTCTATAGTATTCCACATCCCACTGAAATCATCAAATCATAACTACTTGTAGTATGTTCTGATGATTCTATATTTTGTTAGATATAAACATGTAAAGAATCTGTAAGAGTTAAGAGCATAGCATCTGAGTTCTGATACTCACTGGTTATGTGACTCTGCACGTTCCTGTGTTCATTTTCCTCATCTATAAAATGCAGATAATATGAGGAACTATTAAGGTTGTTGTGGGAATTTACATCAGTTAATAAACATAAGGCTTTTAGAACAATCCCTGGAATAGACTAAGCCCTACATAAGGATTATAGCTCCTGTTTGTTCTTTAGGTGCTGCTGCTTCTGGGAAGCCCTCCATGATTACTCCTCTGTGGATTAGATCTTTTGAGTACAGCTCATCATTGCCATTCACAAATTCATAATCCTCATAACACTTCTTCACCCTGCACTTTAATCATCTGTTTACTTATCTGTCTCCCCATTTTGACTATAAGCACGCCTTATTTGGCTTTTATCCCTAGTCCCTGTCAGTATATGGCACACAGTAAGTGCTCAATGAGTGTTTGTCAAATGGATTGGCAAGTCTTAATATGCATCCAGACATAGGAGATAAAATAATGAGTTTATCATGGACAAATTATATAAGCTTTCTAAATGTGCTTGGCGATTCCAGAAATGTCTAGGAATATTCAAACAAATATTAAGAAATTCAGTTCTAAAACTTGCTCTCATTTCCCCTCGCTTTCCTCCCAATCCAACAGCAATTCTTTTCTTCCCACTGCTCATGGAGTCTATTCCCAGTGAGCCCTTACTGAATTAAAGCTGAGTCATGTTTCAGGGGATATTCTACAGAGGGCAGCAAGGTGATGGAGAGCGTTCCACCCATTCAAAATGCCATCCCTGGGGTCTTCCTAGGTGTTTGTGTGATGTTGGCCCCGGTTCTCTGCTTTTTACCAAAGCACTCTTTACTTCCTTCTGCTTTTGGGAAACTGTAGATATTTTGGTGGTCAACCTCAAAAGGTAATATTTTAAAAGCGCTTCAGCTAACATTTGTAAATTGGATTTCACATAAAATTCCTGAATTTCTGACCTCTTTTAAAAAAAATCAGAAGTTAACGTTGAGTCTGTTTTCTTGTTCAGCGAGCAGTCAGCTGGAGCTGAGTGGCGACTGCACACTTTTAATGGTGCTTCCAGCTCTCCTGTGAAGTCGAGTCCTCCCCATTCATAAGGAATGTGGTGTCTGCAGACCCTTCCTGCTTCTCTCACTTAAGTTATCTGCCTGTGCCCTCTGGGCGTATAGTTTCCACCCCCTGATTTAGAATATAATTGCCAAATGGTCCACTTTGCCTTCGTTCTTTAGCTAAGGCCTTTACATAGCCAGAGGCAGCAAATAAAATTAATACTTTTATAGCCACACCAATATGAATATTTATTTAGAGGCCACTGACTGTTCCAGTTACCTCTAAATGTTCAACCTTTCAAATAAAAAATTTCGTTTTTTATATTATTCTGAATTATGAAGGATTCACTTTAACATTTAAATTACAATAATTTATACTTTTAACTTAGGTTTTCAATGACAAGAACAGTTTTAAAAATTAATAACCATCAGGTTAAACAATAGCCACTTAGTCAAGAAATCAATCTTACTTCTTTAATTTAATTTCAATTAGTCAGTGGTGGTATCAGATGAACACCAATGTCTTGCCACCGAAGTATACATTAATGCACAGTCAGTTTAATTCCATTTGAATAGGAAATTCAGATATAGGTAGGAGATATCATTGAGAATGAATCATTCATTGGAGATATAACGAAGAAATATGATAAATCACAATGCCAAAATCTTTCAGTAACCTTTACCACTCAAATACCCAATGTTTGTCATTTAAATAGATAAAATTACTGTTTAGGAGTTATACTTTCTTGAACCACAACTCTAGTGGGATATGTTACAGCTTTTATTATAAACTGAAAGTGTGGCATAATGTTTTTAAAATTTCCCCTCAAAGGTCATTTTTCCCACGGAGCCAATGATTTGGAAGTTTTGAGTTTTTAACAGTATGTAATTTCTTGAGTGTCATCAAATGAACAGGGATGGAGGAGGTAGATTTTTTAGATACAAGACCATTTAGATACAAATTTAAGATACAATTAGAGAATGTCTCTCAATGAAGTCATTCTAACCTAGAATCCCCTGTTTGTGGTGCTTATTTGAGGGTTATAAGTGTTTCATCTCACCCATGTGCATATCATTTAAAAATACCTGTTTTTCTCTCTCTACTCATCTGTCAGTCTAATATGTGTGTTGAAGAGATTTGGGAAAAGAAGAGCAGTTCCATGCCTTTCTCTGCTGACCCTGAATGGTTGTGTGAAATAGGAACAACTACGTAAACATAAGTTTGTTCTGGAAAACAGATGATTACCTAACTCTAGGTTCACTCTATTTTCAAATCACATGAACAGGTGGGATATTGTTAGAGTTAAGTGTGGCCTCTAGAGCTAGATTGTAGGAATTCAAATTCTGGTTGTCACTTCTTGTCTATGGGCCTTTGGACAAATCAGTTAATCTCTTTCTGCTTCAGTTTCCTCATCTGTTAGGTGGTGACAATTATAGAACCTGCATCATAGAGAATTTGCTGGGATTAAAGAAGTTGTTACTTAGAATAGTACCAAGCTCATAATAAGTGTTCAGTTAATGTTGGTTGATATTGTTTTTATTTTACTTGAAATGAATCAATGTTTATTAACTTGTGAAGATGGTGTCATAATAAACTTATGAACTTACAGTTTATTTCTGTTCACAAATATTTATTGAGCCAATGTAGGCCAAGGTCTGTGCCCAATAATATAAATCCAAAGGTGAATGACACACAGTGTTTCTCATCAAGGAGATTAAAATAGGCAGAGGAGGCAAACATATAAATGATTAATGATAATGGGCTGTAGGAAACAACAGACTAGTCTTAGGAACCAAATGCTGCCAAAGGAAAATATCAGACTTGTCTAGTCAAGTTGGGGATTGTTGTAGTGGAGATATTTGTGCTAAACTGTGAATATTCAAAACAAAAGCATGAAAGTTTATGTCGCTTTTGATCCCTGAACTGAGATGTATAATGGGAATGTACAGAATTACAATGCTGGAAAGGAAGGCTAGATGATACCCTGAAGGACCTTGAAAGCTGTCTTGAGAAGTTTGAGTTTTTAAAAAGTCCATTAGAGATTTTTTTTAAAAGTTTTAACATGGAGAAGTTTCATTATATAGTCTGTATTCTGGAAGATAAGTACAATGTCAGAATGGAGAGAGCTAGAGATAGAGAGACCAATTAAGAGACTATGCAGAAGTCGATGGGAGACATGTAAGACTGAATTAGTGTAGTAGCAAGGAAATAGAAGAGGAGGACAATATAACAAATACTTCAGGAGTAAAACCAAGTGAAAAATGGAGAAAATGGCACTGAATTAATCTAGGCCTGGGAATTAGCCAATAGATGTGCTACCAACAGGGGAAATGTCTGGTAGGCACTTAAATTTATAGGACTGTTTAGATTGCAGTTTCTGACCATGGCAGAATATCTGGTACCAACTTATCCTTCCTGCTATAAACAAATATAAAACCTGAGAAGATATTTGAAATAACGCTTCAACCATGTAGACAACAAGCAACATACTTTAAAAGGAGAGAAACAAATGAGATAAGTCCTACATTCCCAAGCTTTCTGAAGGCCCATTGTGGACTGCAGTACAGACATGGGAGCCTAGACAGAGCACAGAATCTTGCTGAGTAGAGACAGAGATTGGTATTAAGGACTACTGAGGTAGCTGGAATTTGTAGGTTAGAGTATCAGAGAGAAGGAACTCTGAAACTTTGCATCAGGGTCCTCTTGAATCTTTGTGTGTGCATACGTTGGACCCCATGAAGCAAGCAAAGACCAGTCCTTGGGAATAGAACACCTAATAAGCAGCTGTGACACACAGGGCTGAGAGATATTCGAGTTCTGGCCAGAGTGAAGAGATATTTAAAAAATACACAGAAATCACACCATGGTGTGTCATAACTAAATTCCTGAAAATCAATGATAAAGAGAAAACCTTAAAAAGTAGCCAGAGGGGGGAAAATGCATTATATAAAATATATCACCAGCTTCCCATCAGAAGCAATGAAAGTAAGAAGACAGTGGCATGATTCTGGGGAAAAAAATTTTTTGAGCTTATCAATCTAGAACCTTTTTTATATAGTGAAAATATTCTTCAAAAATTGGAGCAAAATAAAAATATTTTCATACTCAAAAGCTGAGAAAATTTCATTGCTAGCAAACCTGCACTGCAAAAATATTAAAGGAAGTTCTTCAGGGTGAAAAAACATGTACCAGGTAAAAATTTGGATCTAAATGAGAGAATGAAGAGCCCCAGTAATAGTAAATATGTAGGTAAATCTAAAAGATTCTTTATTTGTATCATAATTTCTTTAAAAGCATTTGATTATTGAAAGCAAAAATAATAACGATGTAGAAGTAAAATACATGACAATAATAACATGAAGAATGGTGGAGATGGTAGTATAGTTTTATGAGGTTCTTATCCATGAGATATTCTAATATTACTCCAAGTTAAATTGTGATAAGTTAAAGATTCATATTGCAAACTCTAGTGCAACAATTGAAAAAAAACCAAAGTAACTAATCAGCCAACTGAGGAAATTAATGGGACACTAAAAACATATTCAATCCAAAAGAAAGGAGAACTCAACAAAGAATAGATGGGACAAATTGAAAACAAATAGAAAAATGTTAACCTTAAAATCAGACAGATCAAAAATAATGACATTAAGTGGAAATGGACTAAAACAACTAAAAGACAGAGAATGTTAGATTGAATAAAAAGCAAGACACAATTGTATACTGTTTATAAGAAGTGCATATTGTCTAAAGACAGATAGGTTAAAAATTAATAAATCGAAAAAGATATACCATGCAAACACTAACCGTAAAAAAGCTAGAGTGGCTATATTAATATCAGACAAAGTAGACTACAGGACAAGGAATATTATGTAAAGAGGCATATTTCATAATGATAAGGGAGTTCAATCATGTGGAAGATATAAACAATTCTAAATGTGTACACACCTAGTACAGTGCTTGAAAATGCATGAAACGAAAACTAATGGAACTGAAGAGGGAAAGATAAATACACAGTTATAGATGAAAATTTCGACACTCCCCTCTCCGAAATTCACAGAAAATCCTTAAAGTTGGAAAACAGTATCATTCAACCTGACCTATTTGACACTTCTAGAACATTTCATCTAACAACTGCAGAATATGCACTATATTAAAATGCACATTGAATAGTCACCAATATGAATGATATGTTAGGCTGTATTAATCTCAACAAATTTAAAAAGATTGAAATCATACAAAGTATGTTCTGTGACTACGAGGGGATTAAATTGAAATTAATAACAAAAAGATAATTGAACAATCCCCAAGTACTTGGAAATAAAGCAACATACTTTTAAATAACCTGTAAGTCAAAGAAAAATTATAGAGGATATTAGAAAATATTTTTAACAGATATTTTAACTAATTTTAAGTGGTAAAGAAAATAAAGTGTACCAAATCTTGTGGGATGCACATGAAGCATCTAAAGTATGCAGAAAGAAATAATCAAGAGAATAAATCAATGAAATAAAAAATGGACAATAGAGAAAACTAATGAAACCAAAAATTGGGTCTTTGAAAAGACTTGGTAACTGATAAACCACTAGCTAGACTAATCAAAAGAAAAAGACCACACACATTGCCAATATCAAGAATGAAAGTGGGGAAAAGGAAAATAAGAGGATATTATGAACAATTTAATGCCAAAAATTTTGATAACTTAGATGAACTGGGAAAATTCTTTTAAAGACACAAATTACTACAACTGATACTAAAAGAAACAGAAAATCTGAATAGCTTTGTATCTATTTTTAGAAAGTGAATTTGTTGTTAAAAACATTCCCACAAAGAAAATCCAGATTCAGCTAGCCTTATAGGTAATTCTAACCAAATATTTACAGGAAAAAATAATACCCATTTCAAACACTCTGTTTCAAATAGTAAAGGAGAAGGAACCTTTCTCAGTTCATTTAAGAAAATAAGGCCAGCATAATTCTGATACCAAAACCAGCAAAGACATTTTAATTCCCAAAAGAAAACTAAAAATCAGTATCACTCATGAACATGGACACATGGATCCTTAACATCATGATCAAGTGGTGTTTATTCCAAGAATTCAAACTTAGTCTTACATTTGAAAATTAGTCAATATAATTTATCACCATAGCAGAATAAAGGAGAAAAAAATCGTAAGATTATCCCAATAGATGCAGAAAAATCATGTGATGAAAATTCGTTAACCATTCATGATAAAAACTCACATCAAACTAGGAATAGAAGGAAATTTCTGCAACCTGATAAAGGGCCTCTATAGATATAAAACCTACAAGTAAATCATACTTAATGGTGAAATACTGACTACTTACCCCCTAAAATGGGGAACAAGGCAAGAATGTCCACTCTGACCACTTCTGTTCAACGTTGTATTGGAGGTCTCAGCAAGTGCAAGAGGATAATAAAGAGAAATAAAAAATGTACAGATTGGAAAGGAAGAAATGAAACTTTCTCTCTTTGCAGACAACATAATCATTTATGTAGAAAATTCTAAGGAATCTACAAAAACTAAACAAAACCTACTAGAATAAGTGAGTTTAGCAGGGTCACAAAATACAATGTTAGTAGACTAAAATCAATTGTATTTCTAGATATTTCTGTATAAATTGTGTATTATAGCCATAAACAATTGAAAATTTTAAATTTTAAAATTATTTACAATAGCATCAATATGAAGTACTCAGGAATAAATTTAACAAAATATATGCTAGACCTTTACACTGAAAACTATAAAACATTGCTGAGAGAAGTGGAAGAAGATCTAAATAAATGGAGACACATTTATGGACCAGAAGACTATATTTGTTAAGATGCCAATACTCTCTCAGTAAATCTTTAGATTCAATCTAATCCCAGTCAGAATCATAGCAGGCTTTTTTTTTTGGCAGAAATTAATAAGCTACTTCTAAAATTTATGTGGAAATTCAAAGGACCTAGAATAGTCAGGACAATTTTCAAAAAGTAAAATTTATACCTTGTGATTTCAAAACTTGGTGTAAAGCTACTATAATCAAGATAGTGTGTTATTGGCTTGGATACCAATAGAAAATTTGGACTGAAATAGAAAGTTCGGAAACAGACCCACACATGTATAGTCAATTGATTTTCAACCAGAGCACCTGAGCAATTCAGTAGGGATAGGAGCATCTTTTTTTCAAAAACTGAAACTTCTGAGTATCCATATGGAAGAAAAAAATGAACCTCAACCCGTACTTCTTACCATTCACAAAAATTAATTTGAGATGAATCATAGAGCTGAATTTAAATACTAAAAATATAAAGCTACTTTAAGAGATTTCTTAGGACCTGGAAAGCATTAAAATTAATTGACAGAATGGGCTTCAACAACATTTAAAACTGCTCATCAGAAAGACATTATTAAGAAAATGAAGAGACTGGGACAAAATATTCCTAATACCTCTATCTGACCAAAGACGTACATCTAGAATAGATCCTACAGCTCTATAACAAAAGCACAGATAACAAAAAAAAGAGGCAAAAATAATTGAACGGGCACTTCACAAAGATTATACAGTGGGTCAAATAAGCACATGGAGAAAAGCTCTATACCATCAGTCAGGGAAATTCAAATTAAAAACACAGTTACCACTACCTCACTCACTAGAATGGCTAAAATAAAAGAGACAAGAAATAATAAACGTTGTTGAGATGTAAAGCAACATCATATATTTCTAGTGGAAATGGAAGGTGGTACAGCCACTTTGGAAATACATTTGGAAGTTTCTCATAAAGTTAAACATTCACCCTTTGATCCAGCAGTTCCACTTCTTGTTGTGTAACCAGAGAAATGGAAGTATATGTACACAAATCCGAATTTCACAACAGCTCTATTCATAATAGCCAAAATCTTGAACTAACCCAAATGTCCAACCAAAGAACGAACAATCAAATTGTGGTTTATTCACAGAGTGGGGTACACTCAGCAAAGCAAGAATGAATTACCAATACATGCAACAACATTGATGAACCGCAAATATTATGCTGAGTGAAAGAAGCCATTTACTGTGATTCCATTTATATAAAGTACAAAGAACAGACAAAACTAATCTAAGATGAAAGAAATTAATGGTTGCTCTTGAGAGGGATGAGTGCTGAGATTGATTGGGAAGCTGCACAAGAGATCTGTCTGGGGTGATTGAAATGTTCTGTATCTTGATGGGGTGTAGTGTGCAGGTGTATGAAATCGACAAAACTCAGTGAACTGTATCCTTCAAGTGTGTGCATTTCATGGTATGAAAATCAAAAAGATTATATGTTTAATGTATATTGAGTACTTACTATATACTGGACACTATTATAAGTGCTTACGTGTGTTTAAACATGGAATCCTAACAACTATATGAGGGATGTATTGTTATCACCATTTTACAAATAAGGAAAGAGAAGCACAGAGAGGTTAAGTAACTGCAAAGATTATGTAACTGGTGAATGGTGGAACTGGAATCCAAGCCCAGACAGTTTGGCTCCAGAGCCCAAACTCTTGCATCCCTGGGAGGAACATATTTAAAAGAAGTTGCCAATAGGGTTTAACTGGAGGGAGTTGCCAGACAGTTTAAGGAATAGAATGTTGTGATTAAATAATAAAAAATAACTTGCAATTCCAAATTTTAAAAGTTAAGTATTTCAGGGTAACGATGTTAAATCTCAGGATGTGGCCGTGTGAGGGAGTTACGGGGTGAAGAGGAAGGGAAGGCTTTTGAAGGAAAGGACGTTGAGGGACTGTTAGGGTGTCGAACAGTATGTCAGAAGGTAAGGTGAACCTGGTCCCAGTGTTTTTCAGGAATGTGTATATGGGCTGGTGCCTGTGTGTCTGAGGGGGTAGAAGGAGTGACCGAGGAGGGATTTGGGGATGCATGATGCTGAAAGGGTAGAAGAGCCTGTCTATGCCATGCCTCAGGCTTCAAAGAAGATAGGGTTTCGAGTTGAAAGCACAAACTCTCCCGATGCTACCCAGCCCAGTGGCCTCAAAATAGGGGGCCATAGAAGCACAAGTGAACTCATAAGTGAACTTCAACTTCAGATTGAAGGAGAAGGAATGTCTCAGAGAAAAGCCAGGTTTCAGTTAAGGTAAGGTGTGTAAGCCCCTTAGAAAAATATAGAGGGTATAACTACTGTTCAGCAGTAAGGATTTCAAAGGGCACAGTGAAAGGGTGACTTGAGGATTAGCACGAGAAAGATGGGGCCACTGTTTCACGAAGAGATGGGTTCCTTGATGCTGGTAGGAATTGGGAGGTGGGGATCAATTGCTGAACAGGTATAATGATGATGCTTCTAAAAGGAACTTTCCTTTCTTTGGTTCAGCCAAGAGCTACAGCTTGGCAGCCCCAATCTCCCTTCTTTGACTCCCCCGGCTCCATGTAAGGACTGATCGTGATTTGCTTTTCCTGGGGAAATTGTTTTTGATACAGTAGTAATAAGTAGTTACTTCTCCTGACCATGTGGATATAAAATTACTATTTCAGTCTCTGCTTACACCACTTAGAAAACACAATATGTTGCTGATAGAGATTAATAAAGTCATTGTAAGTAGATTTCCTATTGAGAAATTAAAATTAACATGTGAAAAATTATTTTAAAAGGCACAAAACTAAACGTCTTAAAACCCCATTCTTTGTTATTTTAGGAGCACAAAAGGAAAATGAGGTTCTAAAATTCTGCAAAGAGATATACTTTAGAATTGCTAGGTTATCAAATTGTGGTTTCTTGTTTGTCATTTCCTTTTAGAAAGGCGGTGCTGGCTAGAGCTATGCACTGTTAGTGACCCAGCCTCTTTCTACACTGACAAAATGAATTATCTTCAGATCTTTCCTACAGTAATGGCAGAGAATAGGGGCATGAGAAATCAAAAAAGAGCTGGGACAACCAAGAACTTGTTATTGCATGCATTTGGGTGGGGGTGTGTGTGTATGTTCATAGAATATAGTTTTTTCGCCAGTATAAAGCCATATTGCTTTCAGTCAGTAAAATCTGGAAATTCATGCTTTGAATCATTCTTTCACCCCTTGCTAGTCGATTACATCATGTAAAATTCTATGCTGGAACTAAATAGCATAAAATCTCTTAGTAATCCAATCAACAAACTAAATAGAACTGTCTTTTCTCTCTCAGATTGCTGTCTTTCTGGCGCATACTTCTTAAGGACCCATAATTATTAATAATTTAGATCAAGAGGTCTTCCCTGCTGGACTAGACTTGCATGTAGGAATAAAGTGATTAGAGATCAAGAAAAATGTCAAAAAGGGGATTTTAAGAATGGATGATATCACAAAGCCTAATGAAAATAATATTTTATAAAGATCAACTGTAATTCAGATAATCCACCTGTTGATAGTAGAGAGTTCATATTCTTTTCGAAAACTTAGGAAAATATATCACAGAATTTATATGAATAATGAGTTATTTGTTGAAGCTTATGAAAATTGAAACCTTTATAAATATCAGCTAAACCAAAAAATAATTTCTATTTCCTCTAGCCAACGGAGATTTGTGAAAGTTATTCTCATCTTTTTCAGGAATTACTCCGATCTGTACTTCTAAGAGATGGATTCACTAAATAAGTTATCAGTTCCCACACACTTATGGGGTTTGTTAAGTGATTATAGAATGAAAGATCTAAAGTGTTTGTATAAGCATGTGTGTACATGCATGTCTTCATACGTTCATACACACACAGGCATGCCATTATTTGTTGAGTACTTTCCATGAAGCCATGAGTCCAAGAAGAGGGAATAAAAGCAGCTTGACTGTGACTGATAAGAAAAGTGTGTAAATCACACCTAAAGCACAAGCAACAAAATCAAAAATAAATAAGTGGGACTACATCAAATTAAAAAGCTTCTGCACAGCAAAAGAAATGACCAAAAAAGTGAAAAGACAGCCTACGAAAGGGGAAAAAATATTTGTAAACCGTTGTTCTCATAAGGGGTTAATATCCAAAATATGTAAAGAACTCATATAATTCAATAACAACAAAGTAAATAATCCAATTAGAAAATGGGCAAAGGACCTAAATAGACATTTTTCCAAAGAAGATATACAGATGGCCAACAGCTATATGAAAAGATGATCAACATCACAAGTCATTAGGGAAATACGAATTAAAACCACAATGAAATATCACCCCACACCTGTTAGAATGGCTGTCATCAAAAAGACAAGAGATAATAAATGCTGGTGTGGATGTGGAGAAAAGGGAACCCTTGTGCACTGTCGGTGGGATTGTAAATTTGTATAGCTACTATGGAAAATAGTATGGAGGATCCTCAAAAAATTACAAATAGAACTACCATATGATCCAGAAGTTCCACTTCCAGGAATATATCCAAAGGAAATGAAAACACTAACTTTAAAAGATATCTGCACCCCTATGTTCATTGCAGCTTTGTTTACAACAGCCAAGATGTGGAAACAACCTAAGTGTCCATCAATGGATGAATGGATAAAGAAGTAGTGGTGTATATATATATATATACACACAATGGAATATTTCTCAGCCCTGAAAAACAAGGAAATCCTACCATTTGTGACAACATGGATGAACTTGACAGCATTATGCTAAGTGAAATAAGTCAGACAGAGAAGGACAAGTACTGTATGATCTCACTTACATGTGGAATCTAATCAAAACAATACAAAAAACACCTAACTCAGATAAAGAAGTCAGATGGGTGGTTAGCAGAGGTGGGGGGCGGAGGGGCAGGAACTGGGGGAGGGTGGTCAAAAGTTGCAAACTTCAGTTATAAGATAAATAAGTATGAGGGCTGTGATATACAGTATGATGACTAAAGTTGACACTGCTGTGTGATATATAGGAAAGTTAAGGGAGTAGTAGATGCTGAGTTCTCAACACAAGGAGAAATTTTTCTTTTTTTTATTGTATCTATATGAGATGATGGATGTTAACTAAACCTGTTGTGGTAATAATTTCACAGTATATGTGAATCAAACTATCGTGCTCTATACCTTAAACTTATACAGTGATGTGTGCTTATTTCTCAGTAAAACTGGGGAAAAGATAAAAATGTGTAGTAGGTAAGGGCCTGATTTCCTGGGACTTTTTAAAAGTGGACACCAATTCCCATACAGAGCTGACAGGGTCTGATGGGGCGGTCAGGTGCGGCCAACTGGAGAGTTCATCAAAGCAGGGAACAAAGGAGCGGGGCCCCGAGCAGAAATGCCCAGCATGTTCCCATGCCTTCCTGGGCCTGGAAGCTCTGATTCCTTGTTCAAAACCAAACTCAGATGTCACCTCCAAGCCTTTCCTAGATGTAGGAAGACTTAGATTCAAAGAAAATAAAGCAGATAATTTAAAAACAGTCATTGACTCTAGAAATATGAAGAAGTTGTGTAAGGAAAGGAAAGGTAATCATAAAGCATCACTTGACTCAGTTGTGTTCAGTATTTACTTAGTCACAATAGGAAAAACACAGAATATGGATTTTAAGGAAAAGAGAGAAAGAGAAAGAATGAGAGAGAATTATCTAGGGAGGATGAAGTAGAGGAAGTAGGATGTATAAGAGAGCTATAGGTCTTGTCTACTGTAATAAGAAATCAGTAGATAATGTCTAAGGTTGATGACTCGAGAGATATTATTTAAAAATACAGGGGGCCAGCCCAGTGGTGTAGTGGTTAAGTTTGCATGCTCCACATTGGCGGCCTGGGGTTCACTGGTTCAGATCCTGGGCACAGACCTACACACCATTCGTCAAGCCATGCTGTGGCAGCGTCTCACATAGAAGAACTAGAAGGACTTACAACTAGGATATACAACTATGTACTGGGGCTTTGGGGAGAAAAAAAAAAAGAGGAAGATTGGCAACAGATGTTAGCTCAGAGCCAATCTTCCTCAAAAAAAAAAAAAGAGAGAGAGAAGAAACAGTTAAGAGTTGACAGTATGAATAGATGAATGGAGAGGTATCAAAAGACTACATTTTGTATAAAACTTGTGGCACTATTTGGCTTATATTGACATATAATATCATGATAAAAATTTTCAAATATTTTTTAAAAGAAGCCTTTCCTGAACTCCCTGCCTTCCCACCTTGAGCCCCCTCTGTACTAACTGAATCTAATAGATGCCACATGTCTGCCTCCCTTCCCAGACTGGAAGGACTGTCTTAGTCAGTGCTGTATGCCTGGAGCCAAGCCCAGTCTCTCTAACACCTCGTAAGTGCTTAGCACCAATGGGGAAGAATGGATGAATGCAATTACTAATGGGATGAACCAGCTGAATTATTGGAATTGGGGCATAATAAGTCCTGTAGGAATAGAAACCGCCTTTATAACAGCTACAGTAATTGCTAATATAATAATAATGTTAATAATTGTTATTGGATAGCTGGCAACCCCCACACCTCCATCCCTAGAACCTGGATTTTACCAAGCCCTGATGTTTCAGCCTATGGTATGACTACTGGATTTGTCCCTTACATTCCACTTCCTGTTGTAGCCTTCTAACCAGACCCTCCTCACTTCATGCCTAAATGACTGACAGAGACTAACTTAGTCTCTATGGCTCAGTCTATCTCCACTCTACCTCAGCTTCCCCCACTGATCCCCTCTACCACCCCAAACATTCCTGCATCAGGGCTAGTCCAAAGTCCTCAATGCTTGACTTTTGTCACATTCCCCTCCAAAAACCACAATGACAATTCACCCTCAAGTCCAAGGTTCTCTTCCTGATCTTCCAGTTCCTCCAGAGCCTTGCCTCACTGGCCCACCCCACATTACTTCCCACACCTCCCCAGAGCTCACCATTGGTCAAGCCAGTCTCATTACCACATCACATTCAGTCCTATCTCCTACATTCTATTATGCCAGACCCCGTTTTCCCCCAAAAAGACCAGAGCATCCCCATGGCCTGGGAATATAATTTTACCATTGAGACATCTACAAAGAAAATAATCTTCATGTATTTAATCAATAATTTACTGCAATCTCTTTTCCTTTTCTATTATGGAAGTAACTTCAGATTCTCCTCCATGTTAAAATCAACATTCCTAAATAGAACTTGCCTTTAAAAAGTAACATTATTATTTCCTTCATCAATGAATATAGCTTTCAATTTTGATATATTAATAATATGGACCTTATGTAAACTGTGCTTCTAAACAAGTAATGGAAAAGCCTGGTATTTTAAAAGAAGCATAGACAATTTTAAATACTACTATTCTTTTAATTTAAAAAATTCTTTTTCCTGCTTTTGTCCTGCAGTCTAAAATATATCTTAATTCCTTACTAAATGATTATTTTCTACTTTTCTTTAGCTCAGTCAGACCATTTTGAGAATTCATTTGATGAAGTATTGAGGGGTATAATTGTTTAATGGGCAGAAATTAGTCCCTGTAAGAGTACTTTAAAAACTGGCAAGTACCAGGCATAATTACAAATTCTTTTGAAGAATCTCTTTTTGTACAATAGGTTAATTGGTTATAAGTAGACGGCACTGGCCACAATTTAAACCCAGCTTCTAACTTCATCCATGCTTTTTTTTTTTTGTTAACAAATGTAAGTGACTAACTGTGATCAAATTAGTCTCCTTGAAGGAACAATTGGCTACTTATCCCTGGTTTTGAAGATTGAAGTGTGGTAAGGCACCTGCAGTTAGCTTCCCACTAGCATACTGCCTGTAGATCTAGAGTTATTTCCCAGAGTTGTCAAAACTTTGTCTCACGATGGGAACTCTGTAGTCAGATGACCAATGTGTAGTTTAGATTATGATGATTTCTTTGGAATAATCAAGACAATTTTTAAGAAAATTGAAACCAAAGCAGATAAAGATTTGCCTAAAGAGGAAAACTGGTTTGGGGCTGGTTGATCCAGATAATTGCCTCAACTCTCTGGACTTCCCACATATCAATGGCTTGTTCGCTAATGTGGTTATAGAAAGTACTTACTCTTCGTTTCTTGTATTTTAGTGGTGCAATCTGTGCATTGACTTGGTGGCATTTACCAGTGAAATATTCAAGGGAGCGGTTTTCCAGTCATTGGATGGAATTATTGTCTCAGCTAACTGTAAGCTACGGAAGATCTTCACTTTAAAATCCAAGCCTCAAGACACTGCTGATAAAGATGGTATGTTCAGGTTGCTATCAAGATTTTTAAATCCTCCAATGTGTTTTTAAAATTAGACGTTCCTGTGGGTAGTGGGAGTACATAGTAGTCGTTTTTTAAATTTATTCTATTTTATCATGGAAAGAACAAAATATGAGATCCATCCTCTTAAGACATTTTTAAGTATACAGTATATTATTGTTGACTATGGATACAGTGTTGCACAGCAGATCTCTAGAGCTTATTCATCTTGATTGAAACTTTATGCCTGTTGATTAATATCTCCCCATTTTCCCCTTCCCTCAACCCATGGAAACCACTATTCCCCTCTTTGATTCCGTGAACTTGACTATTTTAGATATAAGTGGAATCATGCCGTATTTGTCTCTCTATAATTGGCTTATTCCATTTAGCATAAGTCTTCATGGTTCATCCATATTATAGCTTATTGTCGTTCTTTACTCTGGATCACATGTTTATTTTTACTGTCTGAATGTTACAGAGATATTTTTATTTTTGTGTTTATTTTTCTTTTTTATTTATGGTAGCACTTACTATCTGAATTAGTCAGGGTTCTTAGTTGTAAGCAACAGAATCCTCTCTAGGAAGTTGAAACACAAAAAGAATTTATTTAAGGAAATTAGCGAATTCATGGAATCTCAAAGATATCCAGAAAGTCAGGCTTGGAGGCTACAGCCAAGAAAAAACCCAGCCGCCACCACAAGACTGCTCCAAGAAGACCTCGATAGCCACTGCCACTGGGCAGAGACTCCGTAAGTCACACCCTAATGCTGGGCTCTATAAATTCTAGGTTCCAGAATTTCTATTACTGTCGCGCCTGAAAGTTGAATGTCTTCTTCCATGCCACCCTCGCCAGAAGTGTATTTCTTCTTCTTCATATTTCCCTCTACTCAACAAAGGCTGACATGACTGTGTCTGATCTGTGGAGCCTGGGTTACATGCTGCAAGGGAGGCTGGCAAAGCAAATGTCTGATTCCTGACTAGGGAGATAGGACTCATTGTGTATCAAAGTCATCAAATTAGGAAGGGTGTTCGAAAGATGTTTAACATCCAAAAGCTCTACATTGTCCACTATGCTATCTTATTACCCTGTGTACATTTCATGAAGTCATTTGGGAGAAATTATATTCATATACTAATTTTCTAATGATCACGTTAAAATAGAAAGATGGTTGAGTTATTCCTCACATTATTTCTAGAAAGACTGGAAATATATACATTAATTATTCATTATATGAGTAATAAATATATTCTGCAGGTAACTTAGCCATCTAGAATTCATAAGTCAGCACAAACTCTCCTGCTAAGATAGTCTTAAACAACTGAAAGTATTGAGAGAATACTGATGCTTCCTTTTGATTTTCATCTGGGATTATTTTTAACGAAATCAATTCTTCTAGAAGCCCAGGAAGCAGAGCTGCACGTAAGATGGCAAAGGTGATTTCTTAGAAGTTTGTATGTAGACTTTAAACCTGCACTCCATCTGGATGAATGTCTGAGAAATCCTTGTGTGGTTCATTCTGTGGAACAGAACACTGTGCCTATAAATTTCATTTGATAATAAAACACAGCAGTGCATTAACAGCTCCCCAGATCACCAGCCAGGAAGTGTGGCCGTTTATCTTACATACCACTTAAAGGCTATACAAGAAAGTGAAAGATTTCATTTGAAAAAATAGCACACAGCTAATAAGAAACATCAAAATTTACAGAAATATATGTGCATTCTACAGATCATAGGAGGTGAATCATAACCTGACTAATATTTTTAAATAAATATAAGAAAAAAGTGAATCAAAAATTGTCAGTTTAAATGCATGTTTTTATCTCTGATTCTTCCTCAAGCCCCACTAACATTATAATATAGGAATAAAAAAGGTAGAAACCCACCAGGATGAAAAGGAGACAACAACAGACGAAAGATGTTCATAAATTTTGTAAGATTGCAGAGTGACAACTGACATAGAAGAGCAGAGAAAGCTGAAACGTTTGAGTTTACAGAGAGGATGCCAATGAGATTCATAATGTAGGACCTCAGAGGGACCCAAGAATTGGCAGCCCTAGGTACTGCCAAAGTTAAAGGGTGTGGTTAAAAACAGGGAGATGGTTAAAATTCTGTATAGGTATCTATAGGACCAGATCCCCTGTCCAACTCCATGTGACAAGGCAACAGGAGATTTCTTCTCTGGAGAAACTGAACCAGAGAGCTTCTGAACACAGGTACATCGAGTATGTGGTAGATAGACACCAAAACTAATAGGAGGAAGGAAAAGATAGACACCAAAACTAATAGGAGGAAGGAAAAGATAAAGTAAGGAATAGATATGTTTTTCTCAGAGTTAAGAAAAGATACTACATCTATAAAACAAGAATAATTTGTTCCTGCTTTACTTCAATAAACATTTTGTTGAAGTTTATTATATTATACTATATATTTATTATATTATATTATAAATGTTATAATATTATAAACTTTTTATATATGTATAGAAACATTCACAGATCATAAGTGTGTAGCTTGAGGGATTACCACAAAGTGAACGCATTTCTGTACCCACCACTCAGATCAAGAAATAGGATATTTCAAGCATCCTAGAAGCCCTGCTTGTGCCCCCTCCCAATCATGACCCTCTTCCTTCTTCTGAGAGGTAACTCCATCCTGACTTCCAACACCACAGATTAATGGGACCTATTTTGGAACTTTATATAAATAGATTCAGACAGTACGTATTCTTTTATATATATATTATTTCACAAAACATTGTGTTTGTGAGATTCATCTATGTTGTTACTGATTTTCAGTACTGTATAGTATGCCATTTTATGAATAGACCACAATGTATTTATCCAATTTAGGCTATTTTGAATAGTTCTGCTAGAATCATTCTACATTTCTCTTAGAGCATCTGTGTAGACATTTATTTGGATATTTATTGAGGAGCTGAATGAATTACATACTTTAGCTTTATTAATTTTAGTTATTATATTTTTTGATTCTAGAATTTCATTAGATTCTTTTTTATAGTTTCCATTCCTTAGCTGAAGTTCTCTATTTTTTTATCTAATTTCTCAAATATATTGAAATTATTTTAAAGTCCATGGCTCATAATTCCAATATCTGGCTGTCCTGTGGATCTGTTGCTGTTGCCTGTTTTTCTCTTGGTCTTGTCTCCTGATACGCCTGATAAGTTTTGAATGAATGCTGGACATTGGAAATCAAAAACTATAGAGATATTTTGAGACTTTGTATTTATTGTCTTCCTCTAAAGATATAGTACCAAAGACGTAAAATAAAAAAAGAAGAAGCCCAAAGGACTGAAAATAGGATGGAAATGTTAAGTATATTAGAAGTTAGTCCAAGAGGTCCACCATTAGAGTAAAAGGATTCCAAGATGAGAAACTAGAGAAAACAGAAAGGATGAAATAAAAGCTTTCCCAAAATTGGACCAGGTGTTTTCAGATTGACAAAGCTCATCAAAAAAAGACTCACCAGTATGTAATTTCAGAACAGGAGGGGAAAAGAAAAGATCCTTTAAAACTTCTAGAATTTTTTTAAAAATTCGTATTACATACAAAGGATTAGGAGTAAGCATGATGTCTGACTTCGTACAGCAACATTAGATGGTGGAAGACCTTGCATCTATACCTTCAAAAGTCTAAGTCTAAGGAAAAATTGTCTTCAGCTCAGAATTCTGCACCCATTCAGTCTATCAGTTAAGTGAGGGCACAGTGAAGATATTTGCAGACATGCAAGGACTCAAACATTTATTTACTTACATCCTTTCTCAGAAAAGATCTGGAAGATATTCTCCACAAAAATTAAGGAGTAAATAAGATAAAGGCATATATGAGGCCCAACAGAGGATTTCATCCAGGAGAAAACAAAGGAAATTTCCAGAATTATGGTTAAAGGAATTCACAGGATGGCACTTGTGCAGCACATCTAGAGCGCAGTCGGTTCAGATTTTAGCAGAAAAATGGAGGCTTTCAAGAAGGAAAATCTCCAGAAAAATAATGTATCTGATAAGAGTGTGATGTGTTTGAATGTGGAAAATAAATCAATTGTGATCTTACAGTGCTAATGGGAGTTTGGGAAAAATTAATGTTAGGAATGTAGAAAACCCGTGACAAAACAAAGAGGTGATCAACTTCAAGGAAAACAAAAAATTGTACACGAAAGGAAATGTAATCATGTGGCTCAGATGTACACAACTTTTTTTTTAATAGACTATTTTTTAGGGAAGTTTTAGATTCACAACAAAATTGAGCGGAAAGTACAGAGAATTTCCATATGTTCCTTGTCCCCACACATGTATGGTCTCCCCACCTATGACCACCCATACCAGAGTGGTACATTTGTTGCAATTGATGAACCTGCATTCACATGTCATTATCACCCAAAGTCCATAGTTTACGTTTGGATTCACTCCGTGTTATACATTCTGTGGATTTTGACAAATGAGTAATGACATGTATACACCATTATAGTATCATACAGAATAGTTTCACTGCCCTAAAAGTCTTCTGTGTTTCCTTTTTACTGTTTCCATAGTTTTGCCTTTTCTAGTATGTCACATAGTTGGAATCACACAGCATGTAGCCTTTAGAGTGACTTCTTTCACTTAGCAATATGTATTTAAGGTTCCTGCATATCTTTTTGTGACTTTATAGCTCATTTCATTTTAGCACTGAATAATAGCGCATTGTCTGTATGTACCAGTTTATTTATCCGTTCATCTACTCAAGGATATTTTAGTTGCCTCCAAATTGGGCAATTATGAATAAAGCTAGTATAAATCTTCTTGTGTAGGTTTTTGTGGACATAAATTTTCAACTCATTTGGGTAAATACCAAGGAGCACAATTGCTGGTTCATATGGTAAGAGTATGTCTAGTTCTGTAAGAAACTGCCAAACTGTCTTCCACAGTGGCTGTCACATTTGCATTCCCATCAGCAACGAATCAGAGTTCCCATTGCTTCACACCCTCGCCAGCATTTGGGGTTGTCAGTGTTTGGGACTTATTCTAATAGGTGTGTAGTGGCACAACTTTCTTACATAGTCTTAATAATGTAAACCACTGAATAATAATTTATCCCAAAATTATGAAAAATCATATTTGAAGGATGTGAGGAAGGAAGGAAGGTGGCACGGTGGTTTAACAGTGCTGAATCCTCTTTTTTCCAAAATAGGATGTCAAATATTGTCTAAAACTAAGTGCCGAAATGTCAGTATAAGGCTACTATTTATAAATATAGAAGTAAATACCAGACGGTGTAGAAAGGCTTGAAAAGTTGCCTCTGCATTGCAGGACAGGGGGATGAATGGGGTGGGAAGGCAGCAGATAGGGAATGATGGTATGATTTTTTTTTCTCCTAATTTTATAGTCCTATTCGAATTTTTGAAGACTATACATGTATTTTGTTTTATAATTGATTTTTTTAAGTAAATGGATAATCTGTAAAAGATTCCAAGAACAAGATTTGTGTGATTTCTTTCAGGTTTTTAGAAGGCCTGAAAAGAAGCCTTATGAAGGTAGCATCTCAGATTACCTAAAACGTTCTGACGAGAACTTGGGGAAGCATGCTGTAGTTCAGGGCACCTGGAGTATAAACCCATGTTCCTCATTTAGCTGCCAGTACTTAACCTTGTACAAGTACTCTCCCTGTCTCTATGCTTTAGTTTCCTCATCAGTAAAATGAGGATAATAACTGTTCCTTGGTTAGATAAATACCATTATTATATTCCTAGTAAAAGCATAATGTGTATAAGCTAAGTACATCTTGGAGAAATTGAATTGATAGTGTAGAGCCTAAAGATATGGATTAATGTTTCCATAGTCCATTACTGTGATCATGTACCAGCTTTGTGGTTTTTGTGAGTTCTGACCATCCTTAAGCTTTGTTTCCTCATTAATTATATAAGGTTGTTGTGAAGATCCAATCAAATATAAAAATACCTATGATAAGACATAAACTATAATGCAGCATATAGATGCTAAGCACTTATCTGCCTTCTATATATCAGGCACTGGGATGCACACAGCCCCTGCTTCGAGGAGCTCCGGGGCTCACAGGGAACCCTACATGTACATGTAGACTACAGTACTGGTGGACAGTTCTCTAATGGGCTTAACCAGCTGTGAGAGGAGAGTCTGGAGCACTGACGCCTTACTTGAGAGAGTGACTTGGTGAGGCATTGGATTTCACAGACCTGTCAAGTTAAGAAAAACTCGAGGACTAACATAAGGTTGTCAACTTTTGAATTTGTCAAATCAGAGTATTAAAATGGACAAACAAGAAAAACCACAATTAATTCTGATTGTTTCATTAAATAAAAGGACGTTTAAACACAGGGAAGGTCTTAATTTCAGAACAAAGGCTGAAATTTTCACCGCAGACCAGTGAAAATGACTTTATGGATCAGTGTCTGTCCATATACCAGTGTTTGGTCTACACTAACCAAGAGAAATAAACTTTCCAAGCTGCATCCTGAAGGAAAAATAATAATTTCCCAAGTAATGAAAGTGGACAACGAGAAGAGAAAGCATTTCTGGTAGAGAAAAGAACATATATGTCTAAAGGCATGGCATCACAAAAGGACCTGGTGTGTTCAAGGGACAAGTTCAGTATGGTCCATGGCAGGGGTGGGAGGTATGATGTGTAATATTGCATTTCTAGGCTGCATACTTTGGGTGACATAAATATGTAGAGCAAGTTTCCTGTCTTGAGAGTTCACTGTGTAATTATAGACAGTAGAAAAGTTCACAATACAAGAGTTCATTCTGAAGACAATTCAATGAAAGATAAAGTATGGGGCAAATTGAGTGTCTCTGTCAAGGACGTTGACAGCAGAAGTGATAACAGTGATGATTATAATGATGATAAGAGCAGTGGGTGTTTTAAGCACTTTGTGTATATGAACTTAATTTAATCCTCATAACAACTCTATGAGGTGGATGTTAGTATCATCCCAATTTTACAAATAGAAAAACTGAGGCACAGAAAAGTCAGGTAATGTGCCCAATGTCACACAGCTGTTAAATAGAGAAGCAGGATTTGAACCCTGGCAGTAGGACTCCAAAGTTTATATTCCTAATTACTCCAGTGTACTGCCTCTCATGGAAGTGTAGAAGAGAGGGGAAATAAAAAAGGAAAGATACAAGAGATGCCAAGGTATAACAATTTGAGGATTTGGTAACTGACTGTGTTGAAGGTGTCTCTATTACCGTAAGTGATGGATGTCCCTCTGTCTTTCCTACTGAAGGAGGGGTCAATTTCTTCTGCCAAGACAGTTTAGTCAGTCATAGTGTTGACATTTTTATCATAAGAAACTTTTTTACCTGTTTCTTACATTCCATTCTTGGATTCAATTTTTAAAACATTGTATTAAATGCTTACTCAAGTTCAGTTCTGTGTTGTTCTTGGCTTATTTAAACTGCTGCCATTTCACTCTAGAACCTCTTAAAATCACCAAGCTGGGAAATTTTGCCTAATTCCCTGGCTGTTCTCTGTTACACAGTGGGATATAATAGAAAGTGAATTATTGGAGCCTTAAGAGAAGCAATTAACCAGTTTTTCACTTGCTCAGAGGAATGACTTATGCTGGACAAGTAGTAAAGCATGCTGATTCAATTTAGTTTATTACTTTTATGATTCTCAAGCGGACGTGGGCTGGCATTTTTAGGCATTTGCATGACTGAATTATTGATTAACTTGTAGTATTCTGCATTTAAAAAAAACCAATATATGTGTAGGTAGTTAGGTAAGAGAAAGAGAAGAAAAGAGAGGAAAGAGCAAGTGGTAACCCAAGTGTGGACTTATGCTATGTCAATGAGGATTTTACAGATGTCCTGACTCCCCAGTTCAGTGTTCTTTCTAAAATGTCAGGACTAGAGAGTATGTGTTCTGCATTTAGAAATGGAAGAAGAAAAGAAGAATTAAAAATATGATTTCAGACTGAGAGCCCCTTGAGGGCATAGACCAGGTCTCCACATTTTTGTCTCTAGCATATGAGCTGGAACCAGTAACCTGTCATAAATGTTTGATGAGTTAATGTAGTAAGGGTTGGCTAATTGTTCAATTATTCATTCATTCACTGTCACTATTCAATAAACCTTTATTGGATGACAAGCAATGTGAAGAAAATTATCCCTTCGAAGGCAACGCAAAAAAACTAAAAATACTGACGTCTTGCCTTAATAGACTCATCGTTCAGGAAGGGCCTTAGAGGTCATCTAATCCAATGTCTTAATTATACAGATGAAGAAAACAAGGCCCATGGAAATGAGGCATCTTGTGCTGAGGCCACAGAAGGTGGAACTCAAGGCCAGGCCTCCAACTGTTCTTTCCTCAACAATACACAAGTTTACCTTCCTCAGTAACCGGAAAGGTTTAGTGTTTTTAATAATTAACATTGTTGAGTGTCTTTCCACCTCTCTGTCTCCAGGTCAGATGAGTGTACACTGTACCCAAATCTTGTCAATTTAAGGCTGCATTCCTACTCCTTCCCGGAGTGTAGTTGAACTCAAAATGCCCTTGCCTAATAAAGAAAGGGGGCAAGAAAGGGAATAAGATCTTGGCGTTTACAGAGGTACCCAGCAGCCAATAGTAGATCCCGCAAAAATGGGTCATGAATATCTGTATATCAAGACTCAGAGTTATTCTGATTAAAATATCTATTAGATTTTATAATTAAATGTTATAAAATATTATTTATAACTTCATATCTCAAAATCTCTGAGGAAAACAATTCCATTTACAGTAGCATCCAAATAATTAAATTCTTAGGAATAACTTTAACCAAGGAGGTGAAAGACTTGTACACTGAAAACTATAAAACATTGCTAAACGAAATTAAAGAAGACATAAATAAGTGGAAAGACATCTTGCATTCATGGATTGGAAGACTTGATATTGTTAAGATGTCAGCATTACCCATAGAAATCTAGAGATTCAATGCAATCTCTCCAAAATTTCAAGGGACATTTTTTGCAAAACTGGAAAAGCCAATCCTTAAATTCATATGAAATTACAAGGGGATCTGAAAAGTCAAAAACAGGCTTGAAAAAGAAGAACAAAGTTGGAGGATTTGCACTTCTGGATTTCAAAACTAACTTCAAAGTTACAGTAATCAAAAAAGTTTGCTGTTAGGACAGACATATATAGACCAATGGAATAGAATTGAGTCCAGGAGGGAACCTATACATCTGATTTTGACAAGGCTGCCAAGAACATTGAATAGGGAGAGAATAGTCTCTTCAACAAATGGTTCTGGGACAACTGGATATCCACATACAAAAGAATGAGGTGGACCCCTACCTCACACCATATACAAAAATTAACTCAAAATGGATCAGGACCTAAATATAAGAGCTAAAAAAATGCAACTCTTAGGAAAGAAAATAGAGATAAACCTTCATGACCTTGGATTTGTAAATGGGTTCTTAGATATGACACCAAAAGCACAGCAACAAAATTTTAAAAATAGATAAATTAGACTTCATCAAAATTAAAAACTTATGTGTATCAAAGGACACTATTAAGAAAGTGGAAAGACAGCTTACAAAATAGGAGAAAATATTTGTAAATCATATATCTGATAGGATATATATTCTGGTTCTTGAGAGAGTATATATATAGAATATTCTGACATATCCTAGCATCTAGAATATATAAGGGACTCTTACAACTCCACAACAAAAAGACAACCCAGTTAAAAAATAGTCAAAGGACTTAAATAGACATTTCTCCAAGATATACAAATGGCAGACAAACACAAGAAAAGATGCTCAACGATTAAAACCACAATGAGATACCACTTCACACCCACTAAGATGGCTATAATTTTTTTTAATGGAAAATAAGTCTTAACAAGTATGTAGAGAAATTGCAACATTTGTGCATTGCTGATGGGAATGCAAAATGTTTGACCTACTGCGGAAAAGGTTTTGACAGTTCCTAAAAAAGTTAAACAGAATGCCATGTGACCCTGCAATTCCACTCCTAGGTATATAGCCCCAAAAATGGAAAACAGATACGTGTGTGTGTTCTTAGCAGTATTATTTACAAAAGCCAAAATGTGGAAATAGCCTACATGTTCGTCACTGGATGAATGGATTAACAAAATGTGGTATGTACTATTCACACAGACACAAAAGGTCACGTGTTGTATGATTCCGTTTATATGAAATATCCAGAATAGATAAGTCCATAGAGACAGAATGTATATTTGTGACTGCCAGGGACTGGAGGCCAGAGGGAACGTGGAGAAACTGGTTAATGGGTAAGGGATTTTAACTTTGCAGTGATGGAAACGTTTTAGAACTAGGTAAAGGTGGTGGTTGCTCAACATTGTGAATGTAGTAAACACCCCTGAATTGTTGACTTTAAAATGCTTAATTATGTTCGTGTGAATTTCTCCTCAATAAATTATTTTTTTAAAGAAGGCTCCAAGGGGAAGATGCATTCAGGATAGCCATGTTTTTGGTGTAGTCCAGGCTTTAAACATCAAAACCTTTTGTAATAAAAATCACATACTAAGATGTGGTGGTTTTGTCACCATTGTAATGAAATAATTTATGTAGGTATTTGTTTATTTTTAGCAATAAGTACTTATGTAGCACTTTCTATGTACCAGGCACTATTCTTAGCCCCTTGCATACACTAACTCCTTCGGTTGTCACAATAACCCTGTGAGGTAAGTGCTATGTTAATATCCATGTTTTACAGATAAGGGGGGCAGGGTACATGAAGGTAAGTTACTATGCCAAAGTCACACAGCTGTTAAGTGGTGGAGGCAGATGTGAACCCAGGACACCTTTTTCCACAGCCTGTGCTTTTAACCACTAAAATATATTGCTTCTTAAAATCTTTCTGCATTACACAGTAAACTCCTTAAAGCAGGGGCTTGAATCTATGCCAGGCCCAGAGAAAATCTGATAATTATATGGTGAGTGAATGAATGAACAAACAAAAAAGGAACCGGTTTTGTAGCAATATTGTTATAGATTAAATGTTTGTGTCCCCCTAAAATTCATATGTTGAAACCTAATCCCTAATGTGATGGTACTTGGAGGTGGGGCCTTTGGGAGGTGATTAGGTCATGAGGGCAGAACCCTCATGAATAGGATTAGTGCACTTATAAAAGAGACCCCAGAGAGGTCCCCTTTCTCTGTGTGAGATTATAGCAAGAAGATGGCCGTCCATGAACTCCGTGAACTGGGAATAGGGGCCTTACCAGACGCCAAAATCTGCTGGTGCCTTGATCTTGGACTTCTCAGTGTCCAGAACTGTGAGAAACAAATTTCCATTGTTTGTAAGCCACCCAGTCCATAGTATTCTGTTATAGGAGCCCAAACAGACTAAGACAAATATTCTGGCAGTTAGAGACTTTTGTGTTTTCTGCTTGGCTCTCACTGGTGTTTCAGAGAGGTGAGATTTAATATAAATAAGACACTGTGCTTGGCACTGCAGGCTACTCTCTGATAAATAAGATGAGTGTAGTTGAGTCTGGGACAAGTGAACTATTATAAAATCAGTACTTATTTAAACTATATGACTTAGGAGAAACCATAAACCAAAACAGATACATAAATCTCACTATTTTACAAGGCATTTCCCCACAATAAAATGGGGATGATGATTTTTAATGATTTTTGTATATGTATCAAAATTGATGACAATATTTAAAGCTAGTTAAGATCTTCATCAAAGGTATTAAACACCTACAGAGTGGTTCATGTTATGATGGCTTTATGGCAAAAGAAAGGCAAACAGGGCTACAAAGTCACTCAAACATTGTAATAATACACTAACTCACACTGGGAGCAAAGACATCAAAAACCCACCATGTGATTGTGTTTGGATGCTACATGAGCAAATCTGTCAGCTTTCTCAAAGCCTTCTCCTTCATTGTACCATTTCACCATCTAAGCTGACCATTCCAGCCAACATTATGTTCTTTCAGATCTGTTAGCAGTTTAAATTTGACTGTGTCATTTTTCAGACGTTAAACAAGCAGTCTGCTGTATGTTTCCATACACAGTTCCTTCCAGAAGATAGAACTTGTCTGAAAGAACAATGCAGACAGGCCCTGTCCCTTAGTATCTTGATTGCCAGCTTGATTTGTTATTGGCCATCTGGGGAGAAAGATGTGATATCCAAATAAAATGTGCGTGGAGTACTTTTCAGGATACAGCTAAACAAAGAACAACCATGGAGGAAAAATGGAAGACTTGGCAGCTGCGTTTAGTCTAAATGGGGCTTTTATTAAAGGACTTCTATCTATGACCATTTATTGAGCATCCCCTTTGAACCAGGTGCTATACTAAATAGATCATTGGGATTCTCCCACCATTCTCTCCCCATGCTAGCAACCCTTTGGCAGAGCTGTCTTTCTTTCAGTTCCTAGAATGTACCAGAGTCCTTCTGCCTTCAGAGTCTTCAAACGCTCTGTTCCCTCCACCTGAATGATTACTCCCATCCTGTGTCACCAGGCCACTTTCCAATTATCCTCAACTTAAATGTCTCTTTATCAGAGAAGACTTTCCGTGATAGCCTGTGCTGTTAGATTCCCCTATTACCTCTTTCATAACACCTTGGACTTTTCCTTCCAAGCGTTTAGCAAAATTATAAAGAGCTATTTGTGATATAATTTGTTCATATTCTCTACTAAGTGTAAGCTTCAAAAAGGCCAGGATAGAGTCACTCCGGCTCACCACTTCCAAGCCACTCGATGAGTGCCTGGCACATAGTAGAAACTCAGTAATTATTTGCTGAACAGTAAAATGAGTAAACTAATGAAGACAGACCATGCCCTCTATGTACTTACAGTTTGGCACTGTTTAGTTTGTATAGTAGATCTATGCTATTTTGAGAATTCTTATTTTTAAATTAAGCTGTAGATGCTAAAAAATAAAATGACCTAGTAATTGGCCTTGGAGAAGGGGGCTGGTTAGTGGTGAGGTGGGTGGTGGGGAGATGAGTTAAGTTCCATTGAGATCTACCAGAACATGCAGCTACCAGAATGTAAAGCTCCTTCATAGATTGGTTTCACAAAAGTGAGACTAAACCCCCTTCCCGTATATTCCTCCACAAAGCCTCAGAGAAAGTTTGGAGTCTGTAGTTGCTAAATGGACTTCATGATTAGTCTTTATTTAAAAAAAAAAATAAACCAGTAGTTTTTTCTTTGATTTCTCTGTTTATTGTAGGTTTTATACTGCCCACATTTTCCCTCAATGAATAATCCAATAAGTAGTGATCCAGGTCTGGATGCAAAGGGAGAGTAGGTGTATAGAAAGAGGAGATGACGCAGAGGGGATTTGAGCCTTTTAAAGTGAAATCTGATTTGCATGTCAGCCAAGTTCCCATAATATTCAGATTGGACTTTTGTAATAGTCTCTGCCTTGTTCTGTCTTCCATAAAAACTTATGGATTTTTGGTTACCAGGGATTTGCTGTCTGTCCCTTGTTAGTTGGAAACTCAGGTTTTGTTTCAGATACATTTCAAACTTTGTATTGACATTGTACCCTGTACCATCCACACAAGCCCTATAAGCTAAAGTTTCCATGATTTCTCCTTATAGGATTCAGAATTCTCTTTATAGGATTCAGCATTTTATTTCAGGGTCATCTTAGTCTACAGAATTCTCTTCCTCTTTTAATGTAAAATTTTAGTTTATCAATGTTGGCATTGGTGTGGAAATTATCTTTTTCTACCTCAGGGGAGTTTGAAATGATATGTCAAATATATATCTGGAATTAGTTTATTTATTTTTCCAAATGTTTTCTATTTTGAGAGTTTATTTTCTCAATTACTTTATTTTCTAAATGTCAGTGACAAACAAGAAATAGACAGTCAAAGAACACCTGAACACTAAGATGTGTAAATCTAGTGCATTTTTAATTGACTAGAACATTAGGACACTTAGAAACCATTACACTGCTGATGAGTGTTTAAGTTTTTAGTTAAATGATTCATTTTCCTTTTCAAGAGTAGGACGTTAGGATCTAATTAGGAAACTGCTATGACTTAGGTGCATATAAACCTAAGATGATTTGCCTTTATAAATGTAGTTAGAGTTTAACATAGAATGTTTTTTGAGGGATGATTGGTTGAATTTTTCTTACTACTCATATTCACATACACACACACAAATTTTTTCCACTAGATTCTAAAATTAGAAATTTTACTCATAAAAATTAAACATATATGAACATTTTTATGAAGAAGAAAATAAAACCTATGCTTAAGCTAACCATTGAAAGTTATTTTACTTTTTAGTATATTTCCTTCTAGTCTTTTTGCCATTCATACATTTTATTTATTGATTTTCTACAATTGAGATAGAGTTTTGTATATATATTATTTTCATCTAACTTCTCGTCTTGAGTCTTTCCCATATCATTAAGCCATCTTCATAAATGCAATTTCTTGTGACTCTTTACAGGAAATTCAAGTTGTTTATTTTTCAGAAGTTATAAACACCTATTCACATAGACTTTTGTCAAAGCTTCTAATTTTTTTTACTTTAGAATAGATTCATAAGGTGAAATTACTGAGTAAAATGACATGTACATTTTTAAGGCTTTTGATACATATAGTAAAATTGCTTTTCGGAATGCTAATACCAGTTTAATTCCTACTTGCTACATATGACAAGGCTTAATATCTTTGCCATGAAAGAGGTCAACAAATAAATAGGAAAAAATGTTCTAATAGTAAAATAAGTTAAGAAATGAACAGAAAATTTACTAAAATGAAAATTTATTTATATAAATATATATGAATGATATCAAATCTCACCACAAATACACATTATAATAATCAAAATACTATTTTAATTATAATAAACTATTTTTTATTTGAAAGTATTCTAAGGTAATATCTTAACATTAGAGGAAGCTGGATGAAGGGTATATGGGAACTCTGTAGTATTTTTGTAACTTTTCTATGAGTCTAAAATCATTTCTAAATAAAAAGTTAAAAAATTAATTTACTCATATAAAGGGTCTAGGTGCTCATTTAATATGTTATTATTTTTATTGATGTCATATAAATGAGCCAGTGTATCCCAGAAATCTTCATGGGAGCATACCTAAACAGTTCTCTTGAGTCACAATCTAGTATTGGAAAACTAAAGTATTTCAGTGAATGCTCTCCATTTTTTGCACAAGTCTCTGAACCTGCTCCATATGTTCTAAATTTATTTCATTTAATCTTTTCTATAGTCCAAGAAAGTAAGCATTAAAATTATCATGCTCATTTTGCAGATGAGAAAACCAAGGCTGTAAGGTTAAGTAACTCATCTAAACTCATACTCTCAAATGTTTTACTTTAATTGGTTCCATTCATAAGATATGTCCATTTGGCAGAAATGGCTTATATTCTGGGAATGAATATTTCTCTTTATTTCCAGCTGGATATGATGTTCCCCTTCCAACAGATGAACCTACAGATATTATTCCACGAAGCTGCCAACTAACGACAGATGTTCCACAAGTCACACAGCTGCTAAACATGACTAAACTCCGCCAAACAGAAATCAAATTTGGAGGTCATCCTCTACGTTCAGCAGAGTCAGGTATGCACTCAGGCACCTAAATTATAAAAATAGTTATTTGTAAGGCCAAAGAAAGGAAAACAAAACAGCAACCTTGCAATGGTGCTTTGTAGCTGGAGGTTAAATGTTAAGTCACTTTAACGTCTGCTCATGTCAGCAATAAATCATTATTTTAAATTTCTCTTTAGCAACTAAAATATTTTCTGAATTTTTACATGATAAATCAAAACATCTTTGATTATTTTTCTTCTTTTCCTATATGCTTCCAAGCCCTGCCAATTATACCTCCTAAACATCTCTCAAATCTGTCTTCTCCTCTATCCTATTGCTACTTCCATTGTTCAGCTCCCCACCATCACTCATCTTAGCCCCCCAGTGAATCTCCACATTGCTGTCAGAATTATCTTTCTGATAATACAATAGAAATGTGATCATGTCACTCTTTGACTTTTAATGCCTTTCCCACTATCTTGAAAGACAAAATGAAAAAACCCTTGGGAACGCAAACAAAGCACACCTCCCCTATCGCAAACCTGCTCCACAGTTTCATCCCCAGACAGCTTTCTCTTTCCTCTGTGTGATTTTCTGACCGCTCTGTGGACTTTCGCATATTCATATTTTGGGATTATTGTTTTGTTCACCTAAAATGGCTTCCTTGCCTTTCTGCCTGGAAAAACTCCCAGTTCATCTTTCTAGATCCAGCTCAAAGGCCACCTCTTCTATGCAGCCTTTCCTAATTCTAAGAAGTGTTGCTCTCCTCTTTCTATGACTTTTTCCCCCTCTTTTTTTTTGATACTTTTTAATGTACCTGCATTCCCCAGTGAAGTGTGACTTCCTCCAAAAAGGGCACTGTACCTCATTCTTTTGCATCCCTAGCATCTAACAGTACCACATATACCAGGCCAAGGGCTGCAGATTCAAATTACTACAGAGGCCACTCAGACAACAAATGAGTAAAGTAGCCTGGATGCCTGGAAATTTGAGACACAGAAACATTTTTGATTTCACCAGTGAGTCTTATTAGAAGTGGAGGATACAGTTAGGGGAGAGGAATGAGATAGTGCTTCAGAGAAATTGCTCTCTACTGTTAAAACAGTAACATTAACAACTATGCAAATAATATAATAAATGGCAATTAACACTCAGCCCCTGTGAGGGAGCTGTAGGAAGTGGTGAGGATTGCAGAAGACTAGAAGCTCCTTCTCAGTCTAGAAGGGGTAACTGCAGTTTAGTTCTAGCCAGTGTTACCTTGCAAGAAAGCAAGCCCAGTCTCAGCAGATCTTCCATTTTTTCAAGAGAAGATGGATATCCCAATGTTTATGATAAATCTCCCAATTTTAAAATACTGTCTGAAGTCTGAAATTCTTTGAGAATACTCTCTATGGGCCAAACAAAGCATGCCAGGGCTGCCAGTTTTCTACCTCTGTAATAGACAGCCATAGTTATTGACCAAATGAATGAATAGTACTTACAAATGAAGAAACCTAATATTATTTAGATGTGTGGTTCTCAACCTCTGGTATGTTAGAATCACCTGGGACATTTTAAAAATAACTGACATTAAAAAAATTTTTTTTTTAATGGCTTTGCTTCACTTCTGATTTAATTGGCCTGGGATGGACTTTTTTTTAACCCCTCCAGCAATTCTAATGAGCGGCCAACGTTGAGAACCACTGAATGACGTATCCCCACAAAGGTCAGGTGGTTCAGATGATACTCATAAATACTGAAGTAATTCAGAGGAAGAGGAAATGCAGGGCACTGATGGAGGAAGGAGTAGATCTTGAAAGTATTCAATAAATACTTGTATAAGTATTTATAATAAATATAAGCTTTATGGAAGATGGTGCAGAAGACTGAGCAAAGACAAGGACCCATGTAATGCATGGATGAGTTTACTGAGGGTTTAATAAGAGGAATGGCCTGAGTAGGCAGAATGGCTGTGTTGGAATGATATGGGAAGAGTATGCCTCATGTTCCTCAAGTAGAGGAAAGATAACTGCTTTTTTAAGAAGTTGTATTTGACATCAGGATTCAAGATGAATTTTTAAGTCAAGTGAGACTAGAGATTAAAGATTCTAACTCAGATGTCTGCAGCAGTTTAGGCATAAAATGACAAGTGGCTGTGAAAGTGGAAAGTGATGACCCTGAGAGAAACTGCAGGGGAAAACTGGCAGGACTTGTTGATTCTCAGATAACACATGGGGAAGAAAGAGTGGTCAGAGTTGGAGAGAGGTCAAAGTAAAAACAGGAGAAAGGAGATAACCATGATGAAATGAAGGAGTTGCAAAAGTGGACTCAGTTTTACTCTCTACATTTGTCTTCTCTTCATTTATTCTGGGTGTATTTTCTACGTATCAATCCCCATGACATGTCCTAAATTGTATATTCCTAGAGAATTAGGATCTATTTTGTAATTTTTTCAGTATAAACCTTGGCAGAGGGCTATGTGTAAATAGTCACTACATTTTTAAACCCTTTATTATGAAATTTTCAAATTTAGAGAACAGTAGAGAGAATGTATAATGAGCCCCCATCTCCCGTCATCTGCTTCCACAATTGTCAACTTTAGGAAGGACTTTTTGATAGCAATGAGGGCGCAAATGGAAATTTGTGTATTTATTATATACACTATCATTAGACAGAGAGAGAGAGAATATATACAATCTATGTTCATTAAAGAACTTTTAGAAAATACGTAAAAGGATGAAAAAGATCTCACTACCCAGCCACTGTAAACACCTCAGGTCACAATTCAGTCTTAATGGAAGATTTGCCACAGAATGAAATGATTAAGAGTGTTTTCAATAACCAAAGACTGTATCTGTATCTAATAGGCTATGATAGATTTCAGTAAAAGAAATGACTAAGCTGTAAAGCCTATCAGATAACTCTTTGCAATTATAAATGCTCTTTTTTCTCCTATCTCTCTGGCTTAATGTTTTAAGAATTAATTATGTCTGTGAGTGAAAGTGCAAGTTATATCTAGATATTTTAAGTGTCTTCTTGTTTTTAAAGTTCAAGGACACTTATAATGCCTGAGATTAAAGAGGAATTTGAATAAATATTAATTGCATTATTAATTCAATACTATAATTAAGCAGAAACTTTTTCATAGGCCATATTTGATCCCAAGTTATATAAGAGGATATTAGTATATATTTTGCAGATTCCATAAGTGGAGTGTCAATACATAATAGTCAACTTGAGTCATATATACAGAAAATTAATAATCACCATCTAATAGTGTGTTTCTTCTTCCCTGTGAAATCCAGTTATATTTATATTCATTTGTAACCACAGTATTTATGATTGTTCCTCTTAAGTAAATCTCATTGCACATGTGTGGGAGCAAAGATTGCATGAAATACATTGAATTTTGTGTTTCTCTTTCTACAAATACTTTTCAGTTGCTAATTTTGACATTTGTGGGCTTTGAAACTTACTACGAATGACTATAATACTAATTATTGTTCTTTGTGTAAGACACTTTATTTGAAAGGCGTAGCTAATGAGTAGTGGCCTAGGACAGACTTTTTTTTTTTTTTTTTTAAAGATTTTTTTATTTTTTCCATTTTCTCCCCAAAGCCCCCCGGTACATAGTTGTGTATTCTTCGTTGTGGGTTCGTCTAGTTGTGGCATGTGGGACGCTGCCTCAGCGTGGTCTGATGAGCAGTGCCATGTCCGCGCCCAGGATTTGAACCAACGAAACACTGGGCCGCCTGCAGCGGAGCACGCGAACTTAACCACTCGGCCACTGGGCCAGCCCCCCTAGGGCAGACTTTTTAATCATGGAAAAGCCAGGAGATATTTCCTCATTTGAACTATTTCTTTCTGTGTCTTTCTAAAAAGTGGACTCCCCATGATGAGATTTGAATTGCATGAGAAAATGACTGTGCGCTTTTGTAGTTGGCTGTACAGTACTCATGTAAATTGTGATATTTTGTTATAAATGTACATATTGAGAGATCTCAGTGAAGCTGCTGCAGAAAGAAGTAGCTGCTTCCTATGGATGCTTTCTAGTGTGTTCACCTATGTGAAAAAGGAAACCTTGAAACTTCTGATTGTTTCAGAGTGCATTTTATTGAATATCATGTAACATGATCAACAGCATTTAATGAAATTAATAAAATAATTGTGTTTCCCAAGAGCCAGTGTTCCCACACATTCAGTCTGTTCACTTTTGTGCACTGTTCACTTTGTGAATTCCCAGTGCACATTAGCTAATGACTGTTGGTCTGCAGAGAACTGTAGGATCTGATGATCTTATTTTCATTAATGGGACCTCAGTTTAATTGAACCGGAGAATCAGGTCTGGTTATTGAGGTTGAGCATTCAGCTACTAATGACAAGATGCAGTGGTCCACTCAGCACAAATCTAAACGAGTGATTTACTTAAAAATTAGGAAGCAGTTTCCCCAAGTGTTCTGCTGTCCCCAGCAACAGTCTTAGTGGATTTTTACTCCTTTTTAAATAAGAAGAAACTGACATCCCTGTCTCCTGGCACAGTTGCAAACAGGTAAATTAATGCATCTAGCAAAATCCTGAAATAATCATCCTACTGTAATTGGCATTGGTGAGATCCTTACTAGAATTTCTCCTTTGGGTTACACATTACAAAGGCAAAATCCAAACCAAGCAAGAAAATCTACCATAAAGTAGAACCTAAAAGAAAAAGGAGTTAGATTCTGATTTCAGGAAAAAACAGGACACTCTTTAATTTCTTCTTTTCTAGACTCAGACTTTTGATAAGCCTTGCCTTAAGATTGCTTGTTAAAGAGATACCACAGCTGGGGACCAGCCCAGTGGCGTAGTGGTTAAGTTTTCATGCTGCGCTTCAGCAGCCCAGGGTTCATGGGTTCGTATCCCAGGCACAGACTTACACACCACTCATCAGGCCTTGCTGTGGCGGCATCCCATGCACAAAATAGTGGAAGATTTGCACAGATGTTAGCTCAGGGCCACTCTTCCTCAAGCAAAACGAGGAAGATTGGCTACAGATGTTAGCTCAAGGCCAATCTTCCTCGCCAGAAAAAAAAAAGAGAGAGAGATGCCATAATTTCTGGTTCCAGTGTCTGATAATAATTCAAAGTAAACTCAGCTATCTCTCCTACGTTTGGATTATGTATCTTCTTTCCCCATCTTTAGTAAAAATTGACACAACATCACATTCCTTCCTTAAGAATTTTTTTAAATGTGAAAGGAATTTGATATGGATATTGATCAGTATCTCTGAAATGTGTTACAGCAAAGATGGCAGAAATCCTTTATAAAGTGAGTTTTAATTTTTCTGTGATATTTCTGCCAAATATTGAAAAAAGTTTAAGATATAAAACATAATTTTAAATATGAAAAATGTTTAATCAGTTAGATAATTATGCTTTTTTTCCAGGATCGACTCATTCCAACCTTTGCTTTTCCAAGCCTTGATTATAATAACAAAAACCTAGAGACAAACTACTTGTGCATAATAGGGAATTGATGACATATCCACACAATCAGATCCTGGGTCTGCAGCTGTACGGATCACCTGATCTGCCTCTGATGGTCTAGAAAGGTCTCAAAGCTATGTCAGTCAAGTGAAAAATGGATGCTTAGAATACTGTTTCCATATGAGCTCCTTGATGTAAATAAAAAAAGGTAGTTACCTAGGGATGCTGATGTAGGCATACTTTTTTTTTTAAGGAAACACAAGAAACTTAATAATTACCTTTAGGAACAGGGACTAGTAGAGACAGGGACAGGAAGATAAGACTTTTACTTTGCCTATCATATCTTCCTCTATTAGAGAATTTTAGTCTTCTAAATATATTCATGATTTATTATGTCAACAGATGTGTTATGTTAGAGCAGTTATGAGATGTTTCTAGTTTCTTCTGTATACCTTTCTGTCTTTGGGAAAAAATCAAAGAATTGCTATAAAATTAAAATATATTTCTCTCTTTAATGTCAATATTTGAATTTAAAATATATAATGGGAAGAAAATCTAAAATTATTGGCAAAATAAAATTTTTAAGTGTATAGGTAAATATTAAACTTGTTGGTTTATGGTATAATAGGGAAATACATATATGATAATCTATAATATATCAGTCTGAATTATGCCCACATACGTTTTCACTAGTGGTGAACATGGGGCTATAATCATCAGTGATCTCCAGTAACCCCCAAGACACGCTCTCTGTAACCTCACTCTGTTTTTGTTTTCATCACAGCGCTTATCATTTCCTGATATTTTCTTGTTGACTTAAATGTTTGCTTATTGCTGTCTCCCACACTGGAATGTGAGCTTCAAAACTGCAGGGGTCCTGTTTATTGTTGTATGCCTAGAAGCCAGCTTAACATTTATCAGGAACTCAGGAAATATTTGTTGATTAAGTGATTGAATGAGTGAGTGAAATACTAGCCAAATAGTTTGAGCAGGTAAGTATACGAAGCAACAAATCATCATCATCATCATGATAACTAACATTTAGAGAGTTTTTACTGTATTCTAAGCACTAAACCCTTTACATAGTGTATTAGGATTCTCCAGAGAAGAACATATATATGTATACACACACACATACCCCTATGCAGTATATATATAAATATGTATATATAGGTTTATATAAGTATATATGGAGAGAGAGAGGGACTTATTATAAGGAATTGGCTCTTGCAATTATGGAGACTGAGAAGTCCCAGGATCTGCAGTCAGCAAGCTGGAGAGCCAGGAGGACCAATGATAGAGTTCTTGTCCAAATCCAAAGGGCTGAGAATCAGGAGAGCTGATGGTAAAAGTTCAAGTCTGAGGGCAGCGGAAGACCAGTGTCCCAGGACAAGGAGTCAAGCAGGGAGAGCTCAAATTCTCCCTTCCTCCACCTTTTTGTTCTGTTCAGACCCTCACTGGGTTGGATGATGCCCACCTACATTGGGAAGGGTGATCTGCTTTACTCAGTCTACCAATTCAAATGTTAATAATAATGTTTAATCTGGGCACCCTGTGGCCCAGGCAAGGTGATAGATAAAATTAACCATCACACATAGTTTATCCCATTTAATCCTCTCACACACATTTTTATGCAGAAACCATCATAATCACCATTTTGTAGATGAGGAAACTGAGGCTCACAGAGATAAAGTAATTAGTGAGTAGTAGAGCTGGGATGTGACCAGGCAGTCTGGTTTCAGAGATGCATTCTTTTTTTTTTTTTTTACTTTTTATTGAGTTAATGATAGGTTACAATCTTGTGAAATTTCAGTTGTACATTATTGTTTGTCAGTCGTGTTGTAGGTTCACCCCTTTACCCTTTGTGCCCACCCCCCACTCCATCTTTCCCCTGGTAGCCACTAATCTGTTCTCTTTGTCTACATTTTTAAATTCCTCATATGAGTGGAGTCATACAGAGATTGTCCTTCTCTATCTGGCTTATTTCACTTAACATAATTCCCTCAAGGTCCATCCATGTTGTTGCAAATGGGACGATTTTGTTCTTTTTTACGGGTGAGTAGTATTCCATTGTGTGTGTGTGTGTATATATATATATATATATATATATATATATATATATATATATACCACATCTTCTTTATCCATTCATCTGTTGATGGGTACTTAGGTTGCTTCCACATCTTGGCTGTTGTAAATAATGCTGCAATGATAATGCAATAATGCAAATAATAATGCAATTGGGGTGCATAGGACTTTTGGAATTGCTGACTTCAAGCTCTTTGGGTAGATACCCAGTAGTGGGATAGCTGGGTCGTATGGTAGTTCTATTTTTAATTTTTTGAGGAAGCTCCATACCCTTTTCCATAGTGGCTGCAGCAGTTTGCATTCCCACCAGCAGTGTATAAGGGCTCCTTTTTCTCCACAACCTCTCCAACATTTGTTACTATTAGTTTTAGATATTTTTCTCATTCTAATGGGTGTAAGGTGATATCTTAGTGTAGTTTTGTTTTGCATTTCCCTGATGATCAGCAATGATGAACATCTTTTCATGTGCCTATTGGCCATCCGTGTATATTCTTTGGAGAAATGTCTGTTCATGTGTCCTGCCCATTTTTTGATCGGGTTGTTTGATTTTTTTGTTGTTGAGTTGTGTGAGTTCTTTATATATTATGGATATTAAGCCTTTGGGTTTTTTTTTTATTGTATTTTATGTGTTTTTTTTGTGGAAGATCAGCCCTGAGCTAACATCTGCTGCCAATCCTCCTCTTTTTGCTGAGGAAGACTGACCCTGAGCTAACATCTGTGTCCATCTTCCTCTACTTTATATGTGGGACACCTACCACAGCATGGCTTGCCAAGCAGTGTCATGTCCGAACCCAGGATCCGAACCAGTGAACCCCAGGCCACCGAAGGGGAACGTGCACACTTAACCACTGCACCACGGGGCCGGCCCCTTGGAGATGCATTCTTAAGTACTGACTCCCATTAGGCAGTTTCTCACTACTAGTTTTAAGGATTATCTTCTGGAAAGCTTTCTCATGTTACAGGAAACTGTCCTATTTCCAGGCCCAAATGATGGAAATTATCTACAAGGCCTGTATTATAATTATATATAAGCTGTACTCTTTATTCAAAATGGAAAGTTTTCTTGAGATAAAATTGTTTCCCTAAAAAGGTTTCTTTATTCATTAATAGTAAAGAATAAAAACTAGGCTAATTACAAATTTTAATAAATTAAGAATTTGTGAAGAAAAGTAATATCTTGTGCTTTATTACTTTTTATCTTGTTATCATATCCTAACTTTACACAGAGATGGTATTTTTACATTGTCTGAGGTTCTGCTTGAGTTCAGAGGAGAAAGAGAGATTCTAATTTTAGTTTTTAATACTAGCTTATTGCCTTTCGAAAACGTCTTAAACTTTTTGTTAATGAGATAAGGCTAAGAACTGGCTTTAATTATTTGCAAAAGTTGAAGACCTATTTTAATCACCTAGGGCCTTTCCTTCTTTAGACATTTACCTAGCCACTTGTCTTTTCATCATGCTTCCAGGGTTTACAGACTGACAGTCCTCCAACTGGTGTAAAAAATGTTTTTAATTAAGATACTTTGCACAAGACATGCATTCTTAAATTAGCCACAGTTCCCCCTACATACTACATGTATCTGTCACATATGTGTTACTTGCCTGGCATTGAAACCACTTCAGTTTGTCCCTTCCTCCCCCACTTTATTCCCTCTGAAAAAGGATATTACAGTATTACGTTTTATACTTGATTCCTCATAAACCCCATTATTCTTCATCAAATACATTAATTACCGTGTTCATGAAGTTCTGATACTTATCTATATAATCATTAATAGACCCACTTTTCAGTTAACAAAACAAAAGTTTTTAGTTAGATGGCTTCACAAAACTGCACAGAAAATAAAGAGTGGCTGTGGGAAGAATCCCCTGGGTGGCTTCCTGGCCCACCAAGGACAGCATTATGCATGGGGAAAAGAAGGCACAAAGAGGCCTTGGGACACTTGGGTTCTGCCCCTGCCTACTTTGTGTGGATCGATCTCTAAATATCATGAGCCTCAGTTTATTCATCTGTGAAGATGAAATAATATCACACAAAGTGATTGGACACTGCATAGAGATCATACGTGCATCATCGTTATCCATCATCCTTTAGATCTCAAGTTGAATGTCATTTCCCAGACCCCAAAGACTAGATACCAGCCCCATTAAACACACTTATAACCCTTTGCACTTTTCCTTCATAGCTCTTATCACAATTGTAATCATGTAGTTATTTATTGAATTATTTACTTTAATATCTCTCTACCCCATGAAACTGTGAGCTCCTTGAAGGAAGTGATGTGTCCACCTCCTTCCCTGTCTTACTTGGTGTCTAGAGTGGTGGCTGCTCAGACTAGGTGCCCAGTCACTACTGAAAGAATGAGTGAATGAGGGGATAAATGATTGCGAATGGACTTTGTAAAGCGTTAAATGCTATTCCAGATGAAAGATACTAATAACATATTAACTAAGCATTTACTCCCTACTAAGCACAATACTTAGCATGTTACATGCATTGTTTCATAGAATCTAACAAAAATGCCACAACTGAAGCACTATGATTATCTCAATCTTATGAAGGAAAAGTGAGGCTTAGAAAGGTTAAGTACCTTGTCTAAAATAATATTGCTCTACTAGATCAGCCTTTTTTGTATTTTTGGCATTCTTTATACAATGCACCTATAATAAAATAAAAATTAACCCAATTCAAAGTCTGGATTCTGGTAGCAGGTTTAATTCTGATTTGATTGTTAGCTAATAGATGTAAGTCTTGAGCATGACCCCTCAATGATTAGAGTTGAAAATTCAGCAGGTTTTTCTGGTTAAGCTTTGAAAACCCTGCAAACTTAAATAACTATAATAATTAGAACATTGTATCTTGAGACAAAAATGAATGTTTATTTTTCTAAAAGACAGTTAAAAGTAGACCCTCAGGTTTTATAATTTAACTACAAAGGCATGTACCCCTCAGTAAAATAGCAAAATAATTAATGGTAACATCTCTGACCTACACCAAGTTCATTTTCCTCAAACTCAAGAAAACGAAATGCCTAGAGGATGACTTTAATCTAACCTTGATTTTTCACCTTATATTATGCACATTGATATCAGCTCTTAAAAGAGTTCCATTTAGAATTCAAAAGGCATGCATTTCTGCTTGTAGTTTTCTTTTATTAAGATTTTCCTCATTATAGAAACTTTGTCTCTTCTACCTTTTATATTAGAAACTAAAGGTCTAAATTATTTTTCATTGTACATTTTAATTAGGACCCTATTGTATTAGATACATAGCATGATACAGGTTTATAGAGATAATTATGTTAGTTAGTATGTTTATAAACAGAGAATTATTACAGTGAAACAGGCTTTAAAAAGATGTGTGTGTTAATTGTACTAACAAGTTTAAAGAGATTTGTCAATTAAAGAGATACTAAATAATGGAGTATTGGTATACTTTGTTTTGGGGGAAAAGTGTTACTAAAATTTGTAATATTTTAAAAATAGATTTAAATTTAAATACGGTGATAGAGTACTCTTTAAGGAAATCCTGTAGTAGATCCTCTTATGTAATATAGAATAACATCTAATTTTCTGTGATTTAGGGGAGTATATCATATCAAATTTAGGTATATCTTAGTAGTCACTGTATATCCGCTGCTAAGCAAGAGATTCCTCTAAGAAATTCAAGGTATTTAGGAAGTTTAATTTTTTAAATAGCTATGAACTAGTTAATATGCTCATTTTGTTGGAGTTATAGCTGGATTGTGTCAGTGTGACTTTTTAAATACTCCATCCCCTCCAAAAAAATCCTCCTTTTAAATCTTGGATACTGTCCACAATTTTGGTGAGATTTATCCATTGTCTACATGTGCTATGCTGAGCTCAGCAGATGGGGGTACATGCAGTATGAAATAAATAGTCTTTCTACTCAAAGAAACTTAAATTGATTGGGGGAGAGACTTGCATATAGATAAAGAATATGAAGAAACATCAAGGAAGTTGCCCCTGTAAGATGTTTGAACAGAAAGATATGCCCACAGCTGAATGTTTGCCATGACTGCAAGTAAAAAAAAGGCTACTATTCTGATACTGAAAATTCCCATGTAGGCCTATGCCAATTCCCATACAGCCCTTCAGGATCCTCAGTGGCTATTTGTTTCTGGGAAAATCCACGTTTGAAAATAAAATCAGTAGTCCTCATACTCTTGCCTAGGAGTGGTTTTCAACTCTACCACATGGAGAATTACAGCTCTAAAGCAGAGGCTCATGAGGCCAATTAGCTGACTATAGGAATTTTTTCAGGGGAATAGGTCAGACAGGAAGTGGCCAGTGGCTCACATATGTTCAGGACCATAGGACAAATGTGGACTTACTCAGGGCCAACATCATAATGTTCAAGTTGGTCCTGTCTTGTAAGTGGGGCTCAGCAGAAGGCTTTCTAGCTTGTGGGCAGTGTTTTGAGTTAAGGGCCATCACCCTCACCTGCTATTTTAGTCAGAGGAGCCTACCTGCAGTCACAAAGAACCCCACAGTCCTGGTCTAGTCAGGAGTCCCTTGGGCAGTCTTCCATTTGGTCATTCAGAGACCCAGGCTCCTTTCATTTAGTGGCTCCTCAGGGGGCCTTAAGGTCCTCCCCTGGATATCCTGCATCTTGTCAAGACATAAGGGAAGAGAGAGCATAGGGGATTATGCAGGAGGTTTTTGGGGCCAGAAAGCGGTTTACACTTCTCACATTCCACTTCTCATGTTCTGTTAACCAGAACTTAGTCACGTGACCCATATAACTGCAGGAAAGGCTCAGAAATGTAATTTAGCTGTATACCCAGAAGGAAAAGGAAACAAGGGTTGGCAAGCACACCTGCTTTATCCTGGAGGTGATACCAGTTTGTTCTCTTTCTCCCCCAAATCTTCAGGGATTTCCTGTTGCCTACCAAATTCAGAATAGGCTTTATAGCATCTTAAGGCTTTTTCTCAGTGTGACCCTAGCCTATTCCAGCTAAATTGGTAATTTCATTATTCCCTAAGCATACCCTACCCTTTCACTCTTCCATACCTTTATCCAGGCACTTTCTTCTGCCTAGGCCACCCTACCTCTCATTCTTGAAATCTTACCAGTCATTCAAGGTATTCTTCACTTCCACTGGTCTGCCTTATGTTATAGTTACCTGTTTACTTGTACTATCACCTCCTTCCAGACTCCTTGAGGGCAAGCAACATGTCTTATCTAGCTTGTGTCACTGATGACCTCTAGGAAATGTCCAAGAGAGTGCTCAATCAAATATTTGTTCAACTGAGTTAAATAATTCTGTTTAAATTATTTCCTTAATGAGAAAATAAGATGTATTTTTAGTAGCTTTTCTTTCCTCTTTTTTTTTTGAGGAAAAACATTTGTAGTGGTTCTGGAATGATAGTGAGCATTAGAACCACTCAGGTGAACTTGTTAAAAGTATAGAATTCTGCTGCCCGGCCCCCACCCCCCCACAAACTCTGGTTCTACAGATCTGATAGATCTGATGTTGGGCCCCAGTGTCTACATTTTTAATAAGTGCCCTGTGAGGGGAGGGGAAGATTTGGATCATACGACACCTGGATTGTACTTTCAGAAATATTGCAACATGGTGTTTATCGTTACACCCATTAATGGACTATTATTACCTTCCTTTAACAAAACAGATCAGTTCATTAACAGAGGAACAGGCAGTGTGCGGAACGGTAAAAATCAAGATGTTTGTCATATCGCCTTTGGATCCAAAGTTCTTGGACCACCTCCACTCTCTGGCAGAAGAAATAACATGAGGCTGTCCAGTGAGGTAGGAGCAAGCTTTGAACAGCTTATCTAAGCATGAGTGGCATGGGAAAGGAAGAGTTTTTTCCCAGTGCAGGGGGAAGTAAAAGACGGAGAGGGACCACATGCCAAAAGCAGAAGGCGTGAGTAAATTTAGAACAGAAATTCTGGATTTTCAAAGACTTCAAAACTGTTTCCTTTTTGTCATGTCAACACAATTAACATTTTTGAGCATTCTTTTCATTAAATATGTTCACAAACTTAAAGGCAAATATATATGAGCACATTTTGTGGTCTCCTTCAAAAAGAAGTTGGATCATCACCAGATACCTTACAATGAACAGACTCTCAAATGTTATATTTTTATTTTTAATTTCCTCTGAATTTCTGACATACACAGTGATTTTCAGTTCAACTTCTACGTACTAAAGATGGAGTGTTGCAAATAAGCACATTTTAATTTATGTGTCTAAGAGACTTGCTTGTCTTCTATTTTATCTCACATTATATTTCTCCTTCCATTTCTTTCTAATTTTCTACCATAATTTCCCTCTCCACCAAATTTTTAACCATCTCATTTCCTCTAGTTTTTTTTTTTTTCTCACTGTTTATTTGCCTAAATATTATTTCTTTTATGTAGAGTCTTCAGGAAATAAATGCAACTCCTATATTTTGAAATGTACAGATTGATTTCTTTTCTTTATAGACAATAAGATCTGTTGGTTCCAAAAATAACCAATCTTGCCGACAGTCTATGAGAGAGAATTGTGTTAACAGTAGAGAAATGTCAACCTTGCTGGTATCTGAGTCTGAGGAGCAAGGAGATAAGGAAAATATTCGTCAAATAAAACAGACTGTGCCTATTCATGGTAAGAATCATGCATAAGGATTGATAGCTAGTGAAAATGGTGAGAAATGTTCTTGTTAAGATAAATCCAAAGTGATATTCTTGACTAGATCTTAAGTTCAGATAAGTATCATTTAAATATGAAAAGAGTGGTGGATATTGAAATATGTTTAGAATTCTCATACATACATAATCTTCTGTAACCTATTGTTCTATTTATTCCATTATTTCAAATTGCTATGGTACTCTGTGCTTTTACTTGATGATGACCAGTGAGGAAATAATAGAGCATCCTATTATCACTATCTTTTGGAAACTCCATGTACTTTTTAAGTTTTCTTAATTTTATTTTTTAATTAATCTCTTCCATTTGTAAAGTGCTCTTTGTTTTCCCTCATTAATACAAAAACAACCCTGTTGGTGAAGAGAAGACTTTGTCCCGTTTTATAGATTGAGAGTTCAAGACTGAGAGAAAAAGTGATTTGCAGTTTGTAATCACTGCAAGGAATTGAAACCAGAACCCAAAGCTTACCAATCCCTGTCAGTTTTTCCACTCTTACTGGTCTGACTTTTGTGAGAGTTAAAAGGGGGGGCATTTGGGTTCGTTTTATCTGATTTAGAAATTAATGATCACTATTCCAGACTGTATCTCCCATGGAGTATAAAACTGAGCAAAGGAAATGAATAACATAACATAGATATTCAGTCCAGGCTCTACAACTATCTGTGAGACCTTGCTCAAGTTTCTTAAACCCTGTGAGCCTCAGTTTCCTCATCTGTAAAATGAGGATGTAATTACTACTGGCACTAGTAGAAGCAGTAAATAACAGTTGCCTTAAAGGGTCATTGTGAGGACTCAATGAGAATAATCAGTCAAGCACATCATATTGTGTCAAGAAATTAATCATTCAGTAAATATTTATTACTGCTATTATTATTTTTATTATTCTTATCACAGAATTAAATTACACTTGAGAATTCTTTAGGTTTTATCTCAGTTCTCCAGGATTCTTTTAGAAACTACTCTCTAAGCTCTCGTTAAGTCATACTTAGCTACACTTCCTCTTTTAGGGGAAGAAATAATTCTTCTGTATTGGCTGTCAATTTCATTTTTTATATTTTTTAATATAGCATGTTGTATTAAGGAAATTACTTGTAGCTCTCTGTAGAGTTATATCACATAAATAAAATCTATTAGTAATTTTGAAAGCCTGATACAATCCTAATATTGGAATAGGAATAACCATCTATTTCCTATGAAGGAATAAATTGTGTTTTGGGTACAGCTTTACATGATGTCAAAATGATACATGAACATTCTCATTATAGCTATAATTATATTTACTGAGTTATTTCAAACCATATAGTACTTTCTGTTCTGGCTTTTTGTTCTTTGATATGAAAATGTACCAGCCAATCTGCATGTTATGCATCCACATCCGCCTCAAGAACCATCAACAGATAAGAATAATAACAGGAGAAGATTACGGTTAAAAAGCATCAGCAGAGAAAGGACAGAGACACCCAGTGGTATGGCTCTAATTCAATGCTATCTTATATCTGTATATTATTCAGAGCAATGGAATCTCTCTCTGCAGGTTGTAAATTTCAAAGGATTATGAACCAATTCATTTAAAATATAAATGTGTGTTCTACAGGGATTATGGAAATCAAATTTTCTGCAAAAGAATTGCTCTAGAGCCCTCACGGAGATTTGCTGGATTAAATAGACAGTACCACAGAAATAAAAGACTTCCTCCTTCTACTCTCAAAGGCTTAAATTATTGTTTTTTTAAAACTGCCCAAATTTGATAGAGGAAGTTCCTGCCTGAAGACTTTACTAAAATTGAACTTAACTCATAATTTTTCATATTTCATTTTTGTCTCCTCTTTTTAAATTGGGCCATTTTCAGATTGTTTTCACATTTGCTCTCTCTCCCTTTGGACTCCTTGCCATCTGATATATAATGGGGATTAAAATTTCAAGTCGTTGCAACCAGTAAAGCATCACACCAATATAGGTGGCTGTTATAACTATTCCTTTCAATTTTGGACTTGAGGCATGTATGTACAGATGTGTATACACATGCATTTGTCTATCCTGAATCAAGCCTACCGTGTATAATGCACACATCTGTCAGCATAATTTCTCAAAAATGTAGGGTTCTTGGATAGGGCGAAATTCAGCTTGCTGAGTTTCATGTGATTTTTATAAAATAGTAGATAGAAAAATTAATTCTGCAGTAATGCCTGTTGTCACTTTCTTAAGGTGCTGAAGGAAAGAACTGGTTTAAAGGAGTCAAGTTCAGTAAGAATTGTAATTTAAAGAAAACACACTTCATTTTGTGTGGAACCAAAGGAAAAAATATAGAGCCCTTTAAAAATTATATGGGTTTTGGAATTCCTTTTATCACTTATTGTAAAACTTAAATGCAAACTGTCCCTATGCAAATATCAAGAGATTTTAAGGTGAACTTCTATAAAAACGCAGCAGAGTTCATCTTAAAACATTCGACTGAGAAAGAAGAAAACTGCGTATAATATATATTGTCACCTCTGACTGACTTTTCAATAATCATATAGAAAAGTATGCCTTATTAATACCAATCTTCAAAAATTAATTTTTATAAATATCAAAAGAAGTAATATAGTGGAAAATGTTTCTTCCAATGAAGGCAGTTCTCCAGGGAATAACAGGAATGACAAGAAAGCAACAGCTGCCCTCACCTCTGTGTCCCAACAAAGGACAGAGACATTGAACTCCAGCACTCCGGCACCCCAGTGTCCTGATCAAGCAGGTTGGCACCTTTATTATACCATAATTGTTAATAATTAATAAAACATAAATATGTTAAACATTTCAAGCCCGGTCATTTTGAAAAGTCGTGATGCAGTCATTTGCTAAAATCTATCATTTTTTTGTAAATCTCCTTTTAATCTCAATTTTCTGTCAAACTTTAATGGATGAAAGAGTATTTTTATTTTCAACTTTTAATGCACCAGTTGTCCTGTTCAGAATAAAAGTTTAAAACTTTGAAGTTTTCACATGACATTGTCATCCTCCCCAAAGATTATCTCTTGTTGCGTTTCTCCAGTCCTCTTTGTAACAGAGATGGTTGGAATGTAGAGCGTTGAACCCGTCAACATATCTTGCATAGCAGGTGTGTGGTACTTTTACAAAGGCAAATTGTTTTTGAGCAAGGGAAAAAGGAAAATAAATGAAAATTGTTTGTAGTTTGTCAGTCTTATTTATGCAATGTTGAAACCTTCATTAAAATGTTAGGTGCAATTAGTGTCTCTAGCATAAATCTGACTATGTAGAAAAACTAATTAGATGTTTAGGTGATCATTCTTGCATTTATCTTGTTTGCTGCAATATTGTGATTACACAGTAATTTACATATTTTCCTGAGAAAACACACCAAATTGTTCATTACAATTGATATGGAAATACTTGAGGTAAAACTACAGATTCCAAAAAAGCATGTGGTAGTGAGATAATTAGAGCTCATTTGGTGTAAAAACACTCCTTTGACTTTTTGACAGTTAATAATATGTTTGGCAATAGGTCGTACACTTTGTTTAATTGCATGATGAAGATTCCCAGTATCTTTTCCTCCAATTTTCTTTACATATCCATGTACATAATGCAACATATTGGTTTTTGTGACCTTTTTCAACATTTATTAAAGTACCTACTGTGTTTATAGAACACTTGTTATGTGCTTAGCACCATGCAAAAGGATGCTGTCTGAAAGAGGACAGCCCAGTGAATCTATTCATTTCACCTGCCTACAGCTGTACTGACTCAGGACCCTCCACATCCTCTGTGAAGTTGGTCAGATGAAGTCGATTCAGTCTGCCATTGGCCGTTTATCTACAGACTCTGTCCCTGGAAATGTGAAAGCCTTGTCCCTAATAGATTTTCTCTAAGAAACGTACATTTATTGCCTTTTTATAGGCAAGTTGTATTATATAATGATAGTCTTAGGTTAAAAAACAGATGAATACAATTGTGATGAATACAATTTTATTTGTGTCATCAATGTTATCTTTATTAAAGGCCTTTTTGTTTGTTGCTTGTGCTTTTGCATTATGGGCTTTAGAGTTTCAAGTTGGCAAATCTCAGATATCTCACGGTTACTTTTCTTGTAAAGTAATATATAATAGGATTCAAGAGTCAGGGGCAAAATTAACACGTCTACATTGTGGTTCTGCAGAACACAGATTCTTGTAAGATTTTCTCCATTGACATAATGCAGCAAAAAAGTAAATTTCAAGAAAAATAGACTAAGTTGAGAAAATATTCAACTTTTTCCTGCTTTCGTTCTAAAGAAGAAAGTAAGCATGCTTTTAATGATATTCATTATCAAGATTTGTCCTTTCCAGTTTGCCTGGATCATAGTTATCTATCTCAATGTTGAATAAAAGATTAAAATTTTCAAAAGTTTTGATAAAATTGTATCTCAATGGGAGTAGACAGTATTTTTAAAGAAAATAAATAATGCAAAAAAATTTTCATATTGAAACATTCTCTCCTAAAATTAAGGTAGAGGTCTTTTTCACCAGTAGAATTCACCAGTCACATTAACAAATATTTCTGTGGATTCACTTTTACTTGAAAAGCCTACTCAGTTTAGTCTGTGAATTGTCCTGTTTCAGTCAGTAAAATGGAGAGAAAAAGACTGTAGCCTTTTCATGGTTTCCATTCCTCTATGATTTATAATCCGAAAAATGCCCAGATATTTTGTTTAGAGAAGCTTGTCCAGTATTTGTTAAGCATTCTGTCCTCCTCCTGTCCTCTGTTAAAAGAAGATACTAATAACTCAAACCCTTTTAAATTTGGAAGATTTTTCCCCTCTTGAGTATCAAATTAATGAGGCTGTGCTATAAAGAACTTGCTACAAGATAAGTGATAATTATTTCAGACTCAAAAATTTCCTGGCCAGTGTTTCAACTCCGTTGGAGAGGAAGAGCAAATGAGTTGCCCACAGCTACAGGCACTGGTCTATGGCTTAAATGTTTAGCAGGGTACAAGGTGGTGGATAAATTACCTTCCTTAGCTTTTGCATTATTTGATAAATCCCTGTTTCAACAGCAAGAAATTTTAATCTAACTACCTGCCTGCAATAATACTTATGGAACACTAATCTAATTTTTATCGTCTTTTCCACATATCAGATGAGTGGATATTTCCTGAAAATGATGATCACATTGCCCATTTGGCATACAGCAGACAATGTTTACTTCTGGATGATGACTCCTGCCAGACTTCACACCTGTGGCGAGAAGCTAGCAAGGAAAGTGAACATGACCAACAAGCAGCGGAAATCCAGATTATTCCAAAGGACATTTTCACTTTTTCATCAAGACCACGATCAGCACCTCATGGAAAGACTCAGAATATGTCCCCAGAAGGGTGCTCGTTTATTTTGGATCTGAAAGAGGATGCCAGTGTAACAAGGAGTGACACCCAGTTGGAAGAGGATTTTTATGGCGGTGATAGCAGCGAAGAGGTACACTGCTTGATGAGTGAAGTCGTTTTAAAGCACAATTGTTCCATTAGCATCAGTAAGCACTAAACCTAGTTGAAATGAAAGAGGGGAAATCAACTGCTATTTATAAAAATGCAGCAGATTGCAATGTCAGTCAACAGTTGCCTCAGGTTGTTATGGTAACTCTAAATCGCTGCCTTTTTTTTATTAACAGTCAGCCAATTTCATTTTTAATTACGGAAACTAGTTTTTGGTTTGTTTTTGTTTTTTCATTTTAATCTTTGTCTCACAGAATGAGAAGTAATATGCAGTTTAGTTGTACGATAGCAAGACCAGTAAAACATTGAGAACACATTGTTCTAGACCTCTGGGGAAATAGTGTAGCAGTTGCTAAGCATTCTGAATTGACGGTTTTCTGGCTTCCTTGCTCCCCTGCCATCTTTTCACCTTAGACCTATTAGGACTCATTATTTTCCATATGGTCCCAGAATTTCAAGAGTTGTGCCAATTAAAGTTTAGATAATGAATCATGGATTAGTGCTGGGACTTGCCTTACAGGAGGTTTTCTGTTTGCAATGATTTAGACTACTAATATATCTTATAAATTAGTAAATTCATAAAAAGTTTTTAAAAGATTATTAAAAGTCAAACTGAATATAGTTCTGAAACATTTGTTTAAAACTTAATACATTATGATAACTCTTTTTTCCTCATATGAAATGAGTTTGTGAAATTTCTTTAGCTTTATTCTTTAATGATGGGCATTTTATTTTCTACAAAAACTTATTTTAAAAGCAGATTTACAGTCAAGTTATGGCTTAGTAAAATTATAGAAATCATTTCTATGTAGAAGTTATAGAAATAATTAGAAAAACTTTTTGTGTATGCTTACAAGTAAATATTTTTTAATAACTATAACTGATCAAGAATCCCCTTTGGACAGTGGGATGTAGATTAAGTCCATAGCTTCTAACTTCAGAGCCAGTCGAGAATATGGTGAGATTGTTCAGGCAGTAATTATGGTTTTTTGCAACTTTTAATGAGTTTCTCTAGCAAAGTGCATGGGGAGATCCTTCTTCCATAATTTCCTTGCTTCTGAGTGTGATGAAGCAATTAGTCATGCCAAACATAAACCTACTACAAACCTTTTATTGCATAAATAGTACATTTGATGCCAGCATTTTAAATGTTGCTGTGGACGTCTTTGTCCCGTTTACCCTCAATAACATTAAGCTGTAAAAACTGTAAAATGGACATCTGTCTTCAGCATCTGGTCTTGCCTCCATCCCAGTCATCAATTTCTCTACAGTATTAGTTGGCTAATCTGACAAATTAATTCATAGCACTTGAATAATGGGATAGACCCATCCCCTTCCCATATTCACAGCACCATCCTTCTTACCTAACCCAAAAGAATTACTGTAATGATGGAAATTTCATGGCAGGTGCAAAATGGTAGTTCTCTGAAAAACTTTGAGGGAAGTATTATAGGGAAACTGCCCTTTAAATGACACCACGTGAGGGACTTACCTCATCCATCTATATGAAAGATCAGCTTTGAGAAGAAGCAATAAAGCTTCATGGGAAAATGATGAATACTACTTGTGAATATTTTAATTTGTTATTTTATGTACTTTCTTTTGCTACTCTACTTCTGGCATCCTTCAACGTGTATTATGCAGACATATACTTATTGCCAACTACGTGAAGTTGAAAATAAATTTATGATGCATTTCCCAAGCTCTGACTGGCATAGCTATCTGGTCACCCCTGTTCCGTGACCATCACAATGACTAGTAGCATATGGCTGGAGTCTGTAGTGGGACCATCTCATTGCAAATACCTGCCCTGGCCCACATGTAGTTGGAGCCTGCTAAGAATGGCAGCCAGAAAGAGGGACAGAAACCTAGCCATATTATGCAAACTTTGGGGGTTGCTGTTAGAGGCAAAAACAAGATACAAACTAAAATACAAAAATATGACCGACAAAAAAGTCAGACTAAACAAGTTCTAGAATTTGTAATGATCCTTTATCAAATTGGTTTGTTTGGGGGTATTTTGTAAGTTCTTTTCCTGTAGGATTACTTCTCCTGTTTATTATTTGTATAAACCAATGGGAAATTGGATTACATATTTAAAATGTTTATTTACATATATGCTTTGAAGAAAAATCTCTTTAGTTGTTTTAGGCATCCTTATTATTACTTGCATTCTTTTAGAATATTATATCCTTAGAGTAACATTTATACTTAAGGAAAACATAATGTCATGTTGTAAATAATGGTAGATGAATGAGTAATAATTGCATTACTTGTTATGCTTGAAGTTTATAACTTGTAGTTAAAAGACTTTATTTGGTGTTAGACCATTGAGTATTTTTAAAAGGGAAATTAGATGTGTTCAGGACTTAAACTAGGCAAAATCAAATCATGTTATGATCATAGTTAAAGGAAAAGTACACATACAATGGTAAAGTCTAATTAAAATAAGCTTTCAGTGATACATTGTCTTTGTAATTTAAGTTCCTAATAATTAATTCACATCTGAGATCTTAATTAATGTAAGAGCCTCAAAAGTATGATTTTTTTTTGCATATGCTCTTATCTTTATCTTTGCTTTACTATGTATTTTATTCCCTAGGCAGCCATATATACTAATATTCCTGATACTCAATTAATTTTGAAGTTGTTCTTCTTTGAAAAGCGCACAATGGAAATATTTTTGTGGTGAGCTGCAAAATCAAGACTACCATTAAAATGAATTATTTTAGGAAAGCTATTAAAACAGAGTGGCTTTCACACTGTTGCAACATTTGAAAGGAAAAAGAGCATGTTACTATTATAATCTCTATTTTGTATTTTATGCCATTGTTCTCAACATGGCTTCAAGTATATACACCTAGTTTGCAACTTGAAATAGTTAGCTTTATATTAATATTTTATTACTCCCCTAATTTATTTTTCATCTAGAAATGCTGTCATTTTTCTCCCAAACTCTGGCTGTGTATCACATACTAAAGTAGATATTTACAAGGCCAGGTAATTTGTCTTGTATAACAGTCCAAATTGGAACATTTGAGCCAAAAATTATGCATATTTTGACATGAACTATGTGGACTGACTACCTGTAGTGTTCAAATTAGTTAGGAAACTTCCAGATCTTCTCTCTATCTAACTCTGTGGAGGTTTATCGGGGACAAATTTACAAACAACAAATTAAAATGACCATTTTAGTACTTTCTCTCAGCTTTCCTGATATTGTGGCTTTCAAGGTGGTTTTTAGCACATAATAGTTAAGCTATTTCATTTCATTTTTTTCCTGATGGCATATATTTCTGGGTTACACCATAAGCCACTCACCCCTACATACTTGACTAATGATTTTGAATTACTTTCTCACACACACTTACAAACACACAACAGAAAGGGTATTTATTCCACATAAGGCTCCTTCTGCTTATGTGTAGCATTGAAAAACTTTTAAATGTCAAGTTGTGTGTTGAGAAAAAAATGTAAGGACTCTATTTTGAATATATTGCTTTGCATTTTTATTCCTATATGTTATGAATTACAACATAACTTACTCTCTAAACCTTCCAGGCAAATTTAGTATTTATTTTGTGTGAGTAATTCGTTTAAGCTGTTCACACTACGTATCTTTATTATTATCTTTTGAAGTCTGTTCTTCTCTGGAAGAGTCACAGGCCCCTTAGTTCTTGTGACTTGGCTCTTCATTGTTATAGGCAGTTAAAGAAGCTTATAAAATTCTTGCCTGCTTAGAATAACATTCTTCCACTTTTGCTAAAAGATAAACATCTTGCAGGTAAATATTTGGTTGTGGATAGGAGTTTTCACAAGAAATCTTTAAACTGTTATCATTTAAAAGGACATGAAGTCTAATTTATAGAAAAATGTTTTTGTCTTGAACAATTAAAGGAGCTTCATTTTCCCCAAATATTCACCTGACGATGCTTGCCCATCCCACACAGTCCCTGTAACTTCTACTGTGATTCGTCTCTGAAACATCATTGGCTCCCGGTAAAAATGCTTACAAAAATAATTTGCCCAACCGCTTTTAATATCAAGTATGCTGCAGGTTAGAGAGAACTGTTTACTTCAATGGTTGCTTATAAAATTGAAGAAGTAGAAGAAGAAATACTTCTTGGTGATGATTGTTAGTAAAGACATTTAAGATACATTTGAATGGTCAATCTTGTTATTATCAAAGAAGAAATTATTTTTTTATTCTGTTATGACTAATGTCTTTAGCTATGTTTGTCCAAATAACTGTGCTCTTGAGTTGACAACAGAAGTATATACCTACATCATCCCTATTGTCTGCTAGTGTTGTTGTCCAGCTAAAAGGTGCTGTTAGTTCACACATTTAGTCGCTAAAATATTGGGCAAAAGTAAAAACTCCTGCTGACTCGATCTCGATCACAAATTCAAAACTGCCATCAAAAGTGTGTTTGGCATAAAGCAGATGTGTTTTGTTACAGAACTTTTAAGAATGTTATATAAGACATTTTTCACAGTGGACTGAATTAAAAAATAAATTGAAATATTAATAAATATGTTCATCCACTTTTACAAAGGCTAAAAAAGAATTCTCTCCTGACTCACTCAACATTAAAGTTGTGATAACAAAGAGCTTGGGTCCCATCTGCTCCAAGTAGGTGGCCCTCAAGAGTCATTAAAATTATCTTTTTAAAATTATAACTCAGCAAGAGCAATCCATTTTGCACATCCAGAAATTATTGTCCAAATGCCCATCTGCATGTCCTTTTAAGAATGTAGTTCAACAGAGGAAGTGCTGGCTCCTTGGGGAAATCATTCTCATCTTCAGCGTACATATGCTGTGCTACAGTTAATCAGGCAAACTCTATTGATGTTCCTGGCACTGGGGCGTGATTGAATATTTAACAAACAAATGTTTCTGAGCCGAGAAGACAAACGGTTCAAGAGATTTGAGACTTTAAAAAAATATATTAAGTTAAATCAAAAGCATTTTGTATTTGTTCTTCTGAGAAACAGATGAACAGATTATTGGAATGTGAAAATGGCATGACAATTTCTTTACTACTCTGACAAATTATATCGAATTGCTGTACAGGTTTTCAGTAGCTAAATCATAAACCAAAGGGAAAAAAGTGGTTATTTTTCAATCAGATCTTTGTAAGCTAACTTCTTATGCATATAAGAAATGTATATGTTATATAGAAAAAAATTAATCCAAAAGCATGGTGAACCTAAATGAGTTACATATGTGAGATCAATAAACATCATCTATACCTATATCATTTATTTTAGTGAAGGAAAACCATTACTAAAGAAAGGACTAGGGTTTTACCAACGCACCACTCATAATAAATACTATACTATTTTTTATTCTCCATTTATTTCCTCTCTAAAAGAGAAACTGACCCAACTTAAGTCAAAATATTGATATATCATCTTGCCTTTCTCATTTATCCTAATCCACCTTTCAGAATCTGGGATAAACCAGAATTAGTGGTTCTGGGACAGCCAAGGTAAGCAAGCCTTTTGTGCCCTGTGCGGCTTTCCAGTTACTTGTCCTTTCCATATAGTATTTAAAATAGCATAGAAATTTATTTCCTTGGAAATGCGATTCAACCAAGAGAATGCTCACCAGGGAACATAACTAAATCTGTTTACTTCTCAGCCCATCTCCAAAACAGAGTATATCTTAGGAAAAATGTGAGATGAATGTCCATATACATACTCATGAATATTTGTGTATATATAATCACTACTCATGCCAAGCAAAAAGGAATATTTTACGCCTTTGTAAACTACTAGAAGGAAGAAAAGGCTGTACTCTGACCCACCCACAGGTGGAAAAAATAGACTTCCTGTCAAATGGATTGATTTTTAGTGATTTTAAATGCTATAACAAACATCTGGCTTTCTGTGCGTTCCTCAGTTCTCATAATAGCACATCTGAAACTTTTTAAATGACATTTGCTACCTTCTACCTTATGAAATTATTACTCTTGCAAGTATCTATCTCTCTCCTTTATGCCTTTATGCCTCTTGAGGGCAATGTCCACTTTGTTCTTACCTGTGTATCTTATGTAATGCCTAGAAAATGCCTTACACATGGCAGGAGCTTCATAAATATTTATTGAATTAATGTTTATTGCAAAAGCTTCTAAATTTCTGCCTATGTAATATACAAAATGTAATCCCAAAGTGATCCAGAGACTCTGGCCTAAAGAATCAAATTATACCTTTTCGATTTAAATCTATTTTTAGGGCTAATCTGTTTTAAATCCACAGTACACATTTTTGGTTTTTATTTTGAAAATGTGATGGAAATGAATGAGTAGAGAGTCTTTTGGTCACAGAAATCCCACTGTCACTCGTATATAACAATAATAGGAAAGAAAATTGGAATTAAAAAAAAAAAAAAGCTGGAGAAAAAGAGCACTGTCTAGCAGCCAGACTGAATTAAAAAGAAATCCATCCTAGTTCCACCAGTACCTTCTTAGAACTAAGACGTGGGGGATGTTTGCTCTATTCTCTGTTTACCTTCTCTAGACAAGACTAAACTTTTATTCTTTTTTTGTCTCTACGAAACCAAAATTGCAACAGTCACCACTCCATTCTCTAGTAATTTAGATCACCGGCATTTTTTAGATCTCTGGCACTCTTTCCAGTTTTCTGCCCGTAGGCAGGTTTCTTCAACAATATGCTCATCCTCAGGGTTCCCAGAAGGGTGGTGAGGGACAAATGCACTCAGTAAGTGGTGTACAGCAAAGAAAATTGCCCAGTGCCTGCCGCTGAGACCATGCCAAACTGTTACAAGGGCAGAAATAGTCTCACCCTTCTTATTTTTTCAGTTGGAAATAAAGTAAGGGCCTATGGATTGACACCCAATCACCATCTTTTCTTTATCCTACCTGGGACTCTGAAAAAGAAATTTCATTAATTTTTCATTTATAAAAATCATTTATAAAGAAATATATGTATCAGAAATCAAGCCAGCATAGACAAAGAAAATTTAGGCTGAGAATGAGTACCAAGAAGAAATGTTGATAAAAGATCCTTAAACACTTCACAGTTCTCATTTTTTACTATAATTAGGCGAGTTAGAACTTCGGAGAGGTTCTAAGACCTGAGTGTACATTTCTTGAGAGCCCAGTTGTCTGCTAATCCCAACTACTTCCCACAAGAAGGAAAAATCATAACATGACGGGATTGGGGCCCTCAGACTCCATGTAGGAGCTTTCCAGGGTCACTAAGTACAACGTACTCTGCCTTCCACAGAACTCTCAACTCAGCCCGGCCTCTCTGTCATCACCACCATTGCCTTAACACAGCCATTTCAGCATTTCTAATAATAATCTAGTAGGCTTCTAATTGGCCTCCCTTTCTACTATCTCCAGAAACACTCCACATACCCTACAAACTCTCCATACAAACTCACACCCATGCCTTCTATTCTGTGCCATTGTGGCATTCCCGTGAGTCAAATCACTCAATGACTCCTTATTGCCTTCAGGATAAAGTCCCAGGCTGGCAGGCATTATGTTCTGGTCTATTACCACATCTGCAGTACCTAGAGCAATGCCTAACCCTAGGTATGATGAAGAAGAAAGGATGAGAGGCAGAACAATGAAAGACACCCAGACAGATAGGTCCCTTCTACTTAAAAGGTTTGATAAATTCCTCTCTTGTCCTGTGCCCAGCCTAGAGCAGGCTCTCTCACCTTTACACATACTTCACGTCTACTGAAAGGGAAATTTCACCCTAGATAGTGGTCAGTGTGTTGGGTGTGTATGATGACCAAACATTCAGGAAGAAACTGGACAGTTTAGTCAGTCACTCAGTTATTTTGTTTAAAAATGCCAAACTTTGGAAACAACTGGATGTTTGGTTCTGTGGGACTATAAATGGAAGGGTCGGGGAATAGCTTACTGCCACTGAATGTAAGATATACATTGTCAGACATCAAATAATGTCTTTAAAATGTACTCTGCTTTTATTGGATTTTTTTCTGTTCTAAGTTCACCATTTTAACATCCATTTATTTATTATATATTTAAATAGGTGAGTCAAATTGGGAAAATTTACCATGGCAAGTATAAGCAATGATCACATTAGTTTTTTTCTTTAAATTTATTATTCAATAGCAGAAAAATCTACCAACTGAAATAGTGCTATATTTCTCATTTCCACTGTTTACTTTCATGGCCATTGATTTTATGTTTGCAATTTCTTCTTTCTCAGATATTAAAAATTTAAACTTTTGCTTTCCTAGGGATAATCCCAGAACTACACACTTGTAAAATGCTTCTAGTTTTCACTTTCAGCTTTTCAAATAATTGTACTTAATGACTTTCATATCTGGTAAAAAAAATACTTTCTATAATTGAAATTTTATGTACGAAAAATATTTCGCAAAACATATTCTATTGTCTGTCGCTCTTGAACAAAAAAACTGCCCTACAATAATATAAGGCAAAAATACTTTGATACACCCTCTTGTTTCTAGAGTAGCATTTCCCTGCTTAAATAAGCTAAATACCATAAATTCTAATTCTTTCTCTTCCCGTGAAGTTAGCTTATTAGGAAGTCAGAGTATACAATTCTTAGATGTTTTAGGTAACTTCTTAGGATCCTCTTCTTTTAGACATTCTTTGGAATGAATATATATAAGCATTTTTTAAATGTTCTCTTGTTACTCAGAGGTAAAAAATATGCCTTACCCTGACCAGATACCGCATAACAGGGCATCTTAGCAAATGATTTATACCAATTTGCATTGCTGGTTTTAGTTTCTCATATTTTTATTGCAGAATAAAGTAAAATATATGTATCTATAATATATTTATATATATATATACTTTTTGCTTTATTCAGAAAATATATGAACTTATTAAGAAATTGTACTCAATTACTTATTACCAAAAGTTTTGGCTCAAAATTATTTTCACTTTGTTCCCCTATGTAGGGTCACCACAGTGTGCAGGGTTCTTCGAGCCCAACAACTAGTCCTTCAGGGTTAACTCAGTTAACGTTAGAGAGCGTGCTGAGGAAGGCTGCAAGGTGGACAAGTAAAGGCTATCTAAAAAGTGCCTCCCCAGAAGCAGGAGCGTCAGAAAGCCAGACTTCCTTGGCAAAGCAGATAGATAGAAACGACTTTCAAAAGAGTTTGGTGCCTACACCGTGCCTTTCTCCCACTGGAAGAAGGAGTGAATCCTCTCGGAAAACTCCAGCTCCCATTATCAAAGCAAAGGACCCACCAGCCCAACAAGTGCCAGCTTCAACAAGCAAAACCTCCCTAAAGGAAATCTTAGGGGAAAAGTTAAAACGGATTCCTGAAGCATCTGTAAGTGGTTCTACTCTGGTTTGCATATGCAGGCAGTACTTCCTGCTGTGTTCTGTTCTGTTCCACTGCGCACACATTTTCAGCAATATCTATTTTTCATCATTTGGGTGATCAGTAATGGATTTTCTTTCCTATTCACATGTATTTTAGCTCAGTAACAGCAGCTGTTAAAAGAGTATATTGCACATCCCAACGATAATAGAATGCCTCATGTTTTTAATGAGAAAGATAATTATCATAATAGTTATTTTTTATTTCCCGGTTACTTCTCATAATTTTAGTTATCACTGCCTGCAAATTATAAATGAAGATCTTATTTTTGAGCCAAAGGCTTGCCAGTAAAATTGACAGATTTTCAATAACAATCTACATTAGGAGCCATAAAAACATCATTATTCTATTCAGTTTCTGGTCTCTTTGCAGCAATTCCCCAAATAATGAATGAGATGAGTGAAGGTTAACAGTAAAGCAGTGTCATTGAGTCAATCCCTAGGCTTACTTGGTGGCTATATTCATGTCCATCAGATTGATTTTTTTCCTTCCTGTGTTAGTACTTTTCTTCCTTCAATTCCCCCATAGCTGTACTTAGAAACTAGAGAACAAATGAAGCTACGCAGAACAAATGACACTTATATTCCATTTTTTTTAGAAGATTAAAGATTTTCTTTACTTTTTGTGTCCTAAGTATTCTGTGTGTGTTACAATGTAAAGCTTTGGTTCAATTATGTTCTAAGTACTTTAGAGTGGATTGTTATCTAGAACAGATAATAGACATACACATCATCATCAACAGAATAGAAATAACTAATATTTCTTAAACATTTGCCATGTGCCAGTTACTATGCCAAGTCTTTTTCCATAAAATATTTCACTCAGTCCTCACAATGACCCTGAGAGGTAGAGACTATCGTTATCCCCATTTTTCAGATGAGGAAACTGAAGTTCAGAATGGATATGCAGTTTGTTCAAGAACAGCAGCTAGTTAGCTGGGGAGTCACAACTTGAACCTAGGTTGTCTTGAGTCTAGAACTGCTGCCTGTGTGCTCCATGCTGTGCTGCATAAACATGTACTAAGTCTTATAAAAGCAATGGCCTCTCATCCAGAAACACCCAAAGATAAAGCAGTGCTTTCCTCTTTCTATTTCTCATGCTTGTGTGTGTGCGTGGGTGTATGCCTGTACATAAAAACCAGTAAATCACTTAACCTGGTGAAAATGGGTTTGTTTTGTGGTGATTTAGGATGAGAGTGATCTGTAGTATTTTTGCTTATTTTCCACTTTTGAAAATATTTCTGAAACAAATGTTCTTATTCCAGCTAACTGTGATTTTTTCTTTGGTTGTGCAAATAATTGGAATACAACTAGTAAACTAACCTTACAGATTTATTCTACAGCCCTGCTTCACTTGACTGCAGCCAATACTGGGCAGCCAAAAACAGAACCAGAGCAAGTCTGTGAGAAGCATGCCACTTCATTTTCCCCCTAACTTCTCTGCCACCAGCTTCTGTTAGGTAAAATCTGTCCTCCTATAGATCCAAAAAACTATTTCTTTTCCATCTTTTTATCTTTCTGTAGAAATAAAACCAGAACATGAAAATCAGCTTGGGAACTTCAGGCACAAGTGGACCTTAAGAACCTAGCCACTCAGCAAAGTACAATCCCTGAAAAATAGTGCTTTCTGGTAAAACCAGGGAATAATGAAAGGAGGGAGGGGATCAAAGTTTGGAGAGACAGCAGGAGACTTTCCCTCACCCGTCCTCTTCATTGAAGAGGCTTTTAGGATAAGACAGTTCCCAGAAACCATTTGGGTTATTTCAGGGACCCTTTTTATAGCTGCTCACTGCAGATTACAAAATCAAAGCCTGGCGTGTGTCTCTGCTGCACAGGATCCCTCTGAGTTACTACTGTTCCATTTTACAGCTAAAGAGACTGACAGAGCAGTCGCTTCAAAGGGCTGAAAGGGGGAATGAGCTTTATCCTTGGCGAGGGGATAAGGGCACAAGGGCATTGCTTCCCAGGGGTGCAGAGAGGTGTGACCTCAGTGTCAAAATTCAAACCAATAAAATTTGATCTCTAACAACACACGTGATCGCTATAATCCATGGCTCATATTTGTGAATGTGATCATCTCAGTTTAATATGGTATAAAATTATTGAAGGCGTAGGCAGTCTGCCCCATTTCAAAGTGAGTTTACAGTGGGAATGGAGTGTTCTTCAGAGACATCATTTAGAAAGGAGATTCATGGTCATAGTGAAAGGCTCTAATAATCAACATTCTCTCCACTTGATATTTGTGGCTTAAGAAGACGTGAAAACAAGTTTCCTCAAGTGTTGTGCGCCTACTAATTCCACAAACAGATTTTTTTCCCAGATCCCAGAAACCCATAAGAGTGACTATTTTTCATAATGACTTTACCAATATTTAATTCACACAATATAGAATTCAGCGTTTTTTAGTGTAATCACAGACTTGTGCAACCATCACCACTATCTAATTTTAGATCATTTTCATCACTCCAAAAGAAACTCCATACCCGTTAAATCACTCCCCATTCTCCCCTCCCCCCAAACTTATGGCAACCACTAACCTACTTTTTGTCTCTATGGATTAGCCTATTCTGGATATTTCATTTAAATGGACTCAAACAATATGTAGCCTTTTGTGTCTTACTTCTTTCACTTAGCATAATGTTTACAAGTTCCATCTCTGTTGTAGCATTTCATTCCTTTTTATGCCTGAATAATAATCCATTTTATGGGTATGCCATGTTTGTTTATTCATTTATCAGTTGATATTTGGCTTTTCCACTTTTTGGCTATTACGAGTGATGCTGCTATGAACATTCATGTGCAAGTTTTTGTGTGGACATATCTTTTCAGTCCTCTTGGGTATACAGTCATGTACCACATAACATTTTTGTCAATGATCGACCTCATATACGTTGGTGGTCTCATAAGATTAGTACCATATAGCCTAGGTGTGTAGTAGGCTATACCATCTAGATTTGTGTAAGTACACTCTATGATCTTCACACAATGACGAAATCTCCTAATGATGCATTTCTCAGAGTATATCCCCTTCATTAAGTGACACATGACCATATACCTTAGAGTGGCATTGCTGAGTCATACGGAACTTTAATATTTAACTCTTGAGAAATTCCCAAACTGTTTTCCAAAGTGGCTGTACCATTTTACATTCCTACCAACAATATAGGGGAGGAGGCAATTTCTCCACATCTTAGTAAACACTTCTCATTGTCTGCCTTTTTTATTTAAGCCATCCTAGTGTGTGTGAAGTGGTGTTTTACTGTGGTTTTGGTTTGCATTTCCCTAATGACTAAAGATGTTGAGCATCTTTTCATGTGCTTATTAGCCATTTGTATATCTCCTTTGGAAAAACGCCTATTCAAATCTTTTGCCTATTTTTAATTGGATTCTTTGTCTTTTTATTGTTCATTTCTCAGAGTTTGGATACAAGTTCCTTGCCAGATATATGATATTCAGATATCTTCTCCCATTCTGTAAGTTGTCTGTCCATTTCTTGATGGTGTCTTTCGAAGCACAAGAGCTTTTAATTTGATGAAGTCCAGTTTATCTATTTTTTTATGCTGCTTGTGCATTTGACATTATATCTAAGAAAGTATTGCCTAATCTAAGTCACAAAGATTTACTCTTACATTTTCTTCTAGGAGTTTTATAGTTTTGCCCCTTAAATTTAGTCCTATGATTCATTTTGAGTTAATTTTTGTATATAGTGGGAAGTAGGGGTTCAACTACATTTTTTGCATGTGGATATTCAATTGTGCCAGCACCATTGGTTGAAAGACTGTTCTTGTAGCCTAGCAGTTAAGTTTGGCATGCTCCGCTTCAGCAACTTGGGTTCGCAGGTTCAGATCCCAGGCGCAGACCTACACCACTCATCAGCCATGCTGTGGTGGTGACCCACATATAAAATAGAGGAAGGTTGTCATGGATATTAGCTCAGGGCTAATCTTCCTCAAGTGAAAAAAGAAGAAGATTGGCAACAGGTGTTAGCTCAGGACTAATCTTACTCAGCAAAAAAAGAAAAACTATTCTCTCCCCATTGAATTGTCTTGTCACTCTTTTTGAAAATCAGTTGACCATACATTTAAGGGTTTATTTCTGGCCTCTCAATTCTATTCTGTTTATCTATATGTCTATCCTTATGCATACCACACTGTCTTGATTACTATAGTTTTGTAGCAGGCTTTGAAATCAGGAAGTGTGAGTCCTCCAACTTTGTTCTTCCTTTTTTTGATTGTTTTTGCTATGCTGGCTCCCTTGCATTTCCATATAAATTTGAGGTTCAACTTGTTAATTTCTGCCAAAAATGCAGCTAAGATTTTGCTAGGGATTGTGTTGAATCTATGGATCAATTAGGGGAATATTGCCATCTTAACAACATTAAGCTTTCTGATCCATGAGATGTCTTTCCATTTACTTGTGTTTCTAATTTCTTTCAGCGATGTTTTATAGTTTTCGTTATACAAGTTTTGCACTTCTTTTGTTAAATTTATTCCTAAGTATATTATTCTTTTTGATGCTATTGCAAATAGAATTGTTTTCTTAATTTCATTTTTGATTTGTTCATTGCTAGTGTATAGAAATACAAGAGATTTTTATATTGATTTTATATCTTGCCACCTTGCTGAACATTTATTAGTTCTAATAGTGTTTTTGTGAATTCCTTAGGATTTTTTATATACAGGATCATATCATTGCTAACAGAGATAGTTCTACTTCCTTTTCAATCTGGATGTCTTTTTTTTTTTTCTTACCTAATTGCCTCCACAAATTGATTAATTTGAATGGAAAACTTTTCTTTCTTTCAAGATATTTAAAATTTAATACTTTGACTAGTGTGGCCCCAGTATTGAATTCTAACACCGACATGATCAGCTCAGTCAGGCCTAGAAGGATTCTACTAGTATGACTAATAGGAAGTATACTTGATGTGAGAAGAAAATTTGGAGAATTATCCTGGGACTAGAAGTCCATCTAACATTAATAAAATGCATATGTGAAATAACCTGTGCCAGCTAGCATTATAGTCCATATATGTAGACTGCTGACATGTATGGGGTTTCTACCACCTAAGCTGGGTTTCTAAAATAAAGGACTGATGGGATACAGCTATTGTGGTTCTACTTCTGGATAAGTAAGAGCATCCCCTCTTCTGTTGAGTGCCTGTCAGGCCAGGTGTTCTCCCAGGTGCTGGAGATACGCTGACCAAGACAGATGAGGCCTCTTTCCTCAGGGGCCTTATATCTTTTAGGAGATACACACAATGAACAAACAAGTACATAAAATGATTCTAAACTATAATAAAGGCATAGGAAGAAGAAAACAGGGTGATGCTATAGAGTAGCAGAGTTGAATGTAATGGTAGGTACTTTAAATGTTATCTGACTGAGTAGGTGACATTTGAGCTGAGATCTAAAGTTTGAGATGAAGCCAGCCATGCAGAGAACCTGGGAATAATGTTTTAGGCATCAGGAACAGTAGGTACAAAGCTCCTAAACTGGGCATCTTTGAGGAATAAAGGAGGCCTGTGTATCTGGGACATAGGGGCAAGGGGAAAGTGGAAGAGGCTGAGGTTAGAGAGATAAACAGGGCCCAGATCACGTAAGGTCAGGAAGGCTATGGTGAGCAGGGTGGCCTTTATTCCAAATGCAATGGCAAGTCTTTGAAAGGTTTAAGCAAGGCAATGACAGTTACATTCAAAGAGTTTCCTCTGGCTGTGTCAGGAACAGATGCAACAGAGCAAGGGGGGAAGCAGGGAGAGCAGTTGAGGCTGCCCTCTGATAGGTCAGAGCAGAGACAAAGAGAAGTGGCAGATTACTGGAATCATTGAGAGATGGGACTGGCAGGAGGCAGGGAGGAGGAAACAGGTGGAAGTAGGGATGACTCTCAGGTTTGGGACTTGAGCACCAGGCGAATGATCATGTCATTTACTGGGCTTTGCAAGACTGCAGGCAGATCTGAGCCATCAACTTAGCCGTCAAGGTACTGCAATCAGGAATTGTTCGTGGACATCCCATTGAAAACCTGTGTTCTCACAAAGCGCCAACACGAAGCAACTTTACGACAAAGAAAAATTAAAGGTTCCTGCAAAAGGAAGGGCAGGAGAACTGTCTGTCTAATCCCCTGAGATAGACGAGCACCAGTAAATCTTAAGGAACGCTTACTGAAATTGATTTGCTAACTGCTTAGTAAACTTCTTCCTTGCAGTGTTTTATTCATATTTTAATAGAGTTCTCTATTATTAAATTAAAATACTTTTAATTAAGAAAGGAGTACAACCCTCTGGGTAATATTCCAGCCATGTAGATAGCTGGTAATTAAACTTTTCCACATGTATAACTGCACTCAAACAATTTTGAATGAGTCATTTTAAACCTGCCAGTGTCATTATGTACATCTTTAAACAAACAAACAAAAAAGATGTATATAACAGGCTTTGTGGTTCCAGAAAAAGTTTAAGCTTTTTGAAGAATGGTTATTTTCAATAAGAAAGACAAAATAAGCTACCAATTACAACTTCAGGTATTCTCTTTAGGAAGACATGACTTTTTATAGGAAAAAAATTGTAAAATGAATCATATATAACTTTTGAGTTTAATTTTCACATTTCCATTTTTGAAAATCAAAACTGACTTATGGAGGACACTTTTAAAGATATTTTAGCCCGTGGTATAACGTGAGCAAGTTTTTCTTTTATTTGTCAAGCCATATCCTTTGGATAATGAAAACAGGTTAGTTTCATGGTAATCCCTGATGAACTTGAGCCCATATTGGAGTAGGGAGTATCTGTCCTCATATTTTTTTAAAGTAATAAAAGTTTACTATTCTTTGCAATTTGTGCCCTACAAACTTAGAGGAAAATGAATTTGGAAATTATTTTAGAGTTTTAAAGGCATTGTTCCGTTACATAAAGTTCTACATTTTCTAGGATATATAATACTCTTTGTTCAGAGGGAAGCCATCTGTCTCTCTTTGAATTTGCCACTCAAGTATGCCATTTGCAGCTGTCTTTCAACAATACCTCATTGTTCGAAGAATTCATAAATGTCTTTCTGACCCCTGACTTGCTTCAGCTACAACAGTATTCCATTGTTGCAAAATACCTGTTTCAGGGTCCGGTTGCCCTGTGTCTTACACATATGTCCGTCTTCCTGGCCCAGCTATGCAGGCTCACATGGGGGTGACTCTCCGTCCCTCAGCAGCCACCACCACATGTGCCCACTGGCCTCATGCTGCCCTGGGCCACCTGATATACAGCCTTCCCTTTGCCACTCTCGGGGCCTTCCCCAAACAGGGCTTTATGTCAAGTCTATCTGCATTTTCATTCTTCAAAACTGAGAAGTCAAGAGTGGACGCCACAGTTCAGAGCACCAGCTCAAATCAGACAGACCTGGATTTGAGTCCTGGCTTGGCTGCTTCTTACCTATGTCACCTTGGACACATTCCTTAACAGCTTTGAGCTTCGGTTACCTCATTTATAAATTTGGAGAAAATAATAATACTTATTCCATAGGGTTGTTAGGAGTATCAAATGAGACAGTGCATATAGAACACTTAGCCCATAATCTGATAGGATGTTTTCTTCTACCTATTTCTAAGTAGTTAGAAATGTAAACCTGTATGCTTGGCATTCTAAAGCAAACCTTTTCAAGTTCAAGAAAATTTCAAAAACTAATTATTGGTACTGTTTACATGTGATAGCTGTATGTGCTTCTTGTCTTCTGTTTATAATTGAATCAAGGGATAACATAAGGATGAATTAATGGGTCACTTCTGGCAGGTAACATATTGATATTTTCTCGAGGATACACTGAAGAGAGAAAAATATTTAGAAACAAGACACGATGTCTCTCCAGTCATTCCCCAGAGTCAACCCTCTGTGTGCCTACCGTGTTACCAGAGCTAAATCGTAGATGTATAGCTTCATGATTGATGGAGTGAAATGAATTTGGGCAGGACTAGTAGCATTTCATAAACCATAGTGTTAACCATGGTAAGAATGTTTCAATTGTTAATTCGGACACTCCTGCCAATTAATAGCCTTTGGAAAAGAGTCTGATATTTGATGTTTGTCAAAACTGCACTCTTTCCTTGCCTCTGAAAAAACAAGGTCGTTATCTCAGTTTTATCTGTCAGTGTACTGCTGAGGATATTTCTGAAGCTACAGAATTTAATGATTAAATACATTTGTGCTACTAGTAAAAGTATGTGCATTAGGCATAGAAATTTCCCAGGAATTTGCTCCTATCCCTGTGCCTTCTTTTTGAATATTTTTCAGTCTAAACTCCTGGTTATGCTACAGAGTGGTTTGTTCCTTTCCCTTTCTTTGTATCTAGTATCTAATTTGGTTGTTGACCAAGACAAAACCATCTGGACTATAAATAGTTAAAATAATTTAAGATGGAATTGTGGTCCGAAATTTGGGGAAGATATGGAACTGCAAAAATCATTAGGACATTTTGATATCTCCATTTCTGAGCAGGTAGGTATGCAAACAATATGCCAGTTACTCTAATGAAGAGGAGCAATTTCAAATTCTCAAAAATTTCAGAAATTATAGTTAGACTTGACAAAAATTAAGAGACTTTCATAAGTATGAATCAATGAAATTACGTTGGTTGTTTAGCCAACATACTGTAACATTTCACTGTCAGTTCTCCAATATTCTAATGCTAAGGTTAGCATCCTATTAGTCAAATTTTTATTGAAGAAATCAATCTTCTTTGATGCCTTGGGTTTTTTAATTTTAAATAGGACCAAATCATACTTGCCATTTTCCTACTTTATGTAAGAAGTGCTAGGCTGACAGTATCTCCTAAACACATTGAGATCAAGATCTTTGATTAAGAACTTTGTGACTTTAAGGGTTTGGGGTACTTGCCATGTGCCAGGCTCTCTAGAAGGTGCCCTACACTCTATCTCCAGTCTCCATCTGCACCCTCATGAGAGGCCTGCCTTCTTCCTGTTTGACAGATGAGGAAGCAGATCTTTAGCTTATTTACATCTATTAAGTGACAAAGCAGAGTGTCAAACCCAGGAGTCTGGGCCGGAAAAGACAGTGCACCTTCCACCTTCCACCACACTGGACCACCCTCCCCAATTAAAGGCCACTAAAAGAATTCTGTGATCGTGTGGCAACTTAACTTCTATTTCCACTTGAAGCTTTGAAATATTGTAATGTACAGCGGCATGCATACAAGACGGATACTTGTATATCTGTCTTTACTGTATTACAACCAAACTGTTTTACATTCTAAAACAGTTCAAACTTACTTAAAGTTATCATCTTCCCACTCCAGAAACATCCGCTGGCTTACTTCTGGTATTTTCCTGTCTATAAGCAGTCTCAGTAATTGTTTTGCTCTTGGTTCTTTAAATAATGTTTTAAACTACCATTTATTGAATGGCTACTATGCTTGTCCCATGTAGAAGGCATATCCTTGAATATAGTATAAGACCTGTTCAATTTGGTTTTACTGGATTCCTTCTAGTCTATAGTTTATTGTTAAAATAAGGAAATACTCTGAACTCAGAAGACAGGTGCTGGAAAATTACAAATTGTTTTTCAGCTCACTTTAAGGTTAATAAGAGTTCAGTTACAATTGTCAGAGAATTCTTTCTGAAAATTAGCAAGCTGACCATCAAGGAAAAATGCATGGAAGTGTACTTCTATTTAGGTCATGGATTAAAGGGTATTCTATACAAATATAGCACATCAATATAAAGCTCCTTTCTTAAAAATCCTTTCACGCCCCACCCCCCAAAAAAACAAAACAAAGCACAAGAGAGAGCCACATATATGAGATAGTAGGTTATCTCTTTGAGAGGAGTTTTGCCACTGTTGGGTTTAATCACCCAGGAATTCTCTACTGAGACATTCTTAAGGAATTAGTGTGCATAGAGAGTGAAGTATGGTTTGAGTCAGGGGTTGTCAAGTGTCTCCAGGTCACATGCCGAAATGTTTATGACAGACATCTCAGAGGCGGCATGGGGTCTGATTACGCCGAGGTCCACTTGACTGCTATTGACATAAAACACAATCTAGATTCTGACCAATTGGTTCTTTTGAATAGCCTGACTCCTGATTTATGCTGTGTGAGCTGACATAGCATCCCTTAAATTTAGCAAAGTTTTTCAAGTTGTCCTGTGGCTTGGTCTTTAAGTTTTGATTTACCTCTTTGCATGGTGAAGACACATGCTGAAAGCTGCCATATATTGTGAAGGAGTTATGTTCTCAAGTATGTGTCACTTACAGCTCATGTTTGTGGCTTCTGTCTTCTCTTCATTCTTATTGTTAATAGGCCTGCATCTTCAATGAATCACAACAAACTTTCTTATGGGATACATAGCTCAAGAATTTGAAACAAATCTTCAAAGAGTGCTACTTGGTGAAGAGATGCCCTGGAATTAATTTACCATCAGCTATTACTTAACATGTCAATGTAGAAATTAAACACTGTCTGCAAATAGCAACAGGGAGAAGACTAATCTTCAAATTAAAAATGCCAATTAAAGTTTAAAATTAGCTTTGGAAAATGGACTTCTACTACTTTTCTTGATGTCATGTTGGGATTCAAAAAAACTTCCAAGGGGCCATCCCAGTGGCAGTTTAGTTTGCGCACTCTGCTTCGGTGGCCCAGGGTTCACAGGTTCAGATCCCAGTTGTGGACCTGCACATTGCTCATCAAGCCATGCTGTGGTGGCATCCCACATACAAAAATAGAGGAAGACTGACACAGATGTTAGCTCAGGGACAATCTTCCTCACAAAAAAAAAAACAAGTTCCCAAACTTCCTAGTTACAGCTTCATAAATCTTAATAATAAATGCAAATTTAAACTACCAGTACTGACTCACCGACCACATTTACAAAATGCCTTTTCCCCCCCACTAAGATAATCCAGAGTAAGGTGCTAATGATTAACAACTAATCACTATGAAGAAATCTTTTTTGAGTCTTAGACTTCTTTGCTGTTGTTGGTCATGGAGAAGTACGTATATCATAAACAGATACATTGATGAATTTTCACAAACTGAACAAACCCATGTGACTGTGATCTAAATCCAGAAAGCCCCATTGTGCTTCCTCCCTGTCACTGTCTCTTCCTGTCAGTATCCCCTCGACCCCAAGACTAGTTTTACCAATGTATACTCTCTTGTCTCTGGTTTCTGTCACTTAGCATTTCATTTGTGAGACTCAATATATCACTCATTTCATTGGTATATAGTGTCCTACTGTGTGACTATCACACCATTTATTTATCCACTCTACTGTTGATGGGCATTTGGGTAGCTTCCATTTAGGAGCTATTAAGAATATGTCTTTTGGGGGCTGGCCCCGTGGCCGAGTGGTTAAGTTCACGCGCTCCACTGCAGGCAGCCCAGTGTTTCGTTGGTTCGAATCCTGGGCGCGGACATGGCACTGCTCATCAAACCACGCTGAGGCAGCGTCCCACATGCCACAACTAGAAGGACCCACAACAAAGAATATACAACTATGTACCGGGGGGCTTTGGGGAGAAAAAGGAAAAAAATTAAAAATCTTTAAAAAAAAACAAACAAACAAAAAAAAAAAGAATATGTCTTTTGGTAGAATCTTAGACTTTTAGTAAGACTTGGGCAGGGAAGTGGAAAGTATTTGGTCTTATAAGGTTTAGATTAAATTCTAGGTATTTCCATCCTTGTTACTTTGGAACAGTATTACTGATTTCCTTTCTAAAACAGTATGTATAAGTATCTCTAGGCTATTTAATGCTTTCTATGAATGTAAGCTCCATATTTCTAGCTTCCCATGTTTTCCTGCCTGATGGTTAGAATATGCTGTCATACCACCCTCCTTTCCTTCAAGGCCCAGCTTAGGGACCATCTCCTCCATGAAGCCTTGACTGATCCTATAAGAAGTGACCTCTCTTTTCTGAAATGCCAGACTACTTGGCATATCTCCCTTTTCTCAGATGGCCTTTTATGTTATATTGTTGTAACAGCCACCATCTCCTTTGCCGTAGCACTTTTTGTGTCTTGGTGTAACTTAAAAGAATACACAAAGTCGGAGATTGTTTGGTAGACCTTTTATTAAGAGTTTTTACAACATGATGCTCCCTATGTGGTGGGTGGCAGGCACTGTCACAATGCAAACCTGATTCAGAAAGAGTGTGTCAGAGATTTTATGGACTCCATAATGAGAATGACGACCCAATTTTCTCCCAGTTCTATTACTCTCCCATCCATGTGGAATAGAATCAGGTTCTTCATCTGATCTTATTAATCCATGGCCATGTCTCATTTTGGCTCTACACCACCATTGTAAACTTAGCTTTGTGTCACCCATAGTTCAGTAGAACTGGTTCTTATCTAAGGCTCACAAAGTTCTATAAGCAGATGGTTGATCGATTAAGCTATTCTGTCTTAAAATTTTGGGAAAAGAGGTTAGGCAAAGGGCATCAAGTTGTTTTTGTTTGTTGTGTTTTATCATTCTGCTGGAGTGAACAGTTTTCCTTTTAATCATTATCAAGGTTCTGTGTGATTATTAATACTGTACCTCAATATATGCTGCCTTATTTTTGTCGTTATTGTTGATAGTGCCCTCAAGTAGATTCCGACTCCTGTCTACCCTGTGGATAGCAGAACAGAGCCCTGCCCGGTCTTCTTGCACCATCCTCTCACCTTCCAGCGCTACATCAGGCAATGCTCTGCTGCTATTCATAGGATTTTCATGGCCAATTTTTTGGAAGCGGTGGCCAGGTCCTTCTTCCTAGTCTTAGTCTGGAAGCTCCAATGAAACCTGTCCACCATGGGTGACCCTGCTAGTATTTGAAATACTGGTGGCATAGCTTTTAGCATCACAGCAACACGCAGCCGCCACGATATGACAACCAACAGACGGGTGGTGTGGTTCCCTGACCAGGAAGCGAACCCTGGGCCACAGTTGCGAGTGCACCAAATCTTAACCACTAGAGCACCAGGGCTGACACCTTACTCATTTCTTTATAGCTTTTAATTGCCCTGCTAGATTGTAAGGCCTGTGAAAGAAGGGACCACATCTTACTTGTCTTTATAGCTTTGTGGTCGTAGGCTCCCAATAATGTCTGAAGAAAGATCAATGAAAATGAATGCCTTGAATGGCTTTGTGAGCAAAGACTTGCCTGGGAATCAGAGCACAACTGAATTGTATACTTGAGCCCATTACCTCATTCCTAAAACAAATCTGATTGATAATGTCTCCCTTCTTTCCTATAAAAGAGATGAAATTGGGTTATACATAACATTTTGAGACTTTTAGAGATAGAATTACATGAGGCACTTTGCCTCTCAGCAGTTGCATAATTTAGTTAGATGACATCTTGTGCTGGAGTCCACTTTAATGTGAAGACTTTATTGCAAGCCTTCTTTTAAAAAAAAGAAAACTTAATGACTTAGCCTTTCTGGTGATTTTGAAATGGTTTAAGAGATTGCAAATCAAGAATATATCCCAGGATCAAGTTAATTACCTGTCTCTGCCACCAGTTGCTCTATTCGTGACCCTGGAGAAAGTCGCTTCCCTCTCTCTGCTTATTTTTGACTGCCCCTTGCAGGGTATTGTCAGAATACATTTTACTGTTGAATGAAGCAAAATCATGGAAATGCAACGTTCTAAGAATACTTGGCACTGACAGTTCCTGGCACATAATAGGGTCTCAGTAAGTATTTGTGCAATAAATTATTGGATCAATCAATCCATCCATTACCACTGCAGATTACTACAGTAGTCCACCCAGGTGTTATTTCCCCAGCCTCTGCTTTAGTACTGCCAGTGGTAGAAAGAGTTCACTCCCTCTGAAGGCCACTCAATCCAGTTGTCAACAAATTTAATTACTGTCAAATTGCACCTTAGACTTCTATGAGCCTTTCTCTAATTCTACTGGGAAGTTTGTCGCTTCTGTTGCATTCCTCAAGTATCTTAGTCATCCCTCTCTTGTAGTATTTATCACATGGTACATTATAATACCCTGTTATATAATACCTGTTATGTCTCCCTTTCTAGACTGTGAGTCATATTTTCTTTATACTCCCAGCTCCTAGAATAGTACAGAACGGATGAAACACTGGATGGAGAGGGACAGAGCAAATGAGAGGAGAGAATAAATAACAACACAGAGTGTATATATTGATTGCCAACTCAGTTGTCTCCTAAGAGGGATGTACTCACCCCAGGAGGTGTGTACCAAAGACAATTCATTGAGCTTCAGGAAGAAAATTTTAAAACTATTTCCTTTTATTTTTTAAAGCTCAGCCATTTTAATTTCTATTTTCTTTTGGTGTATGCTTAATGCTATCCATACTATTTTAATAGAGTTGTACATGTGTTTAGTTTATACATAAACATATATTGGGGAGGTACATACTCAAACATTTTCTGCTAAAAGTGCAAATCATAAGTTTGGAGACCCCTAGTATAGCTCTTTGTTAAGTACTATGCTAAGCATTTGATATATATTATTTCATTTAGTCCACAAAAATCCCATGAAGTATGTACTATGGTTCCTATTTTATAGATGAAGAAACTGAGGCACAGAGAGGTAAGGTAATTTGCCCAATTACATAGAACTGATAAATAGTGACACAAGGGCCCAGACTCAGATGTCTCTGGCTTTAACCACTGTCCCATTCTGTCTTATTTTTCTGTCCTAGCACCTAGGGTTGTACGTCAGGCACAGCACAGGCCTGTGGATTAATTTAATAAATTAAATGGATAAATCAGTCATACTAAGTACATATTAAAGCTTTCTTCTTAAGAAAAATTGTGAAAAAGAAAATAAAATTTCCTTTTTCATTGTAAAAGCATGTATTGGCAGTGACGAGGGAAATAACATGTCTATGCGACACATTAGAATCTTTGGTTCCATTTCTTGACAGAAAACTGAAGTGAAGGACAGAAGTCATTTGTCCACTGTTGAACCTAAAGTCAGATGACTGATCCTGTTCACATCTGATTACTGAACTCCCTTTTTTATTGAGATATAATTCATATACCATAAAATTCACCCTATTAAAGTGTACAATTCAGGAGTTTTTAGTATATGCACAAGATTCTGTAACCATCACCACGAACTTATTTTAGAGCATTTGCATCACTGCAAATGCCCACACACAATAACAGTCAGTTTCCATTCCCTCTCCCCCAACTCGCTGGCAACCACTAATTTACTTTCTGTCTCTATGAATTTGCCTATTCTGGACATTTCATATGAATGGAATCATACAATCTGTGATCTTTTGTCTCTGACTTCTTTCACTTAGCACGATTTCAAGGTTCATCCATGTTGAGCATGTGTAAGTACTTCATTACTCTTTATGGCTGAATCCTGTTTCATTGTATGGATAAACAAATACCCCTTCATCAGTTGATGGACGTTTGGTCGTTTCCCCTTTTTCACTATGAACATTAATGCTATGAACATTCGTGTGCAGGTTTTTCTGTGAACATGTGTTTTCAGTTCTCTTGGGTATATACCCAGGAGTGAATTGCTAGGCCACATAGTAACCTACATATAATGTTTTGAGAAGCCACCAAACTTTTCCAAAGTGACTGTACCATTTTACATTCCCTCCAGCGGTGTGTGAGGATTCCAATTTCTCCACATCCTCACTAACACTCGTTATTGTCTGTCTTTTGTATTATAACCATCCTAATGGGTTTGAACGGTATCTCATTGTGCTGTTGATTTGTATTTCTCTGACAATGATATTGAGCATCTTTACTCATGTTTATTTTTCCCCCAACTATTTCTTTTGAATTTAGATTATTTCTTTCTCCCTTTTTTTAATGTTTTTTGTTGGAATATAAATGTTGTTGTTCTTATCTGTTTTGCCCCAAGAACTCTCAAAGCATATTAAATACTAATGAAATCTCCAATTCACGATTGCATGGCCTCTCAGGGTGCCAAGCTGCTGGAGCCATGAACTGTAAGAATTTAAGTGAGTTTCAACAGGCAACTTTCCAAAAAACTTCCACATCACATTGTTAGATCACAAGCTTTCATAACCCCCAAATTATGATGATGATAATGCTTTATTAAAAAGCTTTTAATGTCACAGGAACACCAATAATTTTTTTTTCAAAATTATATTTTCTTAACCTTTTACATCCCTATGAGGCAAAGAAGAGGCAAAAGAAGGCAGTAGCTATTTCAGAGGGTCCTCTGAGAAAGTAAGTGTAGAGGTTTGAATATCTAAAACATTCTCTTTGTCATAGAAAAAAACTTTTTGAGCGCAATCAGTGTTTCCAAATGTACAAGAAAACTTCAAAATTGTTTTTAAATTATATGCCATCCTGGATGGCATATAATTACATTACATCCTGGGTGTAAATCACACTGCTCGTATGAGAAGCTAGCATTTTAGCATCGTTGAAATTAACATTTACTATCAGATTTGGTTTGGGCCAGAGAGAAAGGAAAGGTTTTAAAAATTCCATATGCCAATTTCTGTCCTGTACATTGAAAGAATATTTATATTAGCCTCTAAAGTTCTGTGGTAGTATTCTTGGGGAAAAAAAATGTGCTTGACAGATTCAATGTGAAGTCCGTATCCGTCTAAGTGTTTATTGTAGCTGCAAGGTCTTTCTGGCTTTCAGACCTTACATGTTCCCATCTTACATTCACTTTTTACGTAATGGCTTTTAACAGCATTAGTCATCTCAATCTTAATGTAAGTTGAATGTGTTTGGTCATAATGTTCAGAATGATGAAATTCATCAATTCCCTCATAAACTGGACTTTTTTATGGAAAGTGATTTTTCTTTTTAAAAAAACTGCTTTGAATTTTTGTTTATTTAGTCTATCTTCAAGTACTGGTTGAGCAACAGACATTGGCAATACAATGGGTGTAAGACAGTCATGGTGCTTGCTTTGTAGAGCTCATAGACTACCTGTGAACTACAAAAATAATTATATAACTGCAACTGTGATAAATGCTAAAAATGAACACTTTAAGATTCTATGAAAGCACAGATTGTGGAGGAGCTGACCCAGTTTGTGGTTATCAGAAAAGGCTTGCCTAAGGAAATGACATGTAATTTGTGACCTAAAGGACCTGTAGGAGTTAGCCAGCACACGGGGCTCAGGGGAACAGCCTGTGCACAGGCACTGAGGCAGACATGAGCTTGATGCTTTTGAGGAGCTTAATGAAGGACAGTGTGGCTGATGTGTCAGAGCCAAAAGACAAGGTGAGGCAGGTGCAGTGTAGGCATTGTGGAAAGGCGTGTCAAGGATCTGGGCCTCTGTCACTAGTGAGCCGTAGAAGGGGTTAAGGCTGTGGAGTAGCATTTGTTGGTAGCTCATAAAAGTAAGAAAGACCAAGTGACCCTTTGATCTGTCACTTTATTCTCTCTTGGTCAGGAATATGACTGGAGAAACTATCAGCCCAGCCAGATGAGTGAATCCGAGTTGCAAATGCTGGCAAGCCTACGGCGGCAACAAAATGAAGAACTGGAGGACACTGGGGCTTCCCATGGCCTGAGTGCATCCCAGGTTGACAACTGTAATGTCAGCATAAGTACCAGCAGTGATGACACAACCACCTGGAACTCCTGCCTGCCACCTGTGAGTCCAGGGCTTCGCATCTTTGTTTATTGCCTTAACGAGGAACAGGCTTCTTTCTCACAAAACCCAGCCTGGCCTGGGAAAACTAGGGCCAAAGTGAAAACACTCCCCATGAGAAATATTCAGAGCCCACTTTGAAATAGCACTTAGGTCTGGGGGCATTGTCTTTTCTTAAATTGTCATATTTACCTTCAGATAATGTATGTTAATTACGTGATGATACATAAAACCATACATTGAAAGAAAAAAGAATAATTGTACTGTAGACTATGGGTGTCCCATTGCATCCCCAGCTCCTAGCACAAGCCCTGGCACATAGAAAGGGGTCAATATTTGTTAAATAAATATTTGTTAAATGAATGAACAAAAAGGAAGAGAATATAGATATAGTAAGTATTGTTTAGATATGAGGGCAGAAAAGAACCTTCTGTGGAAGTAACCAGATGTTTACTGACTCCTCCCTGTGTCTACGGACCATGATAGATGCTGCAGGTGCTTCAGTAGCTCCTATTGTCCCATCTGTTTATACAGTTAAAGCACTTTTAAATATGACTCTTCATCCTCCCTATGGACTGGCAGAGGAGTTGGAGCAGATCAAGGTCTTCCTGTTTTTCAGGTGAAGAAACTAAATCTTAGGCCCAAGCTTCCACACGTGGTCAGTGGTGGAGCCCAGAGCAGAGCCCAGTGTTTTGATTCAGTCCGTTCTCCACAATACTGTCCTCAAGGATCTTATGGCTTAGCTGAAAAGACAAAGCAGAAACATGGAAACCACAGTCCTGTACAGCACAAGAAATGTCATGAGCCAGAGTAATAAAATCATTATTATAATAATGGTAATCAGAGCTACCATTTCTTTAAGCCTAGAGACATTTTAAGATTTCCATAGGCCCAAGGAACATTTACTCATAAGGCCACATTCAACATGAGATCAAATATTAAAATACACTTTCATCCAATAGTAAATATGAATTTTTTAATATACAGTTTTTGAAAAGAACTATAAAATTGTGTAACTTTGATTCATGTTTGTTTTTTTTTTTTTTTTTATTAATGTTATGATGGATTACAAGCTTGTGAAATTTCAGTTGTACATTTTTGTTAGTCATGTTGTGGGTACACCACTTCCCCCTCCGTACCCTCCCCCCACCCCCCCTTTTCCCTGGTAACCACCGATCAGATCTCCTTCTCAATATACTAATTTCCACCTATGAGTGGAGTCATATAGAGTTCGTCTTTCTCTGACTGACTTATTTCGCTTAACATAATGCCCTCGAGGTCCATCCACATTGTTGTGAATGGGCCAATTTCGTCTTTTTTTATGGCTGAGTAGTATTCCATTGTGTATATATACCACATCTTCTTTATCCAATCATCAGTTTCTGGGCATGTAGGCTGGTTCCACGTCTTGGCTATTGTAAATAATGCTGCGATGAACATAGGGGTGCAACGGACTCTTGAGATATCTGATATCAGGTTCTTAGGATAGATACCCAGTAATGGGATGGCTGGGTCATAGGGTATTTCTATTTTTAACTTTTTGAGAAATCTCCATACTGTTTTCCATAGTGGCTGTACCAATTTGCATTCCCACCAACAGTGTATGAGGGTTCCTCTTTCTCCACAACCTCTCCAACATTTGTCGTTCTTGGTTTTGGATGTTTTTGCCAATCTAACGGGGGTAAGGTGATATCTTAGTGTAGTTTTGATTTGCATTTCCCTGATGATTAGCGATGATGAACATCTTTTCATGTGTCTATTGGCCATATTCATATCTTCTTTTGAGAAATGTCTGTTCATGTCCTCTGCCCATTTTTTTGATCGGGTTGTTTGTTTTTTTGTTGTTAAGCAGTGTGAGTTCTTTGTATATTATGGAGATTAACCCTTTGTCGGATAAGTGGCTTGTAAATATTTTTTCCCAATTAGTGAGCTGTTTTTTTGTTTCAATTCTGTTTTCCCTTGCCTTGAAGAAGCTCTTTAGTCTGATGAAGTCCCATTTGTTTATTCTTTCTATTGTTTCCCTCAACTGAGGAGTTACAGTGTCCGAAAAGATTCTTTTGAAACTGATGTCAAAGAGTGTACTGCCTATATTCTCTTCCAAAAGACTTATTGTCTCAGGCCTAATCTTTAGGTCTTTGATCCATTTTGAGTTTATTTTGGTGTGTGGTGAAAAAGAATGGTCGATTTTCAATCTTTTGCATGTGGCTGTCCAGTTTTCCCAGCACCATTTGTTGAAGAGACTTTCTTTTCTCCCTTGTAGGCCCTCTGCTCCTTTGTCGAAGATTAGCTGTCCATAGATGTGTGGTTTTATCTCTGGGCTTTCAATTCTGTTCCATTGATCTGTGGACCTGTTTTTGTACCAGTACCATGCTGTTTTGATCACTGTAGCTTTGTAGTATGTTTTGAAATCGGGGATTGTGATTCCGCCGGCTTTGTTTTTCTTGCTCAAGATTGCTTTAGCAATTCGTGGTCTTTTGTTCCCCCATATGAATTTTAGGATTGTTTGTTCAATTTCTGTGAAGAATGTTCTTGGGATTCTGATTGGGATAGCATTGAATCTGTATATTGCTTTAGGTAGTATGGACATTTTAACTATGTTTATTCTTCCAATCCATGTGCATGGAATGTTTTTCCATCTCTTTATGTCATCGCCTATTTCTTTCAAGAAAGTCTTGTAGTTTTCATTGTATAGATCCTTCACTTCCTTGGTTAAGTTTATCCCAAGGTATTTTATTCTTTTCGTTGCGATTGTGAATGGGATAGAGTTCTTGAGTTCTTTTTCTGTTAGTTTATTGTTAGTGTATAGAAATGCTACTGATTTATGCACGTTAATTTTATACCCTGCTACTTTGCTGTAGTTGTTGATTATTTCTAATAGTTTTTCTGTGGATTCTTTGGGGTTTTCTATGTATAAGATCATGTCGTCTGCAAACAACGCGAGTTTTACTTCTTCGTTACCTATCTGGATTCCTTTTATTTTTTTTTCCTGCCAAATTGCTCTGGCCAGCACCTCCAGTACTATGTTGAATAGGAGTGGTGAAAGTGGGCACCCTTGTCTTGTTCCTGTCCTCAGAGGGATGGCTTTCAGCTTTTGTCCATTGAGTATGATGTTGGCTGTGGGTCTATCATATATGGCCTTTATTATGTTGAGGTACTTTCCTTCTATACCCATTTTACTGAGGGTTTTTATCATAAATGGGTGTTGGATCTTGTCGAATGCTTTCTCTGCGTCTATTGAGATGATCATGTGGTTTTTGTTTTTCATTTTGTTGATGTAGTGTATCACGTTGATTGACTTGCGGATGTTGAACCATCCCTGTGTCCCTGGTATAAATCCCACTTGATCATGGTGTATAATCTTTTTGATGTATTGCTGTAATCGGTTTGCCAAAATTTTGTTGAGGATTTTTGCATCTATGTTCATCAGTGATATCGGCCTGTAGTTCTCCTTCTTTGTGTTGTCCTTGTCAGGTTTGGGGATCAGAGTGATGTTGGCTTCATAGAATGTGTTAGGGAGTTCTCCATCTTTCTCAATTTTCTGGAACAGTTTGAGGAGAATAGGTATTAAGTCTTCTTTGAATGTTTGGTAGAATTCTCCAGAGAAGCCGTCTGGTCCTGGACTCTTGTTTTTGGGGAGGTTTTTGATTACCGTTTCTATTTCCTTACTTGTGATTGGTCTATTCAGATTCTCCATTTCTTCCTGATTCAGTTTGGGGAGATTGTTGGAGTCTAGGAATTTGTCCATTTCTTCCAAGTTGTTCAATTTGTTGGCATATAGTTTTTCATAGTATTCTCTTATGATCTCTTGTATTTCATTGGTATCTGTTGTGATTTCTCCTCTGTCATTCCTGATTTTATTAATTTGTGCTTTCTCTCTTCTTTTCTTGGTGAGTCTGGCTATGGGTTTGTCAATTTTGTTAATTCTTTCGAAGAACCAACTCTTTGTTTCATTGATCCTTTCTATTGTCTTTTTTGTTTCAATATCGTTTATTTCTGCTCTTATTTTTATTATTTCCCTCCTTCTACTGACTCTGGGCTTTGTTTGTTCTTCTTTTTCTAGTTCCGTTAGGTGTCGTTTGAGGTTGCTTACGTGAGCTTTTTCTTGTTTAGTGAGGTGAGCCTGTATTGCGATGAATTTCCCTCTTAGGACTGCTTTTGCTGCATCCCAAATGATTTGGTATGTCGTGTTCTCATTTTCATTTGTCTCCAGATAATATTTGATTTCTTCTTTAATTTCTTCAATGATCCATTGTTTGTTGAGAAGCGTGTTGTTTAGTCTCCACATTTTTGCACCTTTCTCTGCTTTTTTCTTGTAGTTGATTTCTAGTTTAATAGCGTTATGATCAGAAAAGATGCTTGATATTATTTCAACTCTCTTGTATTTATTGATGTTTGCTTTGGTTCCCAAAATATGGTCAATCCTTGAGAATGTTCCATGTGCACTTGAGAAGAATGTGTAACCTGCTGTTTTTGGATGAAGTGTTCTATATATATCTATTAAGTCCATCTGGTCTAATTTTTCATTTAATTCTATTATTTCCTTGTTGATTTTCTGTCTGGATGTTCTGTCCATTGGTGTTAATGGTGTGTTGAGGTCCCCTACTATTATTGTATTGTTGTTGATGTCTTCTTTTAGTTCTATTAAGAGTTGCTTTACAAATTTTGGTGCTCCTGTGTTGGGTGCGTATATATTTATAAGTGTTATGTCTTCTTGGTGGAGAGTCCCTTTTATCATTATATACTGTCCCTCTTTATCTTTCTTTATCTGTTTTGCTTTGAAATCTACCTTGTCTGATATTAGTATAGCGACACCTGCTTTCTTTTGTTCATTATTAGCTTGGAGTATTGTTCTCCATCCCTTCACTCTGAGTCTGTGTTTGTCTTTGGGGCTGAGGTGTGTTTCCTGGAGGCAGCATATTGTTGGATCTTGTTCTTTGATCCATCCTGCCACTCTGTGTCTTTTGATTGGGGAGTTCAATCCATTTACATTTAGAGTGATTATTGAGACGTGGGGGCCTACCACTCCCATTTTGTGTCTTGTTTTCCGGTTTTCTTCAGTTTCCTTTGTTTCTCGTCCCATGGTTTAATCTGTTCTGATGTAGAGCTGCTACTCTCTGTTGTTGTCCTTCTACTTATCTCCTCTGCTCTTGGTTTTGTAGCCCCTTTCCTTTTTTGGATTTTTCAGGAATGAGGGTTTTCCTGAGGATTTCCTGAAGAGGAGGTTTTGTGGCAATGAACTCCCTTAATTTTTGTTTATCTGGGAAAGTTTTTATTTCTCCATCGTATTTGAAGGATATTTTCGCTGGGTAGAGAATTCTCGGCTGTAGATTTTTGTCCTTCAGATTTTTGAATATATCATTCCACTCTCTTCTAGCCTGTAAAGTTTCTGCTGAGAAATCTGCTGATAGCCTGATGGGGGTTCCTTTGTAGGTTAGTTTCTTTTGCCTGGCTGTCCTTAATATTTTCTCCTTGTCGTTGACTTTTGCTAGCTTCACTACTATATGCCGTGGAGTTGGTCTTCTTGCATTGATAAAGTTTGGAGATCTATTGGCTTCTGTCACCTGAAGATCCATCTCCCTCACCAGATTTGGGAAGTTCTCAGCCATTATTTCTTTGAATAGGTTTTCTGCCCCTTTCTCCTTCTCTTCTCCCTCTGGTATACCTATAATCCTTACGTTGCATCTCCTAATTGTGTCTGATAATTCTCGGAGAGTTTCTTCATTTCTTTTAAGTCTTGCTTCTCTCTCCTCCTCTGCCTGCAACAATTCTATATTGCCATCTTCCAAATTGCTAATTCTTTCCTCCATATTATCGGCCCTACTGTTCAGAGCATCTAGATTTTTCTTAATCTCCTCTATTGTGTTCTTCATTTCCAATATTTCTGTTTGGTTCTTCTTTATCGTATCAAACTCTTTTGTGACATAGCTCCTGAACTCGTTGAGTTGTCGGTCAGAATTCTCTCTTAACTCATTGAGAATCTTAATGATGGCTGTTTTGAAGTCATCGTCATTTAGGTTATATATCTCATTTTCTTTGGGATTGTTTTCTGTGTATTTGTTGCTTTCTTTCTGTTCTGGAGATTTAATGTATTTTTTCATATTGCTTGATGTTGTTGATTTGTGCCTCCGCATGGAGATAGAGTTTAGTTGCTCCTTTCACTTGTTTCAGCTGCTGCGGTGGGAGGAGCAGCTGTTTATAGTTCACCAACCAGGAACCCTGTCCGTAGTTGCTAACTGGGCCTGGGCCCCTCTTCGTAGCCACAGTGGCCCTTTGGATTCCCTCCTCTGCCGTGGGGGCCGTCACAGGGGGGCTTCAGGCTGCAGGTGCCTACTGTTGCAGCCCACCTAAATGTGCTCTCTCCTTGGGGTCTGCAACGGTGTTATGGGCTTTTCCAACGGCCAGGGGTGGGATCACTTATATTTGTCGCTCCGTTGCTGTCGGCACCCACCAAATCTCACTTGTCCTCTATGGGTCGCAGGATAGCTATTGGCATCTTCTACAGTCTGTGGTTAGTACACCTAGCTATGCTGCTTTTGCCCTGGGGTCTTCCAGCCTTGTGGCTGGCGGCTGGGTGCCTTCTACTGGTGCTGTGCAGAGGCTTTCCCTAAGGCTGCTGTGAGCCTGTAGGGTTTCCCCCTAGGCTACTAAGCTGGGTCTCTGGAACTCTCTCCAGCCCCAGTCCTCTCCGAGATCTCTGGCAATCCCTAGCCCCACGGGGCGGGCAACGGCAGCTGGGGGTCGCTCCGCCCTCTGGGATTCTCTCCGGGCCTCTCCCGGAGCCGTGAATGCTCAGCGTGGCCCCTCTGCTAACGGCAGACAGAGAGTTTTGTCTGCTGCCTGGCGGAGCTCCGGCGCTTCCCCTCCGGGTCGCAGAACCGGCCTTTGAAAGTTCCCCCCGCCCCGGTCCTCTCCGAGATCTCTGGCAATCCCTAGCCCCACGGGGCGGGCAACGTCAGCTGGGGGTCGCCCCGCCCTCTGGGATTCTCTCCGGGCCTCTCCCGGAGCCGTGAATGTTCAGCGTGGCCCCTCTGCTAACAGCAGGCAGAGAGTTTTGTCTGCTGCCCGGGCGGAGCTCCGGTGCTTCCCCTCCGGGTCGCAGAACCGGCCTTTGAAAATTCCCCTGGCCCCGGTCCTCTCCGAGATCTCCGGCAATCCCTAGTCCCACGGGGCGGGCAACGGCAGCTGGGAGATCTCCGTGCCCTCCGTGTCTCTCTCTGGGACCCTCCGGGCACCCCGAGCACCAGGCTGGGTCTCCCCGCCAATGGCGGGGAGAGACTCTCCCCGCGGGCTCAGGTGTGCAACTCCAAAGTTTCCCTCTGCGTTTAGGAGTAATTGCAGGGGGTTTAGGTAGGGTTCTGGTCACCTGTTTCCACCGTCGCTCCTCTGTTGTGTTCTCGCTCCTGCCCTAGATGTGTGTTGATCTTCTGGGGGCGTCCGTTGGAAGAAAGCCGCTTGCGGGTACTAGGCTGCCCGTTGGGGTCGGAGAGTTTTCACCTATTTCCACATCCTCCCGGAGGAAAGTCCATCCGCCTTCTGATGTATAGTCGCGTGGGTGTCTCAGACGTCCTGAGATGCTGTTTGGATATCCTTTGTCAAGCGATAAGTGTCCAAATAATTGTAGACTCGAAGGGCAAGAGACAAAGAGGACTACTCACGGCGCCATCTTGGCTCTTCTCTCTCATGTTTGTATAAAATTATGTAAAGCTTGAGTTCAAGTGTAGTTGACAGGAAACAACTTGTGTTTTAAAATATTTAATTAAATATTTATTAATTTTGCAATTTTCTTTTTGTATTTTTAAAGTCCATTTTTTTCCAGGTCTCTAATACTTCTGTAGATCTTAGAAATCTCTGAGGCTCTGGCACTACACCTTATGTGTGTTATCTGATTTACTCCTTACTGCTATCCTGTGTGGTAAGCACTACTGAGTTCCCATTTCCAGATGAGAAAATTGAGGCTCTTGTCAAAAAGTAAAGTGATTCAGAACTAGTTTGGCATCACCCCTGAGTCTGGGCTGCTTACCACCATGATGTGGTGACTTCTCGATATGAGACCTAAGCGTCAAATGAGTGCTACCCATATCCAGCAGAAGGTGAGATTTCTGCTCTAGAGAGAACTTACAAGTCTTCATGGAGGAGGAATTCACATTGGCTCTAAGGAAATGCAGAAGGAAAATGAAGTTAATTTTTCATTAGTGTTCTTTATCCTCCCCTTGCCCAACCTCCAGGTTTCTCTTGCCTTAGTTGTGCTTTCATTAAACTGAATGATCAAGTATGAGTAATAACTCAAGCAGCCTTGGTGCCAAAGAGTACCTACCCACTCAGCAAAGATACCCCTGTGTGCTGGTTACTCAGATTACCCTTGTAGCCAGATCTAAGAACATAAGAGTAAGTTGCAGATTTTTGCCAATGCAATTTACAATGGAATTGAAGCATTGCCTTTCTTATAAAATATACCTCAGCAGTCGTTTAAACCGAAAGTAAGAAAGAGAACAGTGGCCTCCTGAACGAGCTCATTCTGTCATGAAGTAGCTCAGAGACCAACACTGCAAAGGGCAAGCTGAGGAATGATTATTTATGGACTGAAAAGGCTGAACTCTTGGTTGCCCTGGTTACCGTGTTCTCATCACTGTCCTGTTCTGGCAAGGACTGAAGTCCTCATGCATGACAACTACTCTGCTCTAAAAGTATACAGCCAAAAATAACACCATTGGTAATGAACTTAATAACCCCTCTATTTGACCAAATGAGAAATTGAAAACAGTGTATTTTTTAGACAGAGAAAATAATTGAAAAGCCTACCTTTGGTATTCATAAAATATGTTTATTATTGCATCAAATTCAGTCTATTTCAATATTGGAACTATCACCAAATGGAAAATTGCATTCCTTAATGAACTCTGCATCTTGTTGCTCATATAGAGTTTAAATAGAGCAATTTACAAGAATCATTGTGGTGTTTCTGAGAGCTCATGCCTTTCTCTTTATAAGTTATATAGGGACAATGAAAAAGAAGAAATGAAAGAACTCATAACTTTATCACAATGATATCCTGCTTTTCTTGTATCTCAGTGGTGGCACCATCTACACTGGCATTCAAAGAAGAAATCCGGAATACATCTCCACTCCTCCCACTGCTCCATTCCATACCCAGTTGATCTCCAAATCTTGCGAACCCTCTCTCCTTTTTACCTCTTAACCCTCCCTACCTAATACCATAGCATTGGCACTTTATTTTTCATCTGAATTCCTTCAGTAATCTCCTAATACCTCTGTACCTCCAGTCTAAGCACCATAGCCTGATGCTTAGGAGCATCTGCTCTAAAATCAGATTGCCAAGGTTCGGATCCAAGTTGTGATGTAACGCACTTAGCATTGTATCTGAGACATAATAAGCATTTAATAAATTAAGAGTAGTCATTATTCTTACCATTATTATTTACAGTGATACTTCTAAAGCCCAGATCTTCTCTCTTCCCTATGTAGAGCCTTTCCATATCTCCCGTTGCCTCTTTAGGTTGGCATACAGGGCCCCCATGATCTGAGACCTGCTTCCCTCACCAGTCTCATCTCTCACTGCTCCCCCCCTTTTGCTCCATGCTTTAGTCCCAGTTGTAACTCCCTAAATGCACTCCGCACATATCCTTGTACCTTGTATCTGATTATCCCTCAAAGCCTTCTGTAGCCCTTCTCCAAGCCTCATTGTGAGAGACATACCTTTCTTTCTGACACTAGAGTCAGGAGTACCTCTATGATAACTCTCACCACAACGTAGCTTGTCTGTCTCACATTAATTCATTCCACACATTCTTTTGAGTGGTACAATATGCTGTGGACTATGCTGGGGATACAAATAAGGCTTTATCCCGCCTTGAGATGTTCACAATATTGGAGGGAAGCAGAGAGTAAATAGCTCACTGTAAGTCAGGGTAGTAAGTGATGATAGAACAAAGAATTATGAGAACGCGTGAGAGGGAGCTATTAATTCTACCTGTTGGTTTCAGGGATGCTTTCACAGGAAGGCTACAGCTAAGCCAGAGATCAAGAATGAGTGCGAGCTCACCAGGTAGGAAGAGGGGGAAAGGAATTCCAAGCTCTGAAAAGGAACAGAATTAAGTCTATGGAGGTGAGGGAGGAGTCTCTCCTTTTACAGGATAACCTCCTCTTAGTGCCTTTGTTTCTCCATCACTTTGAACAGGACTTGAAGTAAGTTTTTGCTTGTCTCACCATCACTACCCACCCCCCACGCAGCGTACATAACAGTACTGTTCCATACTCTAGCTACGCTGTGGAACCCGCCCATCAATGCTATGCCCTTTGTCCAGATCATGTCAATCATGGTCTTTCCTCTGCCTGGAGACCCTCCATCCTTCTTCTCTACCTAGAACACTCTGTGTTTTCCAAGGCCCAGCTCAAATGTCACTGCTTCATGACAGAGGGTCTCTCTGACCCTCAGTTACCCCGCACAGAGTTATCTGCTTCCTTGTTTGAGTTCCCATTTTCTTCAGGCTCAGTGATAGCACTGACCACATCAGGTAGCCATTGTTACCAATATCCCCCAGGCCTGGTTGTGAGCTCCTTGAAGGCAGGACCATGCCAAGCACAGAACCTGGCCGAGCACAGAACCTGGCCAAGCACAGACCGAGGCACACTCAGTCACTGCTGGTTGTTAATTGTTGGTTGAACAAATCAATCAATAATATTAAAAGATTCCTTTTTTACTCTAAAGTTAGTTTTCATCAAAATTTCAAAATAAAATCAGTTTTGCTTTGCTTAAATACATCCTGAATGATGCAGGTAATATTTTACATTCAAGATTTGATAAATTGATATTATTAAATATACACACAAAGGAAAAAATCTCTCTCTGGGCGGGGCTGGATGACCAATAGTTGAGAAAGGAGAGTTAGGCAGGTCACATTCAGTTTAGCATCTTTACCTAATGACTTCACACACATTGCAGTCTGAAACCAGAAAGCTTATGCAGAGTAAAATGAAGAGTCTTTACCAAAATCTATTGTGTTTACTACAAGCTTTGATTCCTCAGCTTTCCTAGCATCTGTACAGTTCAGAGTAATATGTACCATTTAAAAGGTGTTTAAATATAATAAATTAGTCATTTAAAAGTGTAATTAAATGTAACCATCTTTCTCATAACAAATTGGCTTTTGTAGGCATCTCTTGCTAAATAAATACAGCCTACTGAGAAATCCATTGGCCTTTGACAGACAAATTTTTCAAAGTTTCTTAGAACCAAATTCAATTAAAACAATACTTTACAACTTCTGTGGAAACCAAGCTACAAGTAATCGATTTCGGAGGGTGTCTGTTAGGAGTAGCCCTCATGAGATTTGTTCAAAAACTGGGCTTTAGGCAGCCTTGGGAAGGGAGCTAGGAATTGGTTATAATGGATTCTTAAGTGAATTTTATTTTGGTGAGGGATTTTGATTGACAGTAGCATAAAACCATGTCTTGGAGTGTGCATGTGTTTGTGTGTGTGTCTGTGTTTTTGTGTCTGTGTGTGGTTTCTTTTTAAGGGAAAGGAATAGTTATGAAGGGGAACAGCTTCATGTGATGATCAAAAGAATATAGACTCTACATTAGACTACCTGTGCTCAAATCCCAGCTCTGCTATTTACTGACAGGATCGCCTGTAAAAAGGGAATAACAAAGGGCCTTCCTCGTATCGGCATGGTGAGAATTGAATGAGTGCAAGGAGTGCATGTGCCCCGTGCCTAACAGAGGAAGCTCGTGCTGACTGTAATCTGCTGCTCCCCCAAAGTTACTCTCCTCAAAGGGCCACTTGAGTGATCAGAAAAGATTTCTAGGACATTTTCCTTTTTTATGACCACTGAGGTATATAAGGATGGGCACAGGTTCTGTTGTGCTTGTTTTGATGTGAGCTTAACCATGAAAATCCAGACTGACCCCCTCAGAGCTTTACAAATGAACTCTCTTGCATTATTTCATTATTTCAATATTTCATTATTTCTGTCCCGCATCTAACCTAGATTCAAGAAAAGCATGTGTCGTGTGCATGCTACCCTGTAAGCAGACGCCCCAAAGCCATCATTCCTTCAAGTTAAGGATGCCCATAACCTAATATCAAGCACATTAGTCTCCTCAGCTTATTTTTTTATAAAAAGCTCATCACATGCATTCATCAACTTGGCACGTTGCAGAGCATAATATTTGGAGAAAAACGAGGCAAAATGCACTTAATAAAATTACAAGCATATGGTGAGGTTCTCAGACAAGTTATTTATGGTCTTGATTAACCTTGCAACATTATTGCCATTTTCATGGGTTTAACATATCAACATGAAAATGTTGTCTCTACCTTTTAACATGGCAGGATTATCTTATCTCCTGTGCTTTTATCTAGCCTTCACTTCTCTCCCTCACCCAAAAATTTCTAGCGGCTTGATGGTGGAAAAACAAAGCTTCCTGTGCTGGGCAGTAGTTAACTGTATCTGAGTGCAGGTTTTCTGATGCTAGTGCATAGCAACAGCGCCACCAAAAGGACAAGGTCCCAGCTTTCATTTCTTTTCTCATCGGCGTATCAGCGTTTCGCATGACGATGGCTGGTTATTGTGTGTTCAATATATAATATGTTGGCATTTCAGACTCTTTATAGTTGATAGGTCTTAATTTGTTCTGATCTACAGATTCGTTAAGTCCTCAGTTCTCTTTGGGTGTAATGAGTTTTCTTTTAATTCTCCTGAACTAAAAAGGTAAGTAGTTGATTGTGTTAAGCTGCAGATAAATCAGATGAGCAGGTATTCTTATATCACCATCAAAATGATATACGAAAACTGATATTAGAGTCAGTGTAATATCTATGCTGTCAGGAGAAAATACTGAAATGTGGGAGTTGTTCTGGGTTTAGTGACTATGAAAGTCACCCCATGAAATAAACTCTCCTCATTTCTCAGAGTAGTGTCTATTGTGTCTTATGTTTGTCTTAAATTTAGCAGTGTGACAAAACTTATTTTCTTTAATTTTAAATATATAGCAACATGCCATAAGGATGAAATCAAGTGAATTTAATTTATGATAAGGAGATAGTCTTATATATTTCAAATAAATGTGTTTTGGGACCACTTTTTTTTTCCTGCCATAAACTGAACTGATTTTGTCATATTTGTTATTCAAAAGCTTAGGTGTTCACTGTTCTAGGTGAACTCCTGAGCTGGATTAAGCACTACAACCTAGTGGTTAAGGGGGTAAACCATGCAGTCAGATTGCCTGGGTTCAAATTCTGGCTCCAGTGTTTCCTGGCTGGCAGGACCTTGGGTTAACACCCAGTGTCTGAATTTCCTCTTCTGTTAGATGGAACTGTTAATCCTACCTATTTTATAGAATTACTGTGAGGATCAAATGAGATAATATCTATCAAGGAATTAATACCGAGTAAGCGCTCAATAAATATCAGTTACTGCTATTTTATTATAGTCATAGCTATTTGTAGGTATCTGTTGCTCTTCCTTTGCTTCTCCTTATACTGTTCTCTGAATATGGTTGAATTCTAAAGTCAAAAAAATCAATTTTATTTTTTTAACTGGTGCTTTCACAGGATGTTACCTCCCTAGAAAAGTAGAAATAGGTTTACTGCTGCATATATATGGAAACCTATCTATTTCCATTTGTGGACGGGGACATCTGGCTTCAGACAGCCCATCTTGTCCCTCCGACCCATGCCTCACCATGTTCAGAGAGCTTTTAGAAACATTAGGCACATTCTCACTCATTCTGATTTGGGCCTAGGAAAATGAAAAACCACATCCAGGTGACAGCTCTGCCCTTTCAAAGCATCAAAGCCAAGTTATGGGAACTGAAATATCTTGAAGGAGCTTTTTAGCTGCGTCATTGCCATAATCCCTTCCTCTCCCTGAGTCTGATTATGAAATTGGGAGATGTGTACAGACAGGAGGAATTGGGGCCACCCAATTTTTATGTCATCCACTCCAAAGCAAGACTTGCGTCCTTCCCCAACTGAGTCATTAGCAGTTGGGATTTATAAGTCAGTTTATAGCAGTTACATGTCTAAGTTGGAATACTCTGCCATGACATGTTATTATTAAATTTAAATTGGTTATTGAATAATTTGGGGTAACAACTTGGTAATTAGTTTTCAATAGTAAAAATCAAGTAAAGGAATCAGGTATTCAGACCAAGTTCCATTATCATACAATTATTTTAACTGAATTTTTTTATTTACCTGTCTATCTATTCATGTCAACAGTCCTTACTACTTCGAAAAGTTTCCCCTGGTTATTTTTTATTTTCTAACACTTAAAAATCACTATGAATGTGAGTCTTTTATTGATTGTGTTCTCTTTTACTCCTCATATCATTGGATCTGTTTCATGTAAACATGAGCAAACATGGAAATAGTCAGTCTGTGTAGTCTAAGTGAGAACTGAGTCACAAATGAGATAGGAGTCTGTAACCATTTTTATTCTCCAGAGGATGGAGTAAATAATTTGGAATAAGGCTGTTGAGGACAAGTGTAAATAGAATTAATGGTATAAAATTAAGAAAATGGAAATTTGGCTGAATATCAAGACTGTGATGCTTAGATAGTTATGGAAGTGCCTTTGAGAGTAAAGAGGAGAAGTCCACTCACTGGAGGCCAGCTGAAATACTGGACAAATACCAGTGAATGTATTATCCAGAGTATTTCTGTACCAGTGTGAATTGGTCTAGAGAACCTGTTAGGCCTTTGCTTACTAATTCCTTTTTTGCTGTGAAATAATAAAGCCTAAATCATAGAACTAAATTTCACTTGCAGATTGTTGAAAGTCTTATTTCTCTAGTGAGATCAAATATGTCTTATGACATGTTTTTCCCTCCACTGTCCTCCCAGCTGTAGTTTCTTATTACTGAAATGGTGATGCATTGATATTGGTTCAATTACCAAAGTAACTGAGTACAGTACATTTAAATTCACAGTGCATCACAGAGAGTCGGGCTAAGTGACTGTGATTATCAGACAGGGTGTTTGATTTAAATTAAAGGAACACTTCCAAGAGATTATTTATAGAGGAAGACTGTTTACTGTAAAAAAAAAATCCCATCACCCACGTCATTAATATTTTACGACCCATTAAAATAAAAAATATGTGGAAAATAGGGAACACATGCTCTATATGTGCAGGCACCATTGCTACACTGTTTTCCTCTATTGGGGTGAGCCACATTATGGGTGACAAAACCTGAACACCCACCCCATTGGGTAAGGAAGTAACTGAAGCCCTTTAAATGCAATTCAAAAATGTATACCAAATTTCAACTTGTAATAAAATGAGAATGTTAAAAATGATTTTCATATTAGAATTACATGATTGTTAACCATATAATAAAAATACTTTGAGGTGATGTTTTCAAAGAGAATTTGTGTTGGATATAATGGAATTTTCTCCCTTTATAGAACAAAGAAAAAACATCAAGTTCCATTGGAGGCAAGGGTTTAAGGCTTACATTGGATGTAGTATTTAGCTATGTTTTGAAATAGGCAGTAACTTAAAGGTTTCTTGTGGAGGAAATAATTGAGATTTCACGTTTTTGTTAGGTATTGGCATCACTTTTTTCGGTTCATTAATTAATACTTGAGGTTTTGTTATACAGTTGAGGAAAATGACCACTTTGACCTAAGATTTACATGTGTAATTCCACTAATGAAAAAAGAAGTTATCCTTGCAAACTTACTAACATTGAAATATAAATACATATTCTGTATCTCTGGGTCTCTGGATTATTGATGATACTTGCTATGCAGCATTAATTCCATGAGATGAGTTGTTTTGTTTTGCTGGATCTGGAAATATCAACCAATGTTAACAGCATAAAAATTCTACAAGGACGAGGATTCCACACATGAACTTTAATTACACCATAGGTGCTATCTAGTCCAGTGACTGGCCATTAAAATAACCTGTGTGTTCTCATATCTACCACTTTGTTATTTGCTGGATCTCCTAAACAGCCTTTGACTCTTCTGTAAATAAACCAGTCGCTTGTTGCAGATTCTTTCTTAGGAAAAAACTATGGTAATGAGAGTGCACATGAGAGCATATGTAAAGAGCATCTTGCTGATTAGTACCTCACAAATGTTTTGTCTTTTACAGCCTGTCAATCAGGGTCGTCACTATCAGAAAGAAATGAATCCACCTTCTCCATCTAACCCCCGGTAAGGATCACTAATAATCTAAATGTTTTTAAAAAGAAAAAAGATTATTTAGAAGATTGTGCATTTTTCTTGGTTTCATGAAATTGTTTTTCAAAACTTTCAAAGGGCTTCCAAAGTTCTTTTCTTTAGAAATTCTAGTTCAGTCTACTTTTCTTACTTAGACGATGGTGTAGTGGTTAACAGTCTACCTAGGTTTAACAATAACACCTCTGCCTGTGGGACTTTGAGCAAGTCATTTAACTCAGAGTAATTTAGGCAAAATAGTTACCTCATAGTATTCCGGGGAGTATTATATGAACTAATTCATGAAAAATTCTTAACACAGTTCCTGGCACATAGCAAGCTCTCTTTAAGTGTTAATTTATTCGGTAACATTCTATTTGCATAGATATTTCATTGTAGTAGATAATTTGATGTTTAGTACATTTTAGGCATGAATCTTTTTTGTGTTACCCGGTGCCTTTAAATTTATCAGGATAGCTTATATGAGTTCAAATGTCCACTCTCTTTTTTCATAATTTCAAAGTTCATAATCTGAAAATTATTTAATTATTTCAAAAATGTCATTGACATATAAGTCATTTGTCAATATAGAAGACTTGTATTATTTTAGATTCATTGGAGACAAGCAAATCTTGAATTTGAGTTTTGACATATATGTAGTAGTATATCTGTAGTATTATATGGCTTTCTAAAAAATAGCTAAATAAGCTAGTTTGTCAGTATAAATCAGGATCGCTTTATTACTATTTATTAAATACTAAGAATTTATTGAAAATCAGTCTGTCTTGAGCTCCACCCACAGGATCTTAGTTATTGGAATGCATCTCATTATCCAAATGCATCTCATTATCAAGCTCTCTCACCTGTACTACTGTGGGTTGTCCTATGGATGGACCAAAACACCACTGATAGCGTTGTAGCTCTGCCTCCAGAGTATGATACCTATTACACAGTGTCTGAATTAAGACTCATTTGGTGCACATATGAAAAACAACTTAGCTACTATTAAAAGTGCGGGAGACAGAGACAGGGAGGGAGAGACACACAGAGGGAGGGACAGGGAGATTGGTTAAATAATAATACAGGGCTGTATCCTGGAACCCAAGGGCAGCCAGGCAGTATCCTCACTCCATCACTGTTTGTTTCTTCCTATCTCCTCCATTCTCTCTAAGCATCAGCCTTCTCTGCCTCTCAGTCACATCACATATGGCTGTCTGACAGCTTCGGTTTACATATTATAGTCAAAGTACATGCCGAGGCTGACAGGTTGTGTCTGAATCCCAATTCCTACTTTCCAGGAGAGAGAATGTGATTGACCTAGCTTGGGCCATGTATTCACTTCTGGTCCAATCAGTAATGAACAGCCAAACAAGCCATATAAAACTAGCCATGGCTGCCAAGAGACCACCTACATGGTTTATAGGACTTTTAATGGATCCCAGAATATTCATGACATAGGCAGAGTAAATGTTCTTTATTAGTAATCTCTTCTAAGTGTTCCTGGTCTATACACTTGATCTGATCATTCTTTTGTGTTATCTAGTAGGGGAACTTATCACTATCATAAATAGATATAATGAGGAGTTCAAAATTAAGATTATAGTTTCAGTGTATATAAAAAGGTATTTTAACACTTCTAAAATCAGTTATCTCTTGATATGTGAATATGTCTCTTGCAATCTTGCAGCTCATCTAGATTTAACCAACAAACTATTTCTGTCTACATATGAGTAAACATTCAAGGTAACTGGAAATCCAACTTTGGTCCAAATTATAACAAAGTCAGGATTTGTAGTCTGAACAAATGAAAGTGATAGTAAGATATGTTAGAAAGTGGAGCCTTTTGTTTCAATAAAACGAGAAAGAGGACCTAATTCTCATTTCTAATTCTGCTACTAACCCCAGTATATTATCTCAGACAAGCCAGTCAACCTGTCCAGACCTCATCTTATAATATGAACACCCTCATGAGTAAAGGAAAGGAATTGAGTTACATGCTCTCTGAGGTCACTTCCAGCTTTATGACTCTGTGACAGTGAGGAGACTCTTTATAGATTTTACATGTGAAAACCAGTTCCACTATCAGAGGGAACACTGCCCTATATGGAAAACATGCCTCATGATATTGGATGAGATAATTAATTAATTAATTAACATTTAGATGTGGTAATATGTGGCTTTAAATATCTCTTTTAAAATTTGATTTCCAAAGATAGAAAATTCACCAACTAAACGGACAGCATATTTTATTTAACCAATTAAATGTTCACTCATTTAGGAAAAATTAACTTATATTTTTACATAGTAAAATAAAAAGCCAAATTCTAAAGCAAAAAATAAAATGCCAGCAATCCCACTTGCCAGCAGGTTATCCACCAGTTTCCTAAAAAATTATTATATAGCTGTTGAGAAATCCTGCAGATTATGTGGCTTGGCCCTTGGCTCGTAAATCCAGTAGCTTGGAGAATTGGCAGAAGGGCATTACTGGGCCATAAACAAAGAAGATGATAAAATTATGAGGTCAACATAGATCATCATATAAAAATGGGATAAATTGAATCATGTAATACATGTAATTTAACTTAGAACTGAAAGCTATGAGTCTTCTTAAGGTTTGTGTTTATTATATTTCTTACAAATATATAGTATGTGTTAGACCCTAAAATACAGAACTTGAAAGTTAAAAGATACTGGGGCTGGCCCAGTGGCATCGTGGTGAAGTTCACGTGCTCCGCTTCGGTGGCCCGGGATTCACAGGTTTGGATCCTGGGCGTCGATCTAGCACCACTCGGCAAGCCACACTGTGGCAGCATCCCACATAAAATAGAGGAAGACTGGCACAGATGTTAGCTCAGGGCCAATTTTCCTCACAAAAAAAAGGAATAACATAAAGTTAAAAGATGCCAATAATGCATATGAAAAAAGTATATGAAATGAAAAGATGAGTCTCTAAGTCTATCCCTTTGGATAAGCAAATATCTAACTTGAATCCTGGATTGAAAGTTTGACATACAGGGGCTCTGAACAGTACAAGAGAAGCAAATAGGCTCTTGATATCCTGAATTAAATGTGGTTGTGATCAGAGTAATGCAAATATGATGCGGATGGGGGATATGTGTGTATGCCGGTCCACCCAGAAGAGAGCGTGATAATGCCCTTTAGGAGGTGAAATGGCCACATTAGCTCCAGTGAAATATCTGCAACTACTCCAGAGACCTAAGAACCTAGGATTTTAAAATTATATATGCTCATACCCACATACATACATATTTAAAGGGTCAACTTTCAATTAGCTTCATTAATGTAACAGAACAACCAATATCCCCAAAGTCTTTCATTTACATTTTGTTCTGGAAAGATTTTTATTTCTGCAACATAACTATCTTCTTAGTTTTATGTGTTTATGATTAAAGGTAAAGAGAGTAGATAGTATGCAATCCACAAAGCAGGCAAATTTGGGTTTTGAAGAGTTGACTCTAGGATGAAAATAACTAAAACACTGCATATATTCATATATTGTTTTCCTAAAAGTAAAAGAATTCACTTGCACTCATAGGGCAATGCGTGACATTAGTTGGAGGTAGGATACAATGGTAATCATTTCCTGAGAAGTTTACAATCTAGGAATTGAAAGACACATGGTTCACTTCATCATATTCCCGTGCGTGTCTAGATTTGGAACAAAGCCATTTGCCCTGTACTGTTAGGCATGGGTGTGATGTTTCCCATTATTTTTGCCTAACATACTGACTGATGTTTAGGCAGCATCTCAGATGCTGGGGCACTTGCCTCCAGTGGTCACCCACTTCGCCTCTTGGGGCATTGACAGCCTGTATGACAAGGTGCAGAAATGGCTAACATAATCTAAATACAATTTAGAGGAGTCTTGGGTAGGAGGAAACAATTTCACAGTTCATTCATGTTGAGAAGTGTTTCTTAGTATGTAAACTTACATGCTGCCAACAGAGCAAAATGGATGCTGTTTGCAACCTTAAGTCGTTTATTTTAAAGTGCCATCTACTGGTTTGTGGGGTTTAGAGCTGTCCCTTAGGCACATCTATTTATGTATTTATGGAGATTCTTCAGAACAGCTCAAGATATTTTTGCTCAGGAGTGGGTTTTGTAAAAATAAACTGTGATTACGTTCTGGTTGTCTGTTTATATGGATGGAGCCGATAGCCAGTCTTTCGTTTCAAAGGATGATTATACTTGCTATTTTTACAACTCATTGGAAAATTGAGGGGAGGAGGGAATGTAGTCAAAGGCTCTGTACAGTTCTAAATGTTTATGGAAATAAACAGTATAGAAAATAATTCTAGAATGCCCAATCAGTAATGAATGGCATGGTTTTCTAAAGTGTTTGCTGTATGACTTATCGCTTATCTGTAGTTTTTTTTAAATGTCATTGCAGATTGTGTTGGGGCTTGAATGCTTTGCAGCTTTGCCACGTGTTTGTGTGGTATAAACATACTTATGACTATAATTATCTGATAAAGCCCTGCAGACTTTGACAAATGATTAATAACCACTGACCTCATTTCACGTTGGCTGGCTCAGCGGGCCTGACTGAGGCAAGCTGGCCTGTCATCGTAACCCACAAACACTACTCTGGCCTGATCACAGTGGCTTCATTTTTCTTCTTTCCACTTGTTGGGACTCAGCCTGATGGGCTTATCCTCTATTGCTTAAGCTTTCCCCCCAAGACAAAAGAGAGAAAACGTTTAAATAAATAAAATTAAATACGGAACTTATATGTCATTTTCCTTTTCAAATGTTTAAATCTGAATCATTTTAAAACAAGTAAGTTGGATTTTTATTTCTCCTTCAGACCAAAGCACAACAGAGGATTTCCTGATTAACAATGCAAACAATTAGTTTCTCTAAATGTAGTGTTATTGTTGTTTTCTATTATCTATATTTTTGCATTAAATCTTAATGATTTGTTTATAAAACCAAAGGCATCAATTTTTGCTCTCATCGTTTCTCTCATTAGCTTTAACTAGGAAAAGCTGTCGATGTGGGTGCCTCTCATTTCGCAGTCGCATCCCACAAATTCGTACCTGCTCCTTTGAGGGGAGTGATTTTCCCTTGAGTCTGGTTCCAGGTCCTGACTGAAGACCCTTCAGTTCTCCTAGTCCCTGGAGGGCACGGTGGTGCCCTCTCTCTCCTCCCTGAGGTGGTCAGCACAGGCCTGATGAGGGTAGGAGCTCCATCAGCATTTGAGCTGAGGCAGGGAGGGTGGAGGAAGGCCCAGATACATTTCATGGAGAAATGAAAAGCTTCGCCCTGAATGTTAACCAGTTAAATTTCAAATCATTTCCTACATCTTTCCAAGAATTTCTCTTCCCTTTCCTGAAAATAGGAGGTCAATGGTATTGCTTTATTCAGAACCAGGATAAAATTGAGGTTTTATGAGAGGCTTTTGTTTAGACAGAGTTTAAATCTAATTTCCATGCATATTTCACTCCCTGCCAACCCAGAGATCCATAGACATTGGTAACCATTAGAATGGCCCTAATCTTTAATGTATAACATAACATGTATTATTTGTATGAGCTATAATAATAGCTTCCAATGCCTTCTTTATTCCAATGACTCTCAAAGTTTTAGTTCCAGTCCTGGCCCTCCTCTGAATTTCAGACTCATCCATCCAAGCTGCCAACTTGAAAGATAGCCACTTGGATATCTAACGCATACCTCGAATGTAAGCATTTAAGACATAACTTAGTTTTCTCTTCCTCTACACATCTGTTCTTTCTTCAGTCTTCCCCATCTCAGAAAATGCCACCATCATCCCCCTTTTGTTCAAGCCAGAAACCAAGAGTGATCTCTGTTTTCTCTTTCTAACCCACCCCATGTCCAGCCTCCGCAAGTTGTGTGGTGCTCCCTCCAACCATAGTATATGCCAGATCCAGTCACTGCTTTCTCTTCACTGCTACAGTCCTCACCCAAAGTGCCATCATCTCTCACCTGGACAAATGTCAGAGCTTCCTACCTGCTTTCTCTGCTCCTTTGGCCTCTACAGTCTGTTCTCCACTCAGCAACCAGAGTGGTGGTGTTACACCCAAACGGGACCTAGGCATTCCCCCACGTAAAACCTCCCAGAAGTTTCATACTGCTCATAGGATCAAATCGCACTCCTCACCCCAGATGCCCACCTCTCAGACTGTGTTCATACCCTTGTGCACCCTGCTCGCTGTGTATAAAACACCATGGTCCTCTCTCTTTTTCTCAAACACTCCAGGCTTGGTTCCGCCTTAAGAGCTTTGCATGAGATGGCCCCTCTGCCTGGAGTTCCCTTACCCTAGAAAGGACATAGCAGCTTCCTCTGTCATTCAGGTCTCCATCTCAATGTCATCTCCTTAGAGAAGCCCTTTCTTAGCATCCAACTAAAATAACCCCAGTCAGCCTTATTATATTTTTTGTTTTTACCACAGGACTCCCCACTGCCTGATATTTTCTTGCTTGTTTGCTTATTGTCTACACACACACCCCTCCAGAATATGATAGAATGTAAACTGCATGAGTATTGGGACTTTATCTCTCTTGCCAGCTGTATTCCTAGCTCCTCAATCAGTGACAAGCACAAAGGAAACACTCAAGAAATATGTGTTGGGGCCTGTCCTGTGGCCGAGTGGTTGGGTTTGTGCGCTCCGCTTTGACGGCCCACGGTTTGCCAGTTTAGATCCTAAGTACGGACCTACACGTTGCTCATCAAGCCATGATCTCACGCCATCCCACATAGAGGAACTGGACTGACTTACAACTAAGATATACAACTATGTGCTGGGGCTTTTGGGAGGAAAAATAAAAAGAGGAAGATTGGCATCAGACGTTAGCTCAGGACCAATCTCCTCACTAAAAAAAAAAACAGAATGTTTTAAAGAACTATGTGTTAGGGGCTGGCCCAGTGGTGCAGCAGTTAAGTTCGCACATTGTGCTTTGGCGGCCCAGGGTTCGCCAGTTTGGATCCCGGGTGCGGACATATGCACCGCATATCAAGCCATGCTGTGGCAGGTGTCCCACATAAAAAGTAGAGGAAGATGGGTATGGACATTAGCTCAGGGCCAGTCTTCCTCAGCAAAAAGAGAAGGATTGGTGGCAGATGTTAGCTCAGGTCAATTCTTCCTCAAAAAAAAAAAAAAGTGTTGAATTCATTGAATCTCACCTCACAAATATTAGTGTGTGTGTGTGTTCATATATGTGCATATGTATATATGGGGGAGGCAGTACGAGGGGAAGAGGAGACCTGAGCCTGTGGTGCTGGTGCCATCTTAAACTCAAGAGACCACTTGCCCCTTCTGCACCTGGAGGGGTCCTTAGTGCAGTGCAATGCTCATGGCATTTGGCCTGTCCAGGCCACTTTTAGTCCTGGTTCTGATCACTTATTCTATCAGAGCCAGTTTGCTCAGATTGCACACCTGCTCCAATTACCTTGTCCCAGGCCCTAACTAGCCATCACCCTAGAGGTCTCAATGCCACCGCTGGCCACCTAACCAATATTTCTTTTTCTTCGGTCTCCTCACTTGTTCATTCCAGCCCTGCCTGCCTGAGCATCAGCTGACGTCACTCTCCGGTTTCCTCAGTTGAGATGTCTGTCCACTCTCTGACCAGGTTGTTCTTGGGTCACTGGGACATAGCACTTCAACCTGAGTCTCCTACTTTTTCAGTTGCACTCCATGAGAGAATCTTAAACCGTTAGGGCTGGGGCAATACTCATCCATATTTTGGTTATTGTCACGTTTTCTGGCATTACAAACTCATAAAACCCATTTCCATGAGAGTTTCAGAACAACAGGATACATCTTCCCCACCTTTCCAAAGCTTCTATGTCCAAAATGTTGGATCCAGGAAGAATCTTAGCATTTTGAATCAGCAGAATGTGCGGCTCCTGCGCTTACCCAGGCCTCCCAGTCACTGTTATCCATCCAGATGGTGAGCTCAGATTCTTAGACCCAGGGTCCAGTGTAAAGAAGGTAATTACCAAAGTGATTATTTACTGTTCAGTGTTACAGTTTCAACTTTTAGTTAAAAGATTCAGCTTTTCCTTCTAGGGTAATGAGAACCTTTAAAAAGTCGAAGTACTAATTTCAGTTTATAACATTCCCCTCTATTCTGTCTGAGGGGAAGGGCTGGGAGTGCAAGCTGAGGTGAAGGATCATGACATGAACCTAAGACATGGAAGATCATGCTTATGGTTAAACGGCCACAGCCAGTCACATCTGTAGACTCACAGCGTCCTCCTTCATTTTGTAACCTAATGCAGGATAGGTTCCCTTGTCATTTAAACAAAGAACCACTGCAGCATGAAATGATTGAAACTGTACTGCAGTTCATACCCTCAGCAATATTCATTGAGTATTTTTGAAGCATATACTATGTACAGAGCACTGTGGAGAGATGACTTTAACGTGCTCTCGGTGAGTTTGCAGCCTCCCAGCACAGGTGAGTCCACGCTGCCTGTCAAGGCAGCATGTGAATGTCTTAGGGAAGGTGCCGAGGGACGTGAGAGCAGGTAGCGAGCCTGGCACGGAGAAACTGCAGCCTTTCCAAACCAGTGCCCACTCACAGACTCTGCTTTTGTATGCAGTTAGTTTTTGTTCTTCCCTGTGATTCTCTTGTTAATGAAAAACATTACATTTTGAAATTGATTAAAGTTAAAACACGTAATTTTTCACTCTAGCAATATACAGTATTATGTTTACCAGAGTTTACAGCTTCATATTAGGCTGTTCATTACCACATAAAAACCCACTCAGTATAATAAATACCATACAAGTGAAACGTCCAGCCTGTTTAAAATGACTTGAAGGAGAAAAGGCAAACAACTTTTAGCTGATTTGATTGAATTAACACTAACATTATTGTTCTATTGACTCTTTCTTGTCCATTGATTTTTAAAAGCCTTTAGCTCCCTTGCCATCCATTAAGACAAATCAGATGCAATTTGGTGCTCAGGACAAGAAAACGCTGTTGAGTGTTGAGTGTATGGATGGAAAGAAATTATATATGTGCAGAAACAAGACTGTTAGAAGGCAGCTTCTCATATTTTCCTGTAAACTTCTTTGCTTTTGACACTTGAGGTTAACAATAGTGACCTTTGTTTTATTATGTGAACACTGGATCAGTAACAAGTGAAGCCAAATGGTGATCTGTAGATGAGGTACTTTATCTCTTATTTAAGATGAAAGAAAACTAGCTAGAATTTTACGTAGTCTCATATTTTTTAGTCCTTGATTCTCTTTATTTGCAGAACTTATAGACTAGTAAGCAACTGAATCAAAACAAGAAAGGAGCAGAGGGGAGAGTATCTTCTGTTGAATGAACAGCAAGCAATTTTTAAACAGCAGAACCGTTTGTATTACCAAAATAGCAGTGAACAAGAAACCTGAGGTCAGTCAACATCATGCTAAAAATGAAGGTCTCAGCTTAAATAAAATCACATTGTGGCTTTCAGTTAAGCAGTGGTATTTATGCTAATGAAGCCCTGTCTTTTGTAGGGGGCAATTCATCCCTAAAAATCCAGCAGGATTTTTCTCTCTTTTTTTCTAATATCTTTTTCTTTATAGCTTGGGATGGAGGTGAGGGTGAGAATCCATGTGTTGGCCATTAGCTTTGGAAGAAAATTCCATCATGGTCAGTATTTTGACTTGTGAACAGTGCACTTACGTTGTGTTTTACCATTTGTCCTCTTCCAACCTCTTTAACAACACTTTTATTGAAACCTGAAATTGCCTTCATTTTGGAAACGCTATTAACTCACGTTAAGAGTCCAGAAAAGTTTTGGTTTCTCCTCCTGGAATAATAGAAGAAATGGAAACAAACAAGAACAACCACCAACCGCCAGGTGACGGTCTCTGAATTTGCTTGTGATGTTCTAAATTTCAGTGCCAGCAAAAAAGGAAGTTGCAGCAAAGCATCAGTAAATGAAGATATTATGTATTAGAGAAGGAATGAATCTGTCACTTTGACGGATTGTGAGGCGAAGAGCAGATTAACAGATTACTCATAGTCAGAAGGCAGCTCCGCGTAAAAAATGTGTGGGAAATGATAAGTGTGGGTTTGTGCTGATTTAATGATATTTTTGAACTACAATAACACTCTGGTAGGATGATATAATAAAGCACTTTGCTTGAGTTTTTAAATCATCAACATATTTCCAATTTGACCTTAAAAACATTTGGACCATTCTCTATTAAAATATGTAGCTTTCAAATTAGAAAAAGGTACCATCTAAAATGCCACAGCAATGACCTTACAGGAAATATCATTGGCTTATAAAATCAGTTCTTTCCTAAACTGGCATTTGGAATACAAATTTTAATTATGTTTTAAGCACACTAACACTACATGTACTTTTTCTTTGGGCATTTAAATCACTTAAACAACAAGAAATTATCATCTTCCAACAGCCATTTCCAGTGAACTGCTTCATAGAAGCCACTGATTTGTCTTCCTATTTTCATTGCAGGGTTTTAGTTTTGTAGTGGAGATCATGGAGTACTTACGAATAAAACCACTATATTTTCCCACAGATAGTGAATAAAAGTAGTTCAAATTTGAATTGAGTGCTCTGAGTCATAGCAAGAAATAAGATAAATTACTTGTTTCATTTTATATTATTACAAATATTTATCAGAAAGCAAAACTTTTTAAGAGGTTTACATTTTTCTATAAATAAAATTGGGATTTGAATAGCTCACTTTTAGTTAATGCGACAATGATGGACTGGCATTGCCAAGAATTTTCAGAATAAAATTTCTGTAATGCATTTAAATGGTTTATATTCTAACATCTTAATATTCAAAACCTAATGTAAGGCTTGAGTTGTTTCATATTATCTTCTCTCAGCTCACCAGTGATGGCTTTACATAATTAGGTACAATGAAACTTGTAAGGGAGAAAAATATTACATTTTTTGTCTAAACACTGCTATCTAACCCAAGTGCAAATAAATATACTAATATGGCATGCCCAGGGCTTGAATCCTAGATGTGATTATGGTTCAAATTATGTTTTACATATACAGTGAAGACTTTTACCAGATTCATCATGTTTTGTACATTTCCCCTCTTCTAATATATTAATACTGTCAACTTAGGGGAAGTAAACAAGCTAATGTAAAGAGATAGTCAATATTCTTTTTGGTAGAAATTCTGAATTGTATGCAGCAATGTTGTTTGCATGTTTTCTGGCTTCCTTGCATATTTATCATCTGCAGTAGTTACTCATACGATTTGCCAAATATTCCTGACTCTCCCGATTCTAAGCACATTGTTGGACTGTATTTCTGAGTCTGCTTAGAAGTTGGGTGGAGCCAATTAGCCTAACTAGTTACAGCCAATGATTGTGAGCAAAATTGCCTACACTGTTGCTTGGCTGGAGCATTTAATTGTACTTGTAAAACCTTCCAGAGTTCTTTTTTCCTCTGACACTAAGCAGAAACATTCTGTCAGTCTAGTCACTGAATGACTATGATAAACAGAATTCCCATGCTCACCTCTTATGGACATTTAACATGAGCAAGAAATAAACCTTTGTTGTTTTTAAGCTACTGAGATTTGAGGGTTGTTTGTTACCAAGCATAGTCTAGACATATTCTGACTGACACAGTTACTAGCTGTGACATTGAATATCTTTTGTCATTGGAAATATGACATTTCATATACTTTCATATTTGGAGGTTTAGAAATTGGTTAAAATTGTTGAGCTCAGTTTGCAGTTCATTGGCATATAGCAGAATATGTGGTTTTAGGATGTGATATACTGCACTGGTTAAAAGCATGGTCTCTGGAATCAAAATGCCAGATTTGCATCCTTGTAAAATTACTTTACCTCTCTAAGCATCACTTAAGTTATCTAAAAAATAGGGATTGTATTTCATTACCTACCCTGTAGTGTTATTGTAAGGATTAAATGAGATATTACATGTAAAGAGTTTTGCACAGGGCCTGGCATATGTATTTTCATTAAGTGCTAGAAAGTAATGGTAGTGATGATAGGGATTTAATAGGGATATTAGGAATAAAGTTTAAAAAAACAGATCACACTTTGAAGGAATCAGAGAATCCTGGAGAGTCTGAAGAGATTATAGAGATAATTTAACCTAGCCTCTCTTCAGAAGTCTCTTCTGCACATCTTTGCCAGGGAAGAAGGCTCAGTGTGGCATCAGGCAGTCCACTCCATTATTGAGCATTCCTTATACTGAGCTCACATAGGCTTCTCTATAACTTCTCCCCACTGATCCTAGTTCTCTTTCCAGAGCAACAATGTGAATCATCACTCTTTCACATAATACCCCTTAAAATTTTTGAATATTGCTCTTTGGTTATTCCATTTTCTCCTCAGGTCTCTTACTTCTCCAGCCTCAAGTCCACTTTGCCATTCCTGGTCCTGGCACAGTCCTAATCACCTTCCTTTGGACATCTTTGAGTTTATCAAATTGAAGTTCTCTAATTTGAACAAAATAATCTAATAGTTTGGACTACAGTTAGACCATTGACCAGGACATTGTGTATATTAGTGTAGCTTGAATCACACTGAATTTTTTAGTACCTATTTTCCATTAATGATTTATCTTTGGCTTTTGGTTGCCTAAAACTATCACCATCTTTCCCCTGGACCATTGCTATAGCCTCCTAAGTGGTCTCCCTGCATCCACATGTGCTTCTTCACCACAATCCAACCCACTCCCTCCAGAGCAGCCAGAGTAACCCTTTGTAAACACAGATCTGACTGTGAGACACCAGTATTAAAACATCAATGGCCTCCCATAGCTCATAGGATAAAGACCAAAATCTTTCAGTAGCTTGCAAAGCTTAAGTGGTTTGGCCCATGCCTACTGGGCCAACCTTATTTTCTAGCATTTCCCTCTGGAGATTTGCATTTTAGCCACACTGGCCTCCTTTCCTCTTCTCAAACCTGCCAGCCTCAGGGCCTTTGCCCCTTGTTCCCTGTTCCTAGAATGTTCTTCCCCTACCTTGCTCTCATCTTGCCTGGTTAATACCTGTTCATCCATGAGATTTCCTCTCAAGCATCACTTCCCCTAGGGAGCCCTCGAGTTCCTATCCATGTGTTCTCATAGCACCATTTAACTTCACATCACTTATACATTTTTGTGTGGTTATCTGATTGATGTTGGGCTCACCCTTCTGTAAGCTCTAAGAGGGTGGGAACTCTGTTTTTGCTCACCACTGCATTTCATGCCAGGACCTGACACAAAACTGGATCTTGATAAATACTTGGGGAATAAATATTGGTGTCTGAACCAATTTTCTTGACTATCGAGATCATTCTGAATCTCAGTGCTGTCATCCAGCCTACTCTCTCTCTCAGCCCAGTGTCTTCCATAAGGACATTTACTGCAACCTTAAATAGATCAGAGCTGAATGTAAAGCCCTTTGGTCCTCCATTAAAAATCTTTCACCATGTTAATACTGATCTACAGCAATTTAGAGTGATATGATTTTAGGGGAGGAAAAACTTTTTTTGTCTGCCTTCCTAGGTTCTGCACCTAGGCCCTGAAAATTAAACTGTAACAGGCAGATTAACAAGAGTAAAGCATACAAATTTTGTTTATGTGTGTAGCACACATACACAAGGGAGAAACTCAGTGATGAGTAACTCAAAGGGTTGGTTAGAACTCAAGGCTTCTATAGCATCTTAACACAGAACAATAAATTCGTAGGAAAGTGACAAGACAAAGGAAAAGGGATTTAGGCTTTAGGGGTGGCAGACTGTGGGAGAGTAAATTTATGGGGAAACTAATGGAAGAGAGGGTTTTTTTGGTGAGGTTTGTTATGTAGATTCTTCTCAGTGCTGTCTCTGGGCTGATGAGAGCCTCTGATGATTAAGAGTCATACTCTGTACCAGGCACCTTCCTCACAGGAAATTTTATGTCTTGCTTTAAAGTAGAAAGGGGAATATCAGAGAGCCCTTCCTGAATCTGCTCTTTCTCAAGTGTCTTCAGCTCAAAATAATCAGTGTGCCGAAGCAGCATATTCAGAACCCCTACATGATGAATCTAAATTATTTTAATTTACAAAGGCCAGTGCTATCATACTTTTGATGCATGATAATTCAATCACCAGCGCATGATCTCTGATGTATGGTTCACACTCATGTGCAGCTATCCCCCACCCTTTGTCCATGGCAGACACTGCTAGTGGATCACAATCCTCTTGCCCGCTGAGCCTCACTGTAAATTTAAAATTCTTCTCAATAAGGTACTCCAGGCAATACTACCAATCAGAATTAGCATGTGATTTATAATCCATTTATCTTCTTTGAGTTAGAATTTCCACTATTCATTTAGTCATCTGGGTTATCAGATAGACTCTATTCCTAGCCCTACATGACACTCCCTAACCCTGGAATTATCACCTTGCTAATATCTGCTACTCTAAAAGTCATCCCCCGCCTCCTCTGTAAAACCTTCATTGACTGAAGTGAGATTAGGACTGCCCCTTCTCCACAACCCTGACTCAGTTCTCCACATCAACCATGACTGAAATCCTACAACATTAAATGACAGGCATGATATATTTTTTAATTAATTGATATGAGTTCTGCCTCTGGCAATGGCAGACTTGGTTGTTTCACACTGAACTTCCCTCTGAGAACAACCAGAAAAGCCATACAAAATATGAGAATCATCTGATTGAAGCCGTTGGAGAACTTCCAAGGTAGTGAGAATTTACCAGGCCTTGCTCCAGAAGAGAAAGGAAGCCCGGAGAGGGAGCCTGCACGTTCTGCCACTTTTCTCAGAAAAAGTTCCACTTCAGAAAGTAGCAGCTGAGAGGCTGTGGAGCCAAACATGGCCTTCAATAGCCTCGTGGGCTTAGGGAACAAAAACTGGAATTCAGGACCTATGAAGAGAGAAGGAGAAATAGTAAGCCCCAAAGGCTTCAGTAAGAGTTACCCAGAAATAAACCTGCTGTCTGGAAGATTCAAGACACATTTGTTGTGATTCATCCTAATCACTGATGGCCCTCTGACCCTACCCTAGTTGCCTGCCAGAAGCAAAGGAATCACATCTGGTGGAAAAAAACATCATCTAGAGCTGCTGTCCAATTGAAATAGAATGTGAGCCACATATGTAGTTTAAAATTTTCTAGTAACCACGTTTAAAAATTTAAAAATAGGTGATTTTAATTTTAACAATATATTCTATTTGACCCAGTATATCCAGAATATTATCATTTCAACATGTAATCCTTGGGAGGAAAACTTTCTGTCTACCAACTTAGGTTGAAGTGTTGGGGATGGGGAGCTGTGAATTAACTGACAATAGATTAACAGGAGAAAAGGTCTATTACTCATGCAGGTAGAAGCATTCTATAAGGAGTGGCTCTCTGAACAGCCAAGGGTAGGGGTTTATATATCGGCTTAATGAGGGGGTGGGGGTGGGGGGAGCAATTAGGGCTTCAGTGGGAAAGGCTGAAGGGTTCTGATAAGGCTTATTTACACAATTTCTTGGAATGTCCACTTGCTAAAGGTCATTCGCCTTCCTGACTGGACACTTTTGCAGAGTTGGGAGTTTGTAGCAGCTAACCCTTGAAAAGCTCTGCTTTGGTCACATAAGGGAAGCTCAGATAAGAGTTCTTTCTGCATCTGCTATTTGTCCAAATGTTTTCAGGTTAAAGTAGTCTTTATGCTGTAGGGCTCTGGAATTGGCCACCCCAACATATGTCTGTTTGGCGTGATTATTTGAGGCTAGTTACTGTGCAGACAGGAAAACAACTGAAAAGTAGAATTTACTTACCCTTTGTTAGGAGACATTTACATTGTAAAGGAACTCTCCATCTGTAAAGATATCTCTCTCTCTGTACCAGGAAGGGGAGATGACCTTCTCTCTCTAGAAACTCTTAATCAATGCCAAAGGCAAGGACTTAAATCTGCATTTTATTGTGCTTGTCTGGTAACCTCCTGTAACTGACTTCCCTCCCCCTCCCAACATTGGCATTTCTTTAAGGATTAAGCATCTTTCCTTAGGCTAGGAACTGATTGCTGCGCTCACCTGTGACCGCCCAGCTCCAGACAATAGATTTGCCTCCGGCTACGCCCTCTAAGATAGCAGACCACTACCTGCTGTGTCCGTCAAGCACTGTGCCCACAGAGCAATCTTGCGACTATTGTGGGAGGGACATTTCAATCATATGTGAAACACCCTGTTTGGGGGTATATAACCACTCTGTGTACCCCACTTCTTCAGTGCCCTTTCTTCCTTCGGGAAGAAAGGCCCCGGGCCATGGTTCCTCATAAATCTTTGTTTAATTTTCTCTTGCTATTCTGTTTCATGTGAATTTAATTCGTTCTCCAGCCAGATGAACCCACATTGGATAGAGGAAATGTCTTCCTCCCCTACAATGCCATTCTGATTGTTTGTTGGTCCCTTCATAATCAGTATGAAATATGGTATTAATGAGATACTTTACATTCTTTTTTTCATATTAAATCCTTGAAATTCAGTTTATTTTGTGTTCACAGCCCAACTCGATTCAGACTAGCTGCATTTCAAGTGCTCAGTGGCCACCTGTGGCTGGTGACTACCATATTGAGCAATGCAGTTCTAAAAGGCAACTCAAAAGAGTAGCTTCACAGCCTTGGAGTAGGAAAGGATTTCTTAAACAGTTCTCAAATTTCAGTAACCAGAAAGGAAAATATTGATAAATTGGGCTATATTAAAATTAGGAACTTATTAAAGAACACTACTTAAGAAGGTAAAAAGGCATGCCTCAGAGTAGAAGAAGAAATTTGTAACACAAGAAGGGCTCCAGAATATGTAAACAACCACAAATCAGTAAGAAAAAAGAGGCAATCCAAAGGAAAGCAAAAATGGCCAAGAGACTTGAACAGGCGTTTCACAGAAGAAGGTATCCAAATGGCCAGTGGATACATGAAAATGTGCACAGAGTCACTAAAGAAATCAGAGAAATACAAGTTAAAAGTACATTGTGACTCCACTACACCCCATCACAATGGCTAAATATATCAATAATTTTAGTGAGGATGGAGGAACCAGAATGCTCAAAAACAGCTGGTAGGAGTATAAATTGATAAAACTACTTCAGAAAACTGTTTTGACAGCATCTACATAAGTTGAACGTACCATTTCCTTTTACCCAGCAGTTACCCTCCTAGATATATGGCCAGTAGAACGCATACATTTATGCACCCAAAAACATATATAAACTGTGGGGACCCATTCAGACCCCCAGAGCTGATACAAAGATTATTTTTACAGTGAAAATATTTGAGCTCCAGAAGATGCAGAAAGAAGTCTTATCTGAACTTCCCTTATCTGACTGAAGCAGAACCTCCCAATGTACAGCTGCCATTCGGCTGCTATGAAGACAGACTGCCCATTCCCATTAACATCAAAAAACCCAATAGAAGCTTCCATGCTTTCCCATTGAAGACCTAACCCCACCCTCCTTTGTTAAGTTGGTATATAAACTTTTATCTCTGGCTATTCAGTGAGTTACTTATTACGAGCAACTCCCATGTGCATGTGTAAATAAACTGTCTTTTCTCCTGTTAATATGACTATTGTAAGTTAATTTGCAGGTCCCCAAACACTGGACCCAAGCTGGAAGAGGAAAAAGGTTTTCCTCCCAACATAAACGCATTCATCATGGCCCCAAATTGGAAACAATCCCATCTCTTCCAATAGTAGGAAGCATAAGTAAGTTGTAATGTATTCACACAGTGGAATACTATTTACACTCAAAAATGTGCATGAATTTTACCAATGTAATATTCAGGGAAAGAAGCTAGACAACTGAAAAATACGTATTGTATAATTCCATTCACACAAAGTTCTAACCAGTAGTGTTCGAAGTCCCCATCCAAGAGAGTCAGGATTAGGAGGAGGAGTAAGGGAAGCTTGTATTCTTGGCCCAGGTGGTGGTTGCGGTCACAATGGGATCCTTCGTTAAGCTGTACGTTTGTTATTTGTGCACTTTTCTATGGGTATGTTACACTTTAATAAAAGAATTTATCTACAAGAACCATTAGTGTAATGGTTAGTGTAACAGAGTGAGTTGGCTCTTTCTGGTATGTCAATGTTTCTGTATCTCGTCTCTTTTCTTCGCAGTTTAGCGTGTAAGCTTTCTATAGATCAAGGACCATATTTAGGTTGAATAGCAGTTGGAGTAACACCACCTGAATAATTATGATGATGACAGAAGCTTGGCGACATGAAAGAATTATTGCCCTCCCTGGAAGCCCAATTTACTCAGTAGAATGGTCCGAGCAACAAAAGAATTCTGACTGTTTCCTCCCAATTTTTTAAAAATAGCATTTTACCATCATATCTATTCAAAAGTCTGTTTATCACCCACATCAGTGTTCTCTCACAATATTTTTCATTAACTGAAATGTTACAATTAACACACCCTGCAACTGCTGGGAAATAAATCTAGTCAACTAAAGATCCTGTCAACTTCCTCCATTCTTTATTTTCTTGTGCAACCAGCCAACACTGGGGGAAAATTAAATTGTCATTCACCTCACAGAGCCTTCGTTTTAGCATATCATTGTTTTATTTGACTACAGAACATAAGGGAATAACCAAACTTTGAAAAGAAAATGGAAATCAGTACATAAATACGGCATCTGATAACCTGACACACTTAATGATGAAAATGATACCCTGTAGTTGTTCTTTACAAAAGCCCAGAGAGCTACATTAGAGCATTAAATTAAACTCCACCTACTCTTTCTGCGCGGTTAAGTCGTATCATTCCGTAGAAAGGTTTCGATGGTTTTATTTTGTATTCTAATTTTAAGGCAATTATTCTCTAGTTAAAGTTAGAAAAGGCCGCAAAGTTTTCTGCTTTTGATTTGCTAATAACTTAGTTACAAAGTATTTAACACAGTTGTCTTCTAACTCTGTAAAAGGTGTTATATGAAGTTGCTTGAGAGTGAATCTTTTTCTGTAATCTCTAATAATATTAACTACTAACACTATTACTATTACTCAGTCTATCACTTATTGACTCCATCTCTGAAGCAGGCAATGAGTGCTGAGAGTTTCCATAGGCTGTATTGCTTTATTTAGTTCCTGCCGCAACCTGGTGCAGTCACTTCCTTTATTCCCATATTCTAGGTGAGGAAACAGAGGCACAGAGTTAACCCAAAGGTTGCAAGGCTAAAAGGAAATTTAAACTCAAATCACAAACTGTGCCACTTAAATTATATTCTAGGTTGGTACCCCAGATACATGTCTAGTGAACAGCTCCACACTGGATTACTGAGGTGTTTTCTATTGTGAGTGGTGACAGTTGTTGCTATTGCTACAGTCCCACCCTAGCCACTCATTCATCCAGATATGCAGCATAGGAATATGTTAGTGTCCGATTTTGTGACTAGCCACACCTTGCTGCATTTTAGGAAATCGATCCTAGAAGCTGAGGTGGTCAATCTAAAGCCATGGAATTTTTCTCTTTGATTCCCCATTGCCTCCCCATTACTCCTTGTACAGTGTTCTGCATGTGTAGGAGCTTGAAAATGTCTGTGGGTTCTCATCAGTAGGATTTCTCTGGTAAACATGGTTTAATGTGAGTTTAATTTGTTCATCTGAGAGGCTCATTATATTAGAAACATCCATCTCTCAGAGATGGCCCCAAATCAGCCATTCTGTGGCTCCCATTCTCCCTGGGCATTTAGAATCCGTCTGTATGCAATAGGTTGAAGTTTTTATGAGAACCTATTGCTTTACTCTGTGCTAGAGCTGTTAATATGAAATATTCATTAAATCTTCTTTTATTTTTAAATTTTTATAGCAATTTTTGCTATCTGAAATAATATTCCTCTGATGGGGAGGAAAAACTTTTTACTTCTACTCTCCTAGGTTCCCCTGCAAATTAGACTGACAAAAGACAAACTAACAAGAGAAAAACAAACAGGAGCTTATCAATACCTCCAATGTGCATATACACAGAAGTACTCAGTGATGAGTAACTCCAAGGAGTGGTTAGAACTTGGCCTTATACAGCATCGTAATAAAAAAAACAGTAAATTGTGTAAAAAAGTGGCAAGAGGAAGGAAATGGACTTTGATCTTCTAGAGGTGACAAATTGTGGGAGGGTAAATATATAGGGGGAAACTAATGGAAGATAAGGGCTAGTCACTAAGATTTATTATGTAGATTCCTCTGGTGCCATCTGTGATAGCTTAGAGTTGCCTCCCATGATTAAGAATTGTCCTACCCTTCCTGGTAGAGAAGGGAGGGCAGAGAGTTTTTCTTGTGTCTACTTCTCATTGCCTTCAGCTCAAAATAATCCTTATGTCAAAGTGGCATATTTTGGGGTGGTATATTCTGAACCCCTTCACTTCTTTGTATCCTTACTTACTGTCTGTCTCTACCTCTAGACTGTAAGCTCCATGTGAGCAGGGATTGTGGCTTGTCAATGCCTAGAACAAAAGTATGAAGTGCCATAGAGCAGACATTCAGATATTTTTTTAATGTTCCTCAAGGATATGAAGATAAAACCTGTTATCTGGGGAGACAGTTCTTTCCCCTGCATCTTCAATTATGCTGTGTTTATTTGCAGTGAGAAGTCCTCATTCTATGTGCCTCCTTCTGCTGGGTAAAACAACATGTGTCTTTCATAGAAATGTAGAGGTTCTAAAGGACCTCTTTAGAAATACCACAGCTTCATACAGTTTTCTCAGCCTTTCTTTTTCTGTTGGGAAAATATGCGCAATAACTGTCATTCACATGTGTACATTTTGATCGACATGAGTCAGGACCCTGCTTATAAACCCTGCAAAAGTCCAAGAGTAGACTCTGTCCTAGCTTGAGTCTCATGCCTGCCCCTATATGGGAAGTAAAGGAAGGCTTACTCCCCGCAAACCACATGAAGTGGATTGCCCATAGAAAGAAGGGAGGGTTCTCAGAAGAGGGAGAGGAAAGTGGCCAACCACAATCATACTAGCACACTATATTACTGGTGAGTAGGCTTTAATTCTTCAATAGTTCACTCCACAAGCACCTATTAAGTGACTTCGATATGCCATGTACACTCTTTCCTTTCCACTTCTCTTCAAAAAAACATATATGAATGGGAAGGGTATTGATATTACCTGAATTCTTTTCAGTTTATTTTTTAGGTAAATTATTTACATATTTCCATAATGAAACTATTTTGGTAAAATTACATGCGACAAATGTAGTATCTGATTGCAAGACACTGATTAGCAAGTATTTATTTGTGCTCTTACTAAATTCCAAACACACAAAAAAGAGATTTTTACCCCCAAAATATTGAGAATTACTCTTTTAACAGGTGAAACTCCAGACAGTATTGTGAAGATTGACTACACAAAATATAATCATCACTTTATAGTTTTGACTGTGGTTCTTAAGAGCAAGAAACAAACCATTAATAAACCAACCCTGCGTTAGACATCTTGACATTTAAATTGACTTCATGCAAATAAAATAGGCAAATGGAATTTTCCAGTTTACTCATCAGACACTATATAGATGCGTTTCACATTCACATCTTAAAAATGTAATGGGAAAAATTTCATCTCTATGTCTGGCATGTCTGTTCCTGATGAATTCCATAACCAACTTGGATGACACTAAACCGAGAGAAATCTCACATCACTTTTTTGTCTTCATTTTAGAGTTGTGTGATCTTTCCAGGTGGTTCATTTTTTGTGTGTCTTCACTGAAGGTTACTACCCATTTCTACTACTTAAATGAAACTTATTCTTCCAGCATGGAAATATCGAGGGGAAGAATTAAAACGTTCATGCCCGTAGACTTCATCATAAGAAAGAGAGTTTTCAGTTTATCCTGACCTGACTTTGAATGTTTAGGGAAAATGCTCAATTTGTAGCTTTAGGTAATGGCACTACAATGTCACACTTCTCTGTTTAACATTCAGCTTTGTTAATCAAGAAAACCAGATTGGCTCTCTGCATGTTGATTAAATTGATTACAGCTGTAGGCCTTGATAGCATTTTTTTTCAAGTATTTCTAATTAATCAGACAATGCTTGATTAGTTTTTTCTGTTTTGAGGAGATAAACTGACTTCCTTGAGAATTTTCACCCCAAAATGATTCCCCTCCAGTGCAAGGTAAAGGATAAGTGAGTCATTGCTTAGTTTTCCATGATGCTGAGACCTTTTATCTTCCAGCAACTAAAAAAAAGAAATACTTTGAAAAGAAGATTAAAACATAATTTTAAACTTCTTTTCACATACTCTCATGAACACATCTAGAATGAAAAATGTGTGTGTGTTCCCTCTAAGCTTTTAGCCTGGCCTCCCCTCTCTTATAGAGCATCTTCCAACTTTCCCATTGTAACCATTCTCTGTGAAGTTATATCATTGAATCGTCAGACCTGACATTGCAGATTTCAGCCCAGGAATCATTTTGTTTTAATAATCAGGCTCATGGATTGATGCGTTAAAAAAAAATAAATAAGCCACCACTTATTTTTTTTTAGTCATATCTATAGCATTAGATAAAGCAGCTGTTGTTTATGCAAATGAGAACTTGACAATTTCTAGGAACATTACCAACATTTATAAAGACCCAAACGTTCTGCTTTCATCGTTGAAGTTGATATTTTCAATGGGGAAGGCTGCTAGGATCAGCTCAGATGGTGCATGTTGGCATGAGGAAGGGACCCATTTTCCTCTCTCTTTCTCTGTTGGTTGAGGGACCAATTGAGACTCCTGTCTCCAGTAAGTGCTTGTCACCTAAAACACTTTTTTAAAGGTATTTTTAAGCCTTATTTCAGAAGAGTTTTCTTATAGATGTCATCAAATTAGAAGCTCCTGAAAGAGAAAGAATCTGCCTTTAAAAGAGAAAGCAGAGCAGAAAGATAGAAAGTGAGAAATAGGTCTTACTCCTCTCACCCCAACTCGACATTCCTACTCCCAGGTGTGATGACGGTTAACAGTTTCTCCGGCATCCTTCAGAAACCTTCTATGCGTATACAATAAAATGTTTTATTCATATATTTTTTCAATATACATGGGATGAGACTAAACTGTTCTACAACTTGCTTTTTAGATTTTTAGTGAGTTTTGGATATCTTTCTGCATTTGTACATACAAATGAACACATTCTTCTTTAACTGCCGGATATTATTTCCTTGTTTGACTGTACCGTAATTTATTCAGCCAGTTCTCTGTCGATGGACATTTAGGGGGTTTCCAGCTTTTTATTACTGTAAAGAGTGCTGTAATAAACATCCTGATGCACATATCTTTGTGAGCTTGGGCAAGTATGCGTTTACAATAAATTTCTAGCAGGGAAATTACTTGGTCAAAAGGTAATTTTGATAGATATTACCTAATTGTTCGCTGATTTACATACCTACCAGCTCACGCCGAGTTTCATGAAACTTTAGAACTTTTGCCAAGCTGCTGTATGTCCATAGTATCTCATTATTTTAATTTGCATTTCTATAATTATATACATAGTCAAATGTTTTTTCATATGGGGGGCAGAGGCTGGCATTTATATGTCTTTTCTTCTGAACTGCCTGTTCATATCTTTGCCTACTTTTCTGGGACCATGTCTTGTATTTGTTCAGTATCCTTATATATCCAACACAGCAATGGGCACATGGACCCTCAACAACTATTTGAATTTGACTTAAAAAGTATATGGGACACACAGAAAGAATCTAAAATATTCCTTATTAGTAGAAGATCCTTGAGGCAAACTGCCATCTCTAGAGAACTTCACTCTCACAGGATGATAAAAATAAGATGTCTTCTCAAATTTCTATACACTACAACCTTATTTTGATACAATGGGAAATGAATTTTATTGAGGGGAAGGTTTTGTATTCCTCATATGTATGTTCATACACATATATACTAGATTTCCAAAATAACGCCGTTATTTCTTGCCTAGATTATACAGCAACAAACTCCTAACTGATCTTTCTAGCCCCTCTCTTATTCTCCACCAGTCCATTCCCCACACAGCTGCCACTATGATCTTTCTAAAATGCAAATCCAAGATTCTTCTAGCTTAAAATCCTTCAATAGATCCCCAGGGCCTTCAGAATAAAGTAGGAACTCCTTAGTTTGCCATCTAAGACCCCTTGTCTTCTTCAGCAATTGACTACACTCTCATCATCCAACACGTATGTGCACTCAGTGCCCATCATTTCACACTGCTGGGGCTACCCCAAGCTCTCCACACCTTTCTGCTGTAGTGCATGCTTTTCTTTCTAGAATATCCTTCCATCTTTTCTCTATCATGCTGCCTTATTCTCATCCTTCAGGAACAACTTTTTCATCACTTTTGCTAGAAAGCCTTACCTGAACCCTTCTCCTAACTGTAAGCAGTTCCCTGGGCTTACCTCTATCTAACAAAACTTATTTCACTTTCTTCTAAGTGTTGGTCTAACGATCTGTCTCCAGGAGCCAGAATTCCTCAAAGGCAGAATTATGTCTTACTCCTCAGTACCCAGCATAAAGTCTATGACACTGCAGGGACTCAATAAACATCTATTCCATGTAAAATTATAAAGCAGCTATGCTGATAACAGTATAGAGAAGGCAAGGAAGGGGTCAGCTTTTTATATGTTCTCTCAAGTAGATAGGATATTACTGTTCACATGTTGTAGTTGAATTTCATGGCCGATGCCTGGATTTGTGCCTCCAGAGTTGAATTATCTGCCATATTTAATGAGTCAGTGTCTGCAAAATGGTCCCAAGATGATATGTCATTAATATTTTCTTAACCTGAGGGAAAATACTCCCAAACAGGAAAGATATTCTGTTCTGCAGAGAAAGTATGAAGCGTATTTAATAGCTTAAGAGAAGTTGATGAATTTTGTGATTTCTTGGAGCATTGAGCACTTGCAGGGAGGTGGGTCCTCTCTGTTTTATGGATTTTCTGACAAAGACATGGGCAGGAGAGGTGATTTTATAGAGGCCAGAAAAAGAAAGAGCTTCTTCCCTTTTGTATGAGTGTTTGTTGCATGTCTCCAAAGAAACATGGATTGATGGGAGATGAAAATACAATACTTGTTTATGCAATGTGTTTCCCAGCTATTGCAATGGAAGAAATGGATTCTATTCCACATGTCACCATAATGTAAATATCCTCTGGGAGCACTTTTAGGAGGGGAGGAGAATAAATGTCTGGGAAGAATAATTCTCATATTATTCTCAACTAGCTGCCCTTTTTGGCTCCTTCTATTCCTTCCTCTGCTCTCCGAGCGTGTTCTCCTGACCTCCTCTCTACCAGGTCTTTCTCAGAGGACTCATCCATTTCCTAATCTTTTCACTCTCACCTGTAGGCCTTTCTCTTACAGCCCCGGCCTTCCTACAAGTACTCATTCATTCATTCATTCAATGAACGCATATTGAGCATCTAATACATGTTAAGCCCAAGGTGAAGAAGAGAGACATGATTACCTGCCTTAGGGAGCTTACTGTCTGGTCACATGTCCTCTTCCTGGTTCATAGATGGTCATATTCTCACTGTAACCTCACATGGCAAAAGGGGCAAGGGAGCTCTCTAGGGTCTTATTTATAAGGGCACTAATCCCATTTATGAGGGCTCCACCCTCATGACCTAAGCACCTCCCAAAGGCCCCACCTTCACACACCATCACAGTGGGGATTAGGTTTCAACATACGAATTTGGAGAGGATACAAACATTCAGTCTGTAACACTAGGCCATTATGAGAAGAGAGAAAAGAATGTGGCTCTCCTCTGAAGCCTGGCAGTAGTGTGGTGGTGACAGTTGGGGAAAGGCACAAAAATGTTCCGTATAGATGGTATGGACCAGTCCCTGCAAAGCTTTAAGCCAATGTAGAGATTTTGGATTTTGCCCTAGGGGAAATTTTGAAAGGCTCATTCTGGATTGGATTAGAGGAAATCCAGATTGGCTGGGAGAAGAACAAGGGAGAGATTCTAAAAGCACAGACTAGGATGATGGCAATGAGTTTGAAGATATGTCAACATATTCAAGAGCTAAAACTAAGACCTAGTAATGGATCCCTAAATATTTCCAGCACACTCTCTCTTGGAGAAACTACCAAGACCTCAGATTCCTCATGTGCTAAACCAGACTCCTATACCACCCCAAAGTGGTTTCATCTCCCCAATTTCCCATGAGGTGGTACCATTCAGTAGTACCAACACTGTTTCATTCCCAGAATCCAGACTTTAAGCTTCCTCATTCTCTTCTTATACTATCTTCCTCTATGTGACAGGAAATATGGCAGCCAGTGGCATCTGAGTTTCACTTCTTTTGGCTTCCTTCTTTATTGAAGATTGTCTCTCATTTTCAGATCCAGCTTTAGAAGTCCTAAGGAAACACAATGATTAGCCCAGATTAGGTCAGATGTCCACCTCTGGACCAGTCAACTGAGGCTGTGGGCTCATGTAAGAAGATGGTGACTCCCAGAAAGCCATGTGGTTAGAGGTGGCTGTTCCAAAGAAAAGGGGAGAAAGAAGTTCTGGACTGACAGTCCCTTAGCTCTCTCCTACTATGTCTTGAAGAGAGATTAGAATTGTTCCTTAGAAGTGCCAAGGGGTAAAAGTAGGAGAACATGTAGAGATGAAAAGGAAACAAATTTTGCCTCAACATGAGGAAAAACTTTTTAACAGTCAAAGCTGTTTGAAGATGAAATGTAGTCTTTGTAGGTATGCAGTTATTGATCACAATCAAGTATAGATTAGATAACCACCTGCTGGGAATGTTGTAGAAGACAACCTCCAAAACTTAGATGGGGGTTGTTCTTCCAACAGTGAGAATCTGGTTAGAGACCTTCTGTGGAAAATAAACCATAATTAAACAATAGCATCTTAATACTTATTCCAGTCCATCTTAAGAGATATGCAAAAGTTCCCAATTTGTGTTTCCAAATTATGGTTTGAGCTTCCTGCTTCAAATGGGAGATGAATCCTATGAAGAGAAGCTATTGAGAGCTCTTTGTATATGTTTAAGTTTCAAAAAAAAAAAAGAAACATATATTTTCTTAATTTATTTATACCAGTAAACATATTTCTGAACCAGCGTTCTGTTTTCTGAGGCAGAAAATTAAATTTTTCTGTCTTGGCTATAGAGAAGCAAGGTGTGTGTCCCAGATTCACCCCAAATTGTGTGTGTACCAAGCAAATGATAAGAAAACAATAACGTGCTCCTGGCAGGTGAAGAAAGAGCAAGATTGAGGGAAAATACAGAGTGGGTTGCAACAGCAGCATTATTTATTGTTGTGGAAACTTTTTCAACACCGAGTCGCACTTGGTATTCTGAACTGACAAAGAGACTCTTTTAATAGTCATGTATTTGATAAATATTGAGGAACTGCCTACTCTGGGCCAGGTACATGCTAGGTGCTAGTTAGAGTCAAGTGCGGGAGACTGCATTCATCAAATGATCAAACAAATGAGGGTGAAATTATGAGCTGAGACAAGAGCTCTTAATGAGAGGATCACAGTTACTCTATTAGAAGAAGTAACAAGAACTCAGCTGGACTGGAGAGGGAGTGTCAGGGAAGACTTCCCAAGAGAATGATGCTTGAGCCAAAATCTGGAGGTTGGGTATGATTTTACCAGGCCAAGGAAGGGTAGGAGCCAAGGGGGAGAGCATGATCTAGATAAGGGAGCACAGCCTGGCTAAAGACCCCATGGTGATAGGGAGCATGGCGTAGTCCAGCAGTTGAGAGATGACCAGTGTGGCTGAGCATAGTGAGTGAGAGGGATAATAATGCAAGATGAGGGTGGAAGAATACATAGAGACTAGTCTACGCAAAGCCTCGAAGGCCAGAGCAAAGATTCTGGTCTTTCCCCCAAGTACAGAAGTAGCGTCCCAATCACGCTAAAGGGTTTTAAATAAGAGATTGACATAATCAGATTAGAATTGTGGCCACAGTTGAAGAACAGAGAAGTGAAGCCAGAATGAATGACTGTGAGGGGATCAATTAAGAGCTTCTGCTACAAATAATGTGAGGCAAGATGCTTATACTTTGGTGGTGGAAGTAGAGATGGTGAGGAAGGTGGACTCATGTAGAAAGAAAATTGACAGGAATTTTAATAAGAGCCTTGAGAATATCCCACTTCACAGTTCCTTCCTCTGAGACAGAGGTCATTCAACTACAGCCTGTGAGCCCAATCCTGCCCATTGCGGGATTTTTTTCTGTAAACAAGACCTTATTGGAACACGGCCATGCCCATTCGTTTACTTATTTATGTCTGCTTTCACACTACAACAGCGGAGTTAAGAAGTTGCAACAGAGACTGTATGGCTTATGAAGCCTAACATATTTACTGTCTGGCCCTTTACAGAAAACCTTTTTTTGATTGTACACTACTAGAAACATCTTCAAGATATTCCAAGGCATAGAAGTTCTTAATTTTGGGGCCCAGAAGTCCATGAATGGGCTTCAGATGATCTCTGATCTCCTGAAATTGGAAGTAAAATTTGGTATTTATGTACATTTTTATGGAAAAGTAGTTTTCACTAGCTTTTAAAAGGAATCTGTGAATCATCCCCAAAGTGAGATATTTCCCAGTCCTCTCCCCAGTCTGTTCCCTAGCAGCAGATTTTTAAAACCCAAACTTCTTTCAGTGAATTAGAGATGTACGCTGGTACCAAATCAGAAACATCATTAAGCATTGGATAGAAATTGCTGCAAATTGCCAGATTCCTAATGTAAGATCCTCTGAATATCACTGGGCTGCCTCCTCTGACCCAGAGGTTTAGGATAGCTCAGTGCTATAAATGAGAGCTATATAATCATTATTCTTATGTTTTAGATTTCTCAAATAATTACTCCCCCAAATAAAGATTTAAGTGTATACAAAATTGTAGATTGCTTCATTACAAGCGAATGCCTTCAAGGGAACCGGTGGATGATCTGGTCAGCCCACAGCAGCCTTTGTGTACAGCCCGTGTTGTAGTGTCATTTTCTGTTAGCTAGGATTCTCCTTCCTTCTGACCATGAGCTCTTTGACTCCCCAGGACCTGGAACATAGGAGTTTAGTAAATGATTACCATATATGTAGAGAGGTGATTAAGCTAACTCTGGCTCTCACATCATGTATTTGTGTATATGTGTGCACACATATGTAAAGTATCTATAGGAAACACATTAATGAAATGAATGTATGTAAAATTGCCCTGTAAACAAAATCTCGTTTTTAAATGAAGGAACTGAAACCATAGTCTATCTTAACTGAGGACATTATCCTCAGTTATAAAAATACCTAATTCAGTTAATGCGTACTGCCTCATTTAAAAATCTAGCATGCAAGTGTAATGAAAACAGTGTGGTATTGTTATTTGTCCAAGATTTTAATATTAGGTAAATCTGGCCATTGTGAAAATTCACAAGATGGTATTTATTCTTCATCTGCGCTATATTTTTATATGTGGTATTTAACGTGAATCCATTGTCTTGACTCTTAAACACATCTTCTGGTGACAGTACTCAGCATGTATAGGTGTGCCTAGAAGTCCCTTCCAGTTTCAAGAGGAGAGGCAGGGGTGGGAGGCCTGCTTGGGTCCACGAGGGGAAGGAGGAGGAAGAAGCAGCCCCAGAGCATGCTCAGAGCGCAGGCCTGACTGAAGAGGATGTTTATCCACCCATTGAGCTAGAGGCCTTCATGACACGTAGTCAGTCCTTGGGAGAAAAGGATTATGGGCACAGCCAAGGAAAGCAACGAAAACAGGGTACTCAGTACAGAGGACAAGGCAAGTATGGAAATGGTGGAACAAGGAGCGAGAAGAGATTCTGGAGCATGGGTAGCCAGGATAAGAAGCAGGCCAAGGAAACGGTTCAGAGCTAAAGCTAGGCTGACATGCTGGGAGTGAGCCTGAGCTACAGCTCGCTCTGCGTTAGATATTGCTGCTTGCCGTTGGGAAGGCATGGAGGTTTAAAGGAATTGATCAAAAGTCAAGGCAATGGATTAGCATTAAATATCACATGTACAAATGTAAACATGTAAGAAACAGGTGCTAGGCTACACGTTTCTGCTTATTAACAAGTCACCAAAAGAAAAAAAAGAATGCTCTTGAAAAAATGAAATTATTAAATATACATAAAGTAAAATAAAAACAAAACAAAAACAATGTCACCAAGATGGGAAATGGTATAACCTGAAGCATCATTTCTCAAGGTGTGGTCTGTCGACTCATGATCCCAAGAGATGTCACAGTTCCAGATGCGTACCTGTGGGCAGTGCCACGTACTCCGTCCTCCTCTCGGGAGATTCACAGTGTGTTAAAGGCTCTCAGAAGTCCTGCAAGAAAAAGCCCTAGTTAGCTTTGTTTAGCCCAATATTTTCCATATTTTATAGTTAACATGAAACCTTTTTTTTCAAAATATACTTTGTAAATGCTTACTTAGTAAAAAGCCAAACAAGTTGCTTTGATCAAAATTTCTTAATTGTATAAAATCTTCTGAAGGTTGAGTTAAAATAACATCGCTTTCAAGAACTCTGCAGTCATTCTTAAAAGATAAAATTAGATGCACCTTCCACCAGAATAAACTCACACCATATACTATGACTCAAAATACAAAGGCTATAAAAGAAAAGATTGATACTTTTGACTACAGAAAAATTTTAAAAAACTTTTGCATCGCAAAAAAAATCATAAGCAAACACAAATGATAAAGCAAAGGAAAGAGACAAAAAATCTGATAGAAGAAGAGTCAAAAAGACATGAACAGACAAAAAAAAATATATATATATATATGTAGCATGCACACATGCATTTACATATATATTACATAAATGGCCTTATGCATATGAAAAGACAATCAACTCCACTCATTATGCTCATAATGAAAACAAATGCAAATCAAAACTACTTTAAGATACCTGTCCTCATCTCTCAGATTAGAAAGCATTGAAAACTTGACAACCTATTCTTGTGACATGGCTATGGAGAAACCAACACTCTCATACATTGCTGGTGGGAATGCAGATGGGTACAAACTTTGTGGAGTGAACTTGTCAATATCTACAAAATCAAGGAAGTATTAACCTTTTGTTCCAGGAATCCCACTTCTAGGATTTGCCTTAAAGATATATTTCCAAGTATACAAAAATAGATATGCCCAAGGTTATTCATTGCAACATTAATTGCAGTAATCGCAAAATACTGAAAACATGCCCAAACATAGGAAAGTGATGAAATAAGTGATGGTACGTCCACAAAATGGAGTACTGTGCAGCTGTAAAAAATAATGAGGATGCTCTCTGAACTAGTATGAATGATTTCCAGGATATGCTTTAAGTTGAAAACAGAAAAGTGCAAAAGAGGAATTATAATATGCTACCTTTTGTATTAGAAAAAAAGAGGAATAAAAAAATAGATATGTATCTGCTTATTTTTTGCAAAAGAAACATAAAGAAGATACCAGAACTAATGAAATTTATTACTTTCGGTGGGGTGGGTGGGGATGACACGAAAGTGACGAGGGGATGGGAACAGACTGGAAGAGATGGAGGAAATGTAACTCTTAGCTGATTATGCCTTTCTGTGTAGTTTTGACTTTTGAACTGTTAATGTTTTACATACTCAACAACTACAAAAGTAATAAAAATCAACAAAAATGGAGGGGAAAAAATGTAATACAAACCGAAGCAGATGGCTCTGATTATATTTCAAATGAACAATATAACCACACTGAAGAGGAGTGGGAAAGAACTAACCCAAGTAAATTTTGAACATAGCAATTTGACTAAAGAATAAAAAGAACCCATAAAGAGTAGGTTTGGGGTTTTCTGTTGGTTATTTTGTTGCATTTGGTTAGGAATTCTGAAACTACTTTTGGCATGTTCTATAGTTCAGAAAATAAGTAAATATGTGAGAATAATGGGAGCCAGGTTCCTCACTGTCAGAAGGGAGTTACAAATATGGAAAGAGGAAAGATGAGAATGAATCTGTGTTATTGTATTAGTATTGGAGAAATCCATATGAGCCCGTGGTTATAGACTAGGGATCGTCAAACTTTTTCTGTAAAGGGCCAGATAACACATACTTAACTCTGTCATTGTTGCACAAAAGCAGCCACAGATGATACATAAACAAGTGAACATGGCTGTATTCCAATAAGACTTTATTTATGGACACTGAAACTTGAATTTTATATAATTGTCATGTGTCGTGAAGCGTTATTATTATTTTAATTTGTTTCAACCATTTAAAAATGTGAAAAACATTCTTGGTTTGCAGACTGTACAAAAACAGGCAGTGGGCCAGACTTTGCCCGTGGGCCACAGTTTGCCAACCCCTGTTTAGGTAGAGAAATGATCATTGATAGAGAGAGAGATAGACAGAGAGACAGAAAGCAAATGTGATAAAATTTTTAAATTGGGGAATCTGGGTGAAGAATATTTGGGGTCTTTGTACTCTTCTTGTAACTTTTCTATAAACCTAGAATTATTTTAAAACAAACCAAAAAAAATCACAAAAAGAAGAACGCTGTATTTTCCATAGCTATTGCTGAAAAGTAAAAACATTAATCAGATCATTCGCCTAAAAAGTGAATGTCTTGCCTTTTATAACAGTCACACAACAACCCCCACCTACATTTTTCCCCATGTCCATGGACAATGAATAGGAGCTACTTCTGCCATTGTGCAGAGTTTTTAATTTGTCAATGAGGGTGTCATCATATGATAGTATTATTTTTCTCTTGTTCATCCTTGCTCCCCATCATTCTTACTGAGTAATGAGGTCGCGAGGCTGTTTGTATGTGACCTTGTAATTTTCTGTGATGTAGGAATTTTTTGGTCTACCATAATTAAATGGACTAAATAAAAGGTGCTTATCAGAAAATGCCCCATTAGCTTGGAAGTCTGTGACAAATCCTTTCTGATACCCTTAATGTGTTATTATGAAATTCCATTACACAGCGTGCTCACCTTGCTTATTTCGCTAGCCATAATCTAGTGGTAGCTAAGGTGAGCAGTGACTGAAAGTATCTGAAAATATTACAAATAGCAATTGGGTAACTTTTACATTAAGATATCTTTTATACAGGAAGAGCTACTGGTTTAATTCCAACTGAATCCAATTCCTACCTTGATTTATCATTGTTGGTAAAGCCACACTATGATCTTCATTGATAATGAAGATGATGGTGGGCATAGCTGAAATTTATTGAGTGCAGTACCCAGTTCCAAGCCAAATGTTTTTCATCTTTTTTTTTTTTTTCATTTAATCCTAACAACAAAACTGAGGTACTATTATTATCTCCTTTTTATAGATGAGGCCTCCGATGTTAAGTGACTTGGCCAAGTTCTTACATTTGGAAGCATAGGGCTGAGAGTGGCCTGGAGAGCCAGTGCTCTTAGTTAGTGGTTAAGACTGTCTCCCATTGTAGATAAAGACAGTAGGAAATGCACAAATTTAGGAAGAAATTGTTTAGCCATGAGGCTATGCTCCTGTTGAAAAGAATAGGTAAATGATCCAGACTGCTAATGTCAATGCAAGAAATAGAATTCACATTGGAAAATCCTTCACATTCCCCTCCCTGCTCCCTTCCCTGCTGAAGAAGCTCAGTAGCAGGTGTGGAGGTGAGAAAGGCTTGAGGTAGAAGACACAGTGACTCAGTCCTTCCAGATGTCACCCACTTGCATCACACACACACGGGTATCTACTAGAGGGAACAGGAAGACTGGAAAAAACTGGAGGAGGAAGGAAAGGAAGGAGCTTGGGGAATGAGGTTGGCAACTGGAGGCAGATGGACAGGGAAGGTAGGAGGTGCTTTCTGGAGTGGTTTTGCCCCCTTTGGAAATGGGAGAACTGAAGCAATGGCTCACTCAAGGGCCCAGCTCCCTCATTCTCCCCTCTTTTGCCTTCCACTGCTCTAAAGCCCTGAGTTAATTCATACTGACTCCCACCATTGTGGCTGGTCCATGACTGCTCCAAGGCCCACTTCTTTATTTATTTTTTATTTATTTATTTATTTTTTTTTTGAGGAAGATTAGCCCTGAGCTAAGTGCTGCCAATCCTCCTCTTTTTGCTGAAGAAGCCTGGCCCTGAGCTAACATCCGTGCCCATCTTCCTCTACTTTATACGTGGGATGCCTGCCACAGCATGGCTTTTGCCAAGCGGTGCCATGTCTGCACCTGGGATCGGAACCGGCGAACCCCAGGCCGCTGAGAAGCGGAACGTGCGCACTTAACCGCTGCACCACCAGGCCGGCCCCCCAACTTCTGTTTTGAATCACCCTGTGAAATGTTGTCATCCATGACATGTGACTTTGTCAGACTTTCTTACCCAAAGATCGCAAGGAGCTTTCTCTCTGCTGCATTTCTCCTGAGTTATCGAAATAATTCTCTTATGTGAGAGGAACAGTGTGCCACAGTTTAATAACAATAATAAACTTTTGAGAGGAATAGTCATCTTTATTTAGTTGATGTACTTATTGAGCAACTAATTAATTAAGTGACTGACTATATTAACTGACTTATTAAACTAAGTATTAATTTCTGGACATCTTGTCTTTCTTAAATATGAAGGAGAGAAAATGTTTCTTTGTGGAAGCCCCAGGGAATTAAAAATTCAGGGGAAAGGTAAAATCTATATGGAATTAGAGACATGTTCATTTACTTTCTTCTTTTTTCTTTTTAGGGACTGGTTAAATATGTTGAGCCCACCGATTGTTCCTCCCAGTCAACAGCCAGCAGAGCAGCATCCAGATTCTTCTGGAAGTCTGAGTGCTCAAGGTGGGAATATGAAAAACACTATGCATAAAAAATACAAGTAATTAATATAAATAGAGAACATCAGTCACTTTGAGGTGCCACTGTTTTTATTAAATGCTGATCACTTAGGCCTACACACACCAACATGAGGTAACCTTGCCTCATTTGATAGAATAATAGGTTCTTTGCAACTAAAAATAATAGAAAGAAATTGTCCTTGTTCTTCTAAAGGTTAATCCCAGGGAAAAATATAGTTTAAAATATAAGAGCATGGCTTTGGTGTCAAATTGACCTTCATCTGAATTCCAGCTGTACCAATTCCTTCTGTGTGACCGCTATGAATTTTGGTTACCACATTTGTAAAATAAGACTAATAATAGACAGTGCCCCCCTGAAAGTTTTTCAGGAAGATTCAATGAGGTATACTATATAGGAAGCACTTAGAATAGTGCCTACCAAATGCCAGCTGTTTGCATTATTGTAAAGCAGACCCAACACTCCAACATCACTGAGATACGTGTCTTCGTTAATACAGAGATATGGCCTTTTCATTAAAGCAAAGGCTGGCATGGAGCTACCGTAAGTAGTGTTAGTAATGGAAAAAGTAGAAAGAAGCAGGAATGAAAATTTGCCTGAGGTCCCTTTTGTTGGTGAGAGCTATAAAGATGAACCGTTAGTTTCAGGTTGTGAGCAGGGAACATGATCGTCAGGAGTCCACAGAGGAGGAACAGAAAAGGATCTTTGGTGGAAACAGTGGGGTTGAGATGGGAGGGGTGGAGGGGAATCTACAGTACGTAACTGGAGTGACAGCCTCAGAGTGGGACTCCTTGAGACAGTTTTCCGAGTTGGATTTTGAAGATGGAAGTGCTATATCTGAAGTAAAAAAAAAAAGGAACTGAAATCAATATAAATTTTTCCAACAAAGGTGCCAATTTTCTTGTGTTTTTTTCCCTAACTGCCCCAGGGAGAAAGTGGAGCATCCCATTTTTCTTCAGGTGTGGAGAATTCAGAGTGAGAGCTCATACATCTGAGTTGTACATTTTGGCCGCCCAAGGGATGGAGATGTCTCTGTGATTTACTACTCGAAATAGATTATGCCCCTCAAATTGGGAATCTTTTTAGAGGTGTACATTTATAATTACTTATGACAGAAAAATAGAATCTTGGCTGTCAGGAGGAGACCTTGCTGTGAGGGAACAAATAATACATTATGTTAAATGTCCTAAATAAGCCACAGGAACCGAGAGCATGGTCCTTGAGCAAAGGCACCCAAGATATATGTTAGTGATAAGTGGCTGAAAGGATGTCTTAAAGTCGCCATTGCAAAGTGATGTTTTGACAGCAGGAACTCAATTATGTTGAAGGTAAACAGAACTTCCATCGAGGGCAAATTAACAAATTAAATTCAGAAGATTGTAGAAATGTTCTGGCCAATGTTAACCAGATCTGGCACCCTTCTGCTGTCACCCTAGATTTTTATCAGCCTTCCCTTTCCCAGTTTCTGATATGCTTGGGTAGTTTGTAGCTAATTAATACCATCAAATGTTAGTGTTTCCTATTTGGTTAATCTTTACAAGTTATTAGCTTTTAGATAGAGATAGTGTTTCCATCTGTTCTTATAAAGTGTTTGTCAAAGAAGAATAATGGGTTCAGGTATCCAGTTTCTATCAGCAGAAGAAGGGAGGCAAGGTTGTAGGCAGTCTGGGACTCTTTCTGGGTTTCTGTTGCATACCATTAATTTAGCACTTACTGTATGTCAGACACTGTGCTCAGTGTTACATGTAGCCCTCATAGCAACACCCTGAGGAAAGTACTATGTGTGTGTGTAGTTGTTGTTTTTTACAGCTAAGGAAACTGAGGCACAAAGTTCTTGAATAACTTGCCCAAGGTCACGCAACTGGTTACTGGCAGAACTGGGATTTGAATCCAAGCAGCCTGGTCCCACAACCCAGCCAGTGTTTTTAGACTTTTTTTGATTTTGAACCAAGTAAATAGACTACCTCCTCAATAATATATAAAAATCAGGAACTGAGAATCATTTTTCTATTGAGAGTTCCTGATCTCTAGAAGAAACAACTTAAAATATCTCAAGGACTAAGTACTTAAGTTCTCTAAGGAAAAAAAGGCAGACCTCTGGTCACCTGTTTCAGCCCTGGACCTGCCTCCCTTCCTGCCTACACTTGTCAGAAATGTCCGGTGGCCACACTTCCCCCTGGGAGTGAGTGCCAAAGGGACACAGTTACTGTGTCAGCCAGATATGGGGCAAGGCCAAGGGAACAAGGAGCTGAACAGAGGAGGAGACCGCTGGATGGCGGGGCTGCCAGGCCCGGGTGTTTGCTTCTTAGCTAACCTTCTTACAGGCCCTTCTAGACGACCTTATCTCAGTAGGTCAGTCTCACTTCACCTTGTACATTTTCTTCACGGCCTTTCCACAGTTTGTAGTTCATGATATGTTTCCTTCTCTATTATTTTGTCCTCAGTGGCCTATGAGTTTTTAGTAGCAGAGACTGTCAGTTTGCTCCCTCCTGGATCCCCAGCACCCTATGCAATTTCTGGCGTATATTAGCTACTCGCTGAATTCTCATTAGAAGGAAGACAAGAAGGGAGAAAGGGAGGAAAAGAGGGAGAGAAATGTTCTTCAACTAGTCATTTCTTATAACAATCTTGAAAAAAAAGTAAGGTAATTCACTGAAATTTGACTTTCAGTTTTTCCCGCAATTCCAATTTTTTAGTATATTAGGTATATTTCTGAAATTCAACAATGAGAGTACTGAACTTAGACCCATACATTTTAGCAATTAAAAGTTATAGATCACCTTATGCAGTGGGTCTTAAACTTTATTTATAAGCAGTGGCAACTTTTCTTTCAAATGAAATCTCATATGGAATCCCAATATATAAAAGAGAGAAAAGCAGAACTGCTCTGGCTAAAGGGGAATTAGGGTACAGAAGCCTGCCCTGGGGATCTGATGCACCAGTTAAAAACACTGATGTAGTCTAACTCCCTCAATTTGACCTTGCCCAAGGTCAAACATCCAATGAGAACCCAAGCGTGGATTAGGACCCAGGCTTCCTCCACATCAGTGCCTTTGTGCAGAGCCATTGCACTGGGACATGAAGGTGGTTTTGAAGCTGGTTCACGGGGAAAGGGGGTCACCCATCTTCAGACTTACAGGATAAAAATAATAACAGCTGACATTTGTTTCATATGCCTGTGACCCAGGCCTGCATGTGCACTTTAATTCTTATAATAGCCTACTGAGGTGTACATGCTATTATTACCCCTGTTTTACACGTGGATGCAGGGACTTAGAGCAATGAAGTGATGCACTGAGCCACCACGCCTCCATCAGAGACAGAGAGGCTGAGATGCATCCATGCAGCTGGAGGCATAACTGCATTTAACAGGGAAAGATGGCTTGACCAATACACAATTCTAGAATGCTTTCCCCAGGCCATACAGAAGTAAGTGCCTGCGTTATACCTGGACCTTGGGTTCCTACTTTATTCAGGACAAGTTTGTGTCACAGCCACAGTTTCTGCTTGGCGAGAATGTCTCAAGTGAATAAATGCCACCTTAAAGTGAACAGCCCGGCTTCCAGCAGAGCCGATCAGCTGGCAGGAACAGCACTGTATCTGTGCCATTCAACTGGATGGAGAAACAGGCAGCTCTTCCCAGTTCCTCCTGCGCCATAATATACTTGCCGAATATCAATTACCATGGGCACAGCTGCCCTTAACACTTACTAAAAATGTGTTTTCCTGGAGCGCCTGTGAAATGTACAAATGGGAAGTTAAGATTTCAGAACTTACTAAAGAAAACTACCAAGCTGACCTTTTGAAAACGAACCAGACTTTGCTTGGAAAATAGTTGTCAATTTGTTTTTGACGGCTGTTCCTTTACCGATATGACCCTTAAATTATTTATGCTTACCAGCTCCAAAATGGAATAGTAGTGACCTCTCTCTTCAGGCTTGCAAACCTCTCTTGCAATTTACACAGATTTTGAGTGAGAAAGGCATTCAGGAGGGCTTTTGGAGTTGCCAGAGTCTCATAAAAATAGCATTCTTGTACCTTTTGTATGACTAAGCCACATAGGATATTCCTTTATGAACATTGATTAATCTCCAACAAGACATAAGTAGGCAGGAGATGCTTATTTTGTAGATGTAAAACCAAATCAGCAGTAAAGTGTTACAGAAATCTCATGGCTCCTCACAGCTAACCAGAGAGAGGGGATCTGGCTGCCTGCTCTGACTCCAACAGAACAGTCCCTTTACAGGCCTATTTCCTGCCACGCAGTTGTTTGACACTTACCTAATACTCTAAATCTGCAAGCAGTCTTCTAAAATCTGTTCTTTTAGTTATCTCACCAGACCTTATACTTCATTGAACAACAATGGTACCCCCAGCGCTTGACGTGGCACCAAGGACATAGGAAACACTCCGTAAATATTTGATGAGTGAGTGAGTGAATCTTCTGCCCATGGGAAACAAGAGGATGATTTGGTCTACTCTTTGAATCTTTCCTTTATCTTGAAGATTTATTTAAGATGCAAAGGAGACCATCCTCCGAAAAAGCAATATTGGTGATTGAAAGTAATAATAAAAACCAGCATTAATAAAGCACCCACCGTGTGCCCGGCACTGTGTTGAGTTTTCTGTGTGTGACCTCATGATGACTTGTCCCGACACTGCCAGTCATGGGGCTATGTTATGTCCCCCGTGTACAGGTGAGCTGAAGGTCAAAACCTGGGTCACACACCCACTGAGTGTGGAGCAGTGCGCTGACCCAGGCCTGTCTGATGAGACAGTCTGCACCCATAACCCCCAGGCTGTGATAAGACCACAGAATTCCCATTTAGGTCAGTAAGAACTGTACGACTGAAATGTCTACTGCAGTTTTTTAAGTTTAGGAAGTTCTCTTTCTTGAAGCTTTCTGGATAAAATACTACTCTCTTTAGTACTCTCCTTAGACTCATAGCGCCCCCACCTCAACTCTCTTGTACAATGATTCATTAGTCTTTATGACATTCTTGAATCCAGAGTCCCTGCCCGTCCCCTGGGAGGTAGGTAGTTGCCGCCTTCTGTTCTCTGATTAACCTTGGGGCAGGAAGATATTTTCTCTTCTGCAGCTATCAAAGGCCCAGGGGTGTCTTCTCTGCATAGAAGTGACAGGACAGGGGGCAGGGGGAGGAATCAACACTCTCCCTAGAATAAAGAGATTCCTTCTTTTCAGGAGTACTAGACATGAACCCTCCAGTAGAGAAGTAAACACATTGCTGGTGTCTGAGCTTCTCTTCCTTATTCCAGAACCAAGCCCACCTACTTATTTCCCAAATGCACCCCAGAAGGGGTCCTGGCCCAGGATGTGGTTCCACCTTCCCTTACTGGAATTGGGATGCACTTTCCCCTAGCTGCAGTGTTACCACCTTGCCTGAAACTAGGCCCTTGAGACACTATGGGCTCTGTAGGCTTCAGAGCTCGATAGTCTGGCTAGGGACTGAAGGGGAGCAGAATTTGCCACCCCAAAATGTGTCTCTTTGGCTTGATTATTTTTAAGAACAAAAAGCTCAGGAAGAAACTTTGACCTTCCCCCTAACTGCCTAAAAGAATTTAAGATAGAAGACCTGTTTTAGAAAGGAACTAATGCCATAGATAATTGTAGTATGGTATGAACCAGGTGTGGTAGATAGGGAGGAACCTAGCAAGGCCCATTTGATCAAAGTCTTCTCCATGTCTCATTGTCTTTGCAAGGCAGGGCAAACATTTATCTACCAAACATTCGCTTGTCCATCTCCATGTGAATTGCCTTCCTTCCCTCTGAAGTCCCAAACCACTACCCCCAAGATCCTCCCTTGTCTTTAGCTGAAGATGATGTTTAAGATGTTGGCTTCAGCCATTTTGTCAAGTTACTCAGTTTTCCTGGGTTTCTCCCATGTATACATTGTTATTAAATTTGTTTGATTTTCTCCTATTATTCTGTTTCATGTCAATTTCATTATTAGACCAGCCAGAAAAACCTAGAAGGGTAGAGGAATATTTCTTCCTCCCCTAAGGACTTTCTTTCATGTGTAACAGAATGCATTCAGAATTGTAAGCCACACATTACAGGTGCACATTTGTTTTGTGGGTTTTCTCCCAGCTTTATTGAGATATAATTGGCATATAACGTGGTGTAAGTTTAAGGTGTACAGTATGATGTTTTGATATACAAGTGCGTGTTTGAATCACTGCACATTCATAAGTAGCGATTACCTAGAAAGAATGAAATTACAGTGATTCCTAATTAACCATCCGGATCCTTCAGCACGTTGCTTTAACTGGCATTTTCCAAGTAAAATATAGCCACCAGTTTTTACAAAAGGGGTGATGTACTTATCTCCCAAATGAAACCTGAGCTATAATCATGACGTGTTATTTGCCTTCCAAAAAACAATATAGCTTTTTAGGAGAAGAAAGTATCTTTTCATCCTTTTCATCCCGTTGTTAGTCATTTATCTTTCTCCCATTTGAGGGCACATATTTGCTAAAAAAACAAAATTCAGCAGTTCACAGTGGACTTTCTCAGGTTTTAGTGCAAGTTAATTTTGCCCTACTGTGAGATATGTTGGTGGAAGAGTTCTCAAGCACCTGGTACTCAGCAGAATCTTATCTAAAATGTCATCTTCATTGATCCTGAGGCTGACTATTCCAAATGGTGATCCCTCACCATTAAATTGTTTAAACAATAGTGTATTAGTGTGCACGTACAAGTACAGTCAGTCAGTTTTCAAGATCTATAAGAGAGAAAATGCATTAACTTTCTAAAAAAAATTCTAGATGGCAGTATCAGAAAATTGAAAATCAAGTACAGTGTCTTGATTCAGAGACTTTAAATCTGATAAACTGGTGCCACGTCATTTATTTTCAGGCTTGAAGACTTAGCTTGCACATATAGGTTTTCTATTATCTGCGGTTAAAATGAGTTAAATATAGATAATTAAGCATTTATATTAATCGACTTTTAAAAAGTGAACTGGAGAGATTATTTGCCCAAGCTGATCTAACCGAGGGGAGGGCAGCTAATATTGCTGCGTTTGGTCTGGCTCTGTTGGTTTTTCTTCTGTTATTGCTGTCAACCAATTTCCAAGTGAATGAAGCTGAAAGTTTATAAATAGATTATTACCTGAAAGGCAATTTTACTTCACTAGAAATGACTTTATTATGTGGAGAAGAGTGAAAATGTAATTTGGACCCCCATCCAGATGCTCTTAGTCTGGTAGCAGAGAATGGTTTTATTTGTTAATTTGTCCTTTTAGAGTTTCTGTAGCCAGTCTTTAAATAGAGCAATTTAGCATTTTGGGGAAAAACAAACTCTGCACTATCCAAGAACATAATTGAAAATTGCCCCATACCCATGCACAGTAATTACCTTTCAAAACATTTCCCATTGCCTGACATCATAGTGGTAATTGCTTAATGATATTATAATTTCATTACGTAGGGATTGCATTGGCAAAATGATGTAAGTTGGAGGCTTTGAAAATTAAGTTATAATGAAAACAAAACCTTTTATGCAAGTTTAAAGCACTTATTTCCATGTAAAATTATACATAATGTCACAGAATTTTTGTACGAATGTCGTTGTTGGTAGAGTTTTAAAATTCATCCATTTAAAGCTTTCGTACTAAAAACCAAAAAACCTGCCTTAGCCCCATGGTTATAATGCATGAGGTTCCTGTTCTATAGTGATGTGCATTGGAACAAATGCACTGATAGAGCAGTTACTGCTTCAGTTTATATGCACCATGTAGCAAAACCTCTCCTAATGAATTGGATCCAGCTCGATCCCTGTGCAGTTGAGTGGTAAAGACCCATGGCCCATTGCAATGGTTATTTTCATCTTGAAAGATTCCTGACTGGTTGTAAAATGTATTGAGTTTTCTAATTTAATAGCACCAGCTTAAAATTTTATCTTTTTGAAAAATACAGGCGCAGAATGCACTAAACAGTTCCATAGCATATAGCTCTTATGTGCCAGAGGTCAGAGTTTCCCCCAGTGTGTTGATGGAGTGAAAACAAGACATCGGATGGCAGTTCTCTGAGGCAGCTGGACTCAGGGTCATTTACCTCAGTGACGTGTGGTTTTCACGTGACACCTGATGGAAAAATTAGTTTTACTTTTTGAAAACTATATGATTTTCGGCATGAGAGCTGTTTTTGTTTAAAGATGAATTCGTCGTAATGTCCTGTATAACACTAATTGTGGGTTTTGTGTTTCATTCATATTGACTATATTTTTTTCTTTTGGTAGGAAAAAATCAAACCGATACAGTTTTGGGGTAGAGAATAAGATATAAATGAACACACCCCTCTCATGTCTATCTCAGATATCTTATGTTTTTCATGAAGATGATTATAACAACAATCTTTATTGAGTACTCACTGTGTGGGTGCTGAGTGCTATCTTATTTAGTTCTCATAGGTACAATAACAGGTACCATTACCATCCTTACTTTACACATGAGGAAACTGAGGCTCAGAATGATGTGTTTTTCCAAAGTCCGACAGCCATGAAGTGGTAGAAATGGGATTTGGACCCCAGATCTGTCTGACTCCATTGTCTAAATGTCATGCTGCCTGTCTCTATGATGCCTTTTCTTTGTACTTTAAGTTTTATCAATGCTCCTGTTCGGAGTTACTAAAAAAGTTATAGCTTATAGTTCATGATTTGCTTTGTTATTGTTATTATCCTTAACAGTAACAGGAACGATCATTTATTGAACAACTACTTTGTGCTCTGTGCTATGCATATTATCCAGTGTCCAATTTAGTCTTCCACAAAACCCTCGGAAATAGGCATTGTTATTCCCATTTTATAATGAGGAAAGGAAGATCCAGTGAGGTGAAATGACCTGTAACCAGCCTAATGTCGTTCAGGTAGTAAACAGCAGAGCTCCCATCCACCCCTAAGTCTCCAGATTCTAGAACCCAAGGATGCTCTTAGCCACTCTGCAGCTGCTACGCCCAGTTTAACGCCTCATTAATCTTAATAGCTGCTTTTGTTTCGTATGGGTGGGTGTGTGTGTGTGTGTGTGTGTGTGTGTGTCACGCCCACAGCCAGACTGTCGCATCCACAGCTACACTGCTCCATCACATAGAAAGGACATAGTAGTTACTTATTGATAAACTGATTTTGTTCTGTTCTCTGAAGAAACCCAAATATGAAAGGGATGATGGATTGAATATCTGAAAGTAAAGGACATGCAAACTTTCCTTTGATGTGCAGAAGTGACCTAAAGGGGGTCAGCTTTGATATGCAACAGCCACTTGAAAAGCATTCTCAACCTCTCCTACTTAGAGGAAGAGGGTGGGGGCACGGCCCTGGGACCACTCTGAAGGTAACAATAGAAAATAAAGGAAAGGCAGCCCGCCTTCTCTGAGTTCCTGTTCTTAATTAAAAACCGCGCAGGGTGCTCAGCTCAGCTACCACTATTAACGCGGCCGTTAGCAAAGTTCAGTCATACTTCAAGGCCAAAAGCCATTGCAGCCAAGAGTCACAGAAACTCATCAAAGGCACCACAGGGACCGTTGGCTCTGGTCCTCTGTCCTCTGAAGGGCTCACCTACAGAATCTCGTGCAAATGGGTGCCCCAGTCCCTGCTTCACCCTCCCCAGAGTCCACATTTCATTTTCTGGTCATTAATGTTCAGAAAATTCTTCCTTATGTTGAGCCAAAATCTGGCTCCTTGGAACTTTCACCCATTGATCCTATTGCTTCCTCCTGGAACCCCACAGAATCTTCTTAACTCTCCACTCATTTCCCACCCTTCATATACTGTGTGAAGCAAGAAAGGCCGCTGTCGCCTCCCTCAAACTTTCTCTTTTCTGGAATTAATAAGCCCAGTTCCTTTGTGCTTATTGAGCTGTTTGCCTCTGCCCTCCCACATGAACTCCCTCATCTTTGTCCGTGGTTTTTGAAATGTGAGAAATCAAATTTCTTTTGTTTCAAAATCTGATTTTTTAAAACATAGGACACATTTACAATTTTTCACTCTTTTCCATGTTTAAATTCCCATAATAGAATAGTTCCCAATTGAATGTGTTCCATCACCTTCTTAACAAAAACATTGAGCTAGAATGGTCAAAAGAGCTCCGAGCTGAGCCAGAGTCTGGAAACCCGAGTTCGTCCCTGAGTCTTCCTCTAACTCACCAAGTGACCTCAGATGAGCTGTTTCACTTTACAGACCCTGGTTACTTTGGCAGTAAATGAGCGTGCTAATTCCTGCCTATTTCACAGGATCGTGAGGCTCAAATGAGCTTCTGCATGAGAAAGTCCTTTCTAAACTTCATTGAGTGCTCTGCCAGTTGAAATGTTAGTAAGCAAGACAGATGTAATCATTCCTCTGTTACACTCTACTCTTTTTTCTTTTGTTGGTGAGGAATATTGGCCCTGAGCTAACATCTGTTGCCAATCTTCCTCTTTTTGCTTGGAGAAGATTGTTGCTGAGCTGACATCTATGCCAATCTTCCTCTATTTTGTATGTGGGATGCCATCTCAGCATGACTTGATGAGCAGTACATACTTCGACGCCCAGGATCTGAACTGACAAACCCTGGGCCGCCAGAGCAGAGCATGCAAACTTAACCACTGTGGCACTGGGCCGGCCCCAAACTGCACTTTTTAAGGACTGCTAGCACTGCATGTGGCTCATGAGAGAGTCAGCTGATTTCATGTTTCACGCGTGTCACTGCACACTCCTTGAGAACAGTGCCTGTTTCTTACATCCTCACGTCCCCAACACCTAGCTCAGTACCTGGTGCAGGAAAGGCTCTTGGTGCATGTTTTTGGATAGTTAGAAGAAGGGTGGGCAGAGGAATGGCCGTGGTGTGGTTTCAGACCCCCACTTTACCATCTCGGCTCCGTTTCCTTGGACTTAACTCCGGTTTGTTACTCTGCTGGCAGCGGCCGTGCATGAGCTTGGTCTGATTTTGTTTGGGTAAGACGGAGTCCGACCACCGCCAGTACCTTCCCTTATTCTGGGCAGTGACGCTTAAGATCATGGGCTTTTAAGAAATATTCAGTATTTTCTGAGCCTCTATTATGTGCCAGCCCTGTTCTGTGTCCACCTCCACGCCCTTCCAAAACTGACCCTAGTGAGCTCGCAGCCCAAAGGTTTGGTTTTCTTTGGTCCTTAGTAGCCTGTGCTAAGGAAGAAAGAAGCATGTTAATCACCGCCTCCTCCCTGAGCCTGCTGTGATCTTCTCTGGCTCAGGGGAGTCTTGCCCTTCCCACCTCTGAACTCCTATGACGTGGATTGTCAGAAGTATTCCGTACTCAGAAGGCACTCGCTTGCTGGTGATGGTATCAAGTACCCAAGTGCTTAGCATGACACTGGACACATATACGGTACTCAGGAAACATCTTAGTAAAACAATTTTTTTTCATTCCATGCTGTTTGTTGGAAGCCAACCAAAATTTGCTAATAACTTAGGCAGAAGGAGTTCTCTTCATCCAGACCATCTAAATGGCTGTCACAAGAAAAAACCATCAAGCCATATTCGTATTCCCAGCAAACTTGACAGACCTTCCTACCAACAATAATATTATAGATCACCTGACATTGTTCTCCAAATGTGTTCTATGCTTTGTGTACCTTATACTTCTAAACTTTATTATTATAATTCATATTTATTTGGTAGCCTTTTTAGGATGTATGTATGGGGATTGAGTTCTTTATTATATCATTTAATTTACACTGTGTTGCATTTGTACAGCTTTGACCCATGAAGAAGTCTAGAATGTGACCATTATGTTTTGAATCCTGCTCAAGTTTCCCTAACCCTAATTAGCAAGACTCTTTAGTCCTTTGGCCCTCTCCCTCCCTCCTTTCCCTTCCCTGCCAGCTCTCCACACTCCATTTTTCTTATCCTTTATAGCAAAGCTGGCCCCTTGATATCATGGTTTCTTCTCTGTGTTGCTCGGTGTGTATAGAGTCTCCTCACATCCTCAGCGCTCCTTCATTCCAGCGTCGACATGCTGCCTACATGAAGAAACTCTCCCAGGAGAGAGGGTCATTCCTGCTTCATTGCCCCTCTGGTGTTGCAGCTTGGGAATTCCAGGCCAGGCTGGCAGCTAACATGTCTGTGGTTCCCCTTCCCACAGGTGAGGAAGACCTGAGTGCGGAAGAGGACGAGGAAGTGCTGACTCTGCTGTATGACCCATGTCTGAACTGTTACTTTGATCCTCAGACTGGGAAATACTACGAGTTGGTGTAAGTCCTCCTTCCAAGGCAAAGAATGGCCACCCCGACGCGGAGCAGGATAGGAACTCTGACTCTCTTAACTTGGCACGGCAGTGTGTGTGTCGGGCAGGCCCATGGAGTCAAAAGCAACTGAGAGAGATGACTTTATTTTGTAAATAATGTTCAATGTTAAGAATACCTACGTTCTTTTTGTAGATGTGTGTGATTTTTTGGAACTGTGAAGGAATTAATACAGGGACAAAATTTTAGGACTTTGAATTGATTCGTATTTGTTGGTTCTCATTCTACATATAATTTTGTTTTTCTCATAATTTTATGTAAACAAATTGAGTTATTAATTCAAATTTTTGCAGTGTTAATCTGTAAATGATGGCTTGATATACAAAAATGTATTCTTGTTTAAAAGATATCTGGGTACCTTTTATTTTATTACCTATTTGTATTAAAAATAAAATATGATGGTCAGAAGAATACCTTCTAAACTGCTTCTTTTTATTTACCCCACTTTCTTTTCCAGAATGTTCCTAGATGACATTTACCTTTCCTTAGACTCTTAGGAAAGGAAACACGGTGAATTGGTCAGACTTTATGATCACATTTTATTGGCACTGGCCCTCTATTTCCATTTCATTATAGTTCATCCAAAGTTTGCCTAAGATCACAACATTGTTAATCACTTAAGCTGCTTAGTGCTGTGCTTGCTTTTTTTTAAATATTTTTTACCAATTATCTCTGAATTTTAATAATATGACCCAAATCTAGCTCGATGGATCCAGATTTAACAAGAAATCCCCCATTTGAACACCCCACACACCTCACCACTTCTCTAACTTGGGCCTGGAGAAATGGAGGCGGCTTCCTGTGGTCCTTAAGGTTCTGTCACTGAACTCTGCTTGCTGCATCACAAGGAAAAAGTCATGTGCTTCTTGAATTCATGAAGACGACTTTGAATTGTATGCCAAGTACATTAATATTGAGCTCAAGGAAGTAGTTATTATATTAGCTGGCATATTTTGTTATTTAATAAAGATTTTTTAATAAAGAAGAGTACCATTGGAAATGAAAAATTATTAGTGTACAGTTGGATTTAATGGCAGTACTATAATTTCATTTAATATTGCTTGATAGAGGAAATAAGACTTCTTTTTTCAAGAGTAGATTTGGGCTCCCATTCAAAGGATCATACATTATTTAGAAGCATGTTTGAATTTGATAAGCTTTTAATCCTGTTGTTCGCAAAGTATACCTTTGTTATGAAATTTTCTCCAAGATCTTCATACTTACAAAATGCAAATAAATAACTGAGGCTTCAGAAGTAGGCAGAATGATGAAATAGTGGAGTTATCTGGATTATGACCTTGAAGATTGGAGTATGGCTTAGAAAGCCTTGTTCCTACTTTAGTCATTCTCAGGACCCTCCACATAAATAGGAGAGTCCATTAAAAGTCCATACTAATTAAGACATGTACTTACAAATATCGAAAACATCATGAACTAAAAATACTTAAGGATACAAGAATGCCTCATGAACCCCAAAACAGAATGCTACAAGGCCTCCGAAAGGATTCAAGCTAAGACCTAGAAAACTGCTGGGATTTTCGAATTGCAAGCAGCCGACACCCTTGATACCAGAATTCAAAGACTTGTTGGACAATGAGACCCCAGAAAGCACAGGAATCGGGGCAACTCCAGGTATCCTATAGCAGGAATTAACAGCTTCTCACGATGACAGTGGTCACCAAAATGACAGTGCCACCTTCTTCTGCCTTGAGTCTCTGCTCAAGGAGCAAGAGACTGGTAGGGTTGACTTGTCAACTATCCCCAAGACCATGTAGAGTGGGAGCGATATAGTCCCTAAAGAAGAGGACACTGTTAACAAAATGTAAAGGGATGCCAGGCAGGCAAAAATGACAGGTGTCTACCCTGGGAGTCTAGAAGCATAGTCTCCGCCGCTCACCTCTGATTCATTTCACTCCTCTTTTCTTTCTTCTCTCTCTCTCCTCCATAACTTTCCCAGCTACTTAGTCAACCTACCAGAACACTCAGCCATTCTGCAGCCCATACATCCAACCACACAGAAATATTAACTCTCAATTGCAATTTAAAAAATCCCGGACTTGGGGGGCCAGCCTGGTGGCGCAGTGGTTAAGTTCACACGTTCCACTTCGGCAGCCTGGGGTTCACCAGTTCCGATCCCAGGAGTGTGGACCTATGCACCACTTGTCAAGCCATGCTGTGGCAGATGTCCCACATATAAAATAGAGGAAGATGGGCATGGATGTTAGCTCAGGGATAGTCTTCCTCAGCAAAAAAGAAGAGGATTGGCAGCAGATGTTAGCTCAGGGCTAATCTTCCTCAAAAAAAAAAAAAAAGAATCCCAGACTTGGGATTCCACTTGGCCCAGTTTGGTCCAATGGCCACCAGAACCCTCTACTGTGAATGGAGGAGGAAGGCAATTAAGGAGTTTCTTGTGAACCTAGCAGACACTCTAAAAGATATCTGCCACAAGGTCTTATGATCCACTTTTTACATTTTATTTAACTTTTTAAAAGGAGTAGCTTCATTTCTGTTGAGGAGATTTCTACAGAAGCGTAGAAAAATAGAAATAGATCTGATTCACACTGCTGCTTTTAAACCAAACCGGTACAGCCAGTTTACTTGGAAATTCATTGACTGGGCTCTACTTCTTTTCAGGTTATCAAATTTGTCTGCATATTAGAATCTCCTGGATAGTTTATAAAAACACTGATGCCCAGGTTCCACCGCCAGAGAGTCTGATTTGATTGGCCTCAGGTGCAACCTGGGCATCAGAAATTTTTGAAACTTCCCCTGGCAGTACTAAGGTGCAGTCATGCTTGAGAACCACTGCTATAGATCAATCCAACAGGATGAGAAGGCAGACTTGCCTAATGCACACATATCAGCAGCGAAGAGTCTATATTATCGTTCGCTTCCCTTTTAGAGACCTCGATCTCTACTTTTCTAATCAAATGCGTACTGAACATTATATCCGAAACTGACTATTACAAATGGATCCTGAAAAAAATAGCTTAATTCAATGTGGAAATACATCTTAAGGTAATTTGGTATCAGTTTTGGGACTGATTCAGTTTCTTGTTTCACATAATTCTGGATGCAACTTGCAAGTGGCTTTAAGTCTCCGATCTCAAAATTATTATTTAATTATAGAGCCCGGGTAATGGGAATTATGAAAAACAACTGTCAGCTAATACATGGCGTCAGATCAATGAATTTGCTTCCCTGGCAATTATGAGTTCTTTCTCTAATTAATTTTCTTTTCTATTAAAGGAAAATACTGACATATGCAAAATACATAGACACTTTCCATAATAATTTGCCCTATTGTATTTCTCCGTAGTTTTAGATTAGCATCATTTAAATCAATCATTTCAACCACATCTTGTCTTTTTTTTGAAATGCAAACTGTGTTTAATAACTAAGAATAGTGTAGTCACAGATTGTACAACCTGAAGGACAATTAATTAAAAGAATTAATTTTAAAGTTGCCCTTTGGCTTTAATTAAAGATCTAGCTGATGAAAGTTTCTGGACTTTTCTTTTTTTAAAAATGTTTAATGACAGCAAGTACAGTACTAAAACTACGTTTATTCCAGGTTGCCTCCTGTGCCTCTTAATCTTCAATCAAAAGGGTCTGAATAATGAGGATTAAAAAGACCTATCCACATATGGTTGTATTATGGATTTCTATTTCATACATCATTCCTTTTGCTCTCCAGAAAAGTTAGTCATGAAGAGAATTCTAGTCAAGCAAATCCTATTTTCTCTTTTCTTTCCATTATAATAATTGAGATGGAATCATCTAATTGGGCCTAGAAAGGACAATCAAGACAATTTCTTTAAACTCTGATTTTACAATTGAGGAAAGCAAGATTCAGATCGGGAAGTTCATAGTCCAAAGGCACTCAGTTGTGGAGGGGAGAAGGGAATCCGTAACTCCTCACTTCCAACCCAGTTCTTTTCCCATCCTGAGAGAATTAAGATGAGGATTCCAATGGCAGAATTAGATGGACATCACAGACACTGTACAGTGGTCACCAGAGGTCACGAGACCCTTGCCCGGAATTCGGGTTCTTGGGTTCTCACTCAATGTTCCCTTCTCTTTTGCTCTGGGCGGATTCTTCTGTTGTCAGCCTCTGCACTTCAAGGATCAGCATTTCCCAATGTGTGTTTCAAGAAACAAATTCCATTCAATGTTAATCAATTTAATAGGAGTAGGGAAGAAGCCCAAACAATGTTGGAAAATACTGAAGAAGGAAAAATGGTCATCTGTCTTTACTGGAGAAGTTCTCAGTGGCTTTACTAGACTGACAGGCATAAAGAATGTCTAAGGAGGAGTGGAATGTGCAGCACTTCTCAAATTTCTTTGTCCTCAGAATCCTTTTGCAGTAAAGCATCTCAAGGGGCTTATTCACCCACAGAACCTCCTTTGAGAAATGCTGCAGGAGATCACTTCTCCAGTGCCTGCGAGCCTTGACTCCACCAAAACTCCCAAAACTGTGTCTCCCTGGGTTGGGGGGTTGTGGGGGAATGTGTGTGTGTGTGTGTTTGTGTGTGTGTGTGGTTTGGTGGTGTTGGTGGGTTTTTTGTTTTTTGGTTTTGTTTTGCCCAGATATTTCACAGACCCCTGACCATGTTGTAAGATTATTCTTCAGACTCACTTTTCATCTAAACCAAGGTGTGCTGAAGCCTGAAATTTCTTTAAGTTAGAGACCTCAGTCGCCTAAGATGAAGAAACTTTCTGTCTCATATTTTAAATTATACAAACTTATAACTGTAGGTAATACAGTTAACTTAGACAAGGATAAATCTAAGTTAAAGTTCAGTTGTCATGAATATTGGAGCTTTACATCTTAACGAATATTTTGGTTCTAGTTTGGGCGGCTTTAATATAATTTAGAATCATATTAAGTCAAAATAATTTGACTTATAAGAATTAAATAACCAATAAACATGGGCCACAGATAACACTAATTTTTACTGCTGACATATTCTTCTGTAGTTAATCACCTCTAATCCTGTGAAGCCTCACACAGTGAAGTGTGGGAAATGGTATTGATTGGTTTTTATCAGCCCAACTTATCATTGTCAATGTTTATGCTGAACCTGGCAAGATTTAAGCGTATAAACTTGCTCCTAATAATAAGTATCGCTAATATTTTAACCTGTCGGTCAGGAGAAATTATCTCTAATTTGCTACAAGGGTTACTTCCAAAGGCTTGGGAAGGGGCTGCCCCAGGACCTTAATAATTGAGATAAGCAGAATCATCTCAGAGTATTTGGCTTAAGAAGTCCAGGAGGGGAAATTACTCTCTGTTTATTTCTGATATGATGCCATTCTGAAATGTAATTTCTATTAATGATGGAGTTTCAATAATCTATAAATATATCATGAGAAGGGATTAAAACATCCCCAGTTTTGCTTTACAGCCTCCTAAACTCAAGAGTATCTTAATTAAAGAAAATCAATCAAAATTTCATCCTTTGTTTTACTTAGTACGTGCAAAAGTGTTTCAGACATTTCAAATCCTGAAAACTTACAAACCTTCTAGTTCAACTGAATTGAAGAGAGCTTTCCTTTTCTTTTAAAACCTTTTGGCTGGCTAAAGAAATTGATAGCATTCCATTGTGGGCTAATTCTAGTAAGCAGAATATCCTTTTACCCCTAATTCTTGTCTTTTCTTTGACTTTTATCTAAATATTTCCAAAATTCATCCAGGTACTAGGTCTGCATGATATGCTTATAATACCCTTCAGTTTGCTTATTTCAAAAGGTTTTAATCCTTTTAAGTCAGATACTCCTCAAGAACATCTGCCATTATCAAAAAAAAATTGATTTAAGAAAAAAAAAGATGGCTTCATCTGTTAGCTAATCATAAGAATCTGTGGATGCTTCAAAGCCCAGATAAACAGAAAAAGAATTAATTCCAGAGATTCCTGTTATAATTTGCTCTGATCGGCAAATACCTTTCCTGGCAATGTCTATAGCCTTAATTTAAAAGGGGTATCACTGTTGGCATTTCTCTCATGATTTTTGAGATCCCTTTCCATGTTTTGCCAACTGTTGCTTTCAGGCTAAACTGAAAATTCAGCCTTGCTTGCACACTGCATTATCTGCAGACTCTAAATAATGCTGCTGCCTGGGTCCCACCGCTGGGAATTTCTCCCTCCTCTGGCCCAGGCTGTGACCTGAGCATCACAATGTTTAAAAGCAGCCAAGTCTGAGACCCTCTGACCTAACCTAGTCTCATTTCTTGTCTTCACCTCTCCTCTTTACTTCCTGTGGTGCCAGAACAAGCAGTTTAAAGATCCCCAAGGGCATATGGTGTCAGTGACTTTCAACAGTTTCAATCAACAAACTAACCATCACTTGATGGATTTCACCTGTCGGCAATCTGATAGCATTCTAACAACTTGCTTTAGTCCCATGTGGTTGATTACCACTAGAATAGACAATATGACTTGTTTTGTTTTGCTTTCTTCACTCTATCTTTGTATACATTTTAGGCTAAAACTACTCATTCTTCTTCCTGGGTGTCAGATTATATTTTATGTTAATGAACATATCTGGGTTCCAGCTTCCAAATCAAGAAAGGGAGGGAAGTTTATCCAGTGACTGTGTGAAAGTGGTTGGAGCTTCTGTCTTAAGCTGTTGAAATTAGGATGTGTGTGCATGTGTCTAAGTGTGTATTTTTTAACTAGAATCCATCAGTTCACAAAACCATCGTGACTTAGTATCATTAAGTCAAATACTATTAAGAAGTATTAGAGTCTTCCCATTCATAGTAGCTCCTAGTGAGTCAGATGTCTTTTTCTTCCACATAAAAATACCATTTTTTCCAATCTGAGCAAAGGTGTAGAGCAGTGGCTTTCAATTTTCCTGTATATATGGCACACTTCCAAATACAAGACTACAGGAGAAGCACTGGAATTAAAAACCTTGCTTCAATTACTCCCTTAAGAGTCATAAACCTTTTGGAAAGTCTGTTTTGTACACAGCCTTGAATGGGAGGTGCTTTGGGCTGTGAAGGAATTAAGACAATTGCTGTACGGTGGGATAACACGGTACAGAAAAGAGAAGGAAAGAGTGGGAAGGGAAAATAAGAATGGAGCTCAAGAAACCAGTAAGCCTTCTTATCAAGACGGAGGGGACTTGGCGGACCAGAGCCCCTTGCCAAAGGATCTTTGCAGAGTGCAAATGGGGTGACAACCATTTGTAGGGTGATACTGTAGGTTGGTTTTTTCCTAAAATCTTAAAGGGTGATTTGACCCCAGCAATCTAGAGAACTTGGAGACATTCAAGATGCCGATAAATGAACTACCTATGAAAAAGCACTTACCGCCCAGTGAGCACTCCAGCACATCTGCTGTTGTGATGATTACGCCTGGGCCTTGGGGACCAAGGGCTTTCAGGTTTGGACCTCTGGTGATGTACAATGGCTATGGCATTATTCCTAAACATGTGAATGGTACATATATACATTTATGTCTGTAAATTAGCATTTCATATTGTGCTATAAAACTAAGCTAAAAAAATGTTTTATCAGTACTCTGAAATTTGCTAAGAAATGAGGGAAACACGGCCACCAACAGTTACAGATTTAACACCTGGGGCCATGTAGTTGGAAAATGGACACTCCAAAAATTCTTCAAAGCCGTATTTATTCAATATTTGTAACATCTCAGATCTGACCCATATGGTTGAAATAATTGACTCCACTATGAATTTTCAGAGTCTTACTCCTGAGTAAAGACCAAATCAAGAGCTCCTTTTCAAAACAAAGATTTCAGAAGCGATCAACTCCAAGCCATGCAGCTCATGGTTTTTACTTTTATTCTTCACGGTGTAATGTAGGCTTATTCCAAGCAGTCTTTCTAGCTCATCTCATTTTATCTGTGAATACACATTTTATCGTAGGGCATATGAAAAATATTTTAAATAATTAAACTGTATTTGTTTAAACAGAGTCTGTAATCCAGATTTTGTATAATTTTAGTCTGGCTTTCTTCCCCTTACACTAAATTAATAAGATTTTTCTAATATTTGGATAAAATCATGTGAAGACGTTGTAGAAGGAATCGTTTTCCAGCTTTGCCTTTATTTGCTATTTGGAAGGTCAGCCATCCTCTACAAATCTTTCCCCCCAAATTTCTACATAGAACTTCATCACAAGTTACAGATTCGGAAGCTACGTCTTCAAAATCCATGGCTTCTGAGCCCTTTCTGCGGCGTTTGCTGCCTTTGGCAACTGAGAAGGGGAGGGAAATTCACAATCCCCCTCGGTAGCTGTTTTCGCCGCGGCTTTCCTGCCACACTGGGTGTTATAAACCTGTGCGGGTGAGAAGCAGTTTTTCTCCTCACTCTCCTTACTCTCATACTAATTCCAGCACCATCAAGTTTTATTTCCGTTTCCAATACCAAGCTGTAAAAAAATTGTACACGTCAGCCTCTAAAACTGTGTGTACAATAAATTTCTCATAATGCTTTCTGAAAGTTATAATTTCATCCACCTGAAGTGAGAAAGGGCATTTAAAGCATCTCTTGACTAATCCTAGACCACCCCAGGTTCTGATGTCGCTCTGCCACATGGCCACATTCCATAGATGACAACTACATCTTTTTCATAACAATTACTGCTTCGGCTTTATATGCAAAACTCAATGCTTTTTAAAATGCATTCCTATGGTTTCCTGTAGCATTTCTTCTGACCTGAATTTGCCAAATACCATCAGATTGTATATCAAAGGGAAAATTGTCCGTTGTTTTCATTTAACCTGACGATTCATTAGCATAGGTTTTGGACTATGACTCTGCTCCATGCTTTAGTCTGAGAAATTCTACCATCACTACTGGTTGAAAATGGCTCTCTTGAAAATTATCCTCATCATCTTTGTTGTCAACACTACAACCATTTATTGAGCTCTTACTGTTCCTAAGATTGCACTGAACTGCATGTATACATTTTCTCATTTAATCCTCATAACAAATCTTTGAAATGGGCATTACCCGACTTATTAAGTAGGAAACCGAGGCACAGACGGGTTCGGGGACTCTCCTGAGCAATAACGCAGGGATCTATCAGGCTAAGTCACGTCAAATCTCATGACTTAAGTGTGGGCAGTGCACTGACCAGCCATTGGTCTTGTGATGACTAAAATCCATATTGCTTATAACAGAGGAGAGTGTTCATGATGACACCTTGCTTCCTGCTCACGTAGTATCTCCATGGTTGCAGCCTGAAAAATATTTTTCCTGTTTATCTCTTGCACCTTATAGTAAAATAAAGAAAGTCTACATTTAAAAAAACTTTTTTAAGTCCATGAGAAATTTACTACATATACCTAAATACATTTTAAAGTCATTTATATTTTTGCGTATGAGGAGCATTCCTTCCTATTACCTACGTATTTTGTAAAGGAACAATGTTAGACATAGTGTGAAGGTATCATTTCAAAAATCTATTTCTTCTCCACAAGGCATCCTTCCTACTCTTCCCATTCCCCTGGTGTTTCTATAGTAACCTGGCATCTTCAGCTACCACCTTTTTGTTGGCACTAAAAGATCATTTATAATCAGTCCCTCACTTGTTCAGAAACGCGCCCTTCAATTCATAACACAACAGATAGTGTGTAAGTTTAACAGGACCCGAAGCATTTCTTATCTTGAGTTAAACTCACATGTTCAGAGGAGTGAAAATATCAAGAAATGTGGTGTTGTAGGATTCAGCTTTCGGCTTCACAACTAATAAAAAGAACCAACTCTTACAAGTCAACCGAGGCCCCTCACACCCGTGACCTTCTCCCACTGCATTCACAATGCAGACTGTAATTGACTGGGGATATGGTCACATCCAAGAAAGGAAAGTTTCAGAAACCTATCTTTTCCGAAGTCAGTGTTTTGGGGTTTTTTTTCCTTCTAAAAAGCCTCTAATGCTTCCATCTCCAGAACAGGACATTACAAGGCTTTTTTGACACATCAGTAATCAAATAAACTCTTATTCAGCGCCTATCATGGCAGAGGCAGGAGTGCCATTTGAGTGGAGACTCATGATCACAAAGGCATTTGCATTCTCTCCAGGTGATGTTAGACACCCACTCACAGGGTCTCTCCACAGCCTCCAGCAAAGAAAATGGTCATCCTTCATCTTCAAAATGAACTCACATTACTAAACCACCTCACTTGTAGTGTATGATGAATTACTTTTTTTTTTTTTTTTTAAAGATTTTATTTTTTCCTTTTTCTCCCCAAAGCCCCCCGGTACATAGTTGTGTATTCTTCGTTGTGGGTTCCTCTAGTTGTGGCATGTGGGACGCTACCTCAGCGTGGTCTGACGAGCAGTGCCATGTCCGCGCCCAGGATTCGAACTGACGAAACACTGGGCCGCCTGCAGCGGAGCGCGCGAACTTAATCGCTCGGCCACGGGGCCAGCCCCATGATGAATTACTTTTTAAAAAATAAACTCCGTAATTATTTTATGAATAGTTCAATTACATTGCCTTTGTCATTTGGGAAGATTGAAAGAGTTAATTTGTCAAACGTAAACAATCAAAATTCACCAGACCAGCCTCAGTCGTAATCTTTCTCCAGCCATAGGCTCCCCCGTCTAAACTGAAGGCAAATCCATCTTTCTGATTGCAGACCAGAAAACTGGAAGAAACTTTTATTCTCTCCCACTCCACTTTCAGACTGCCAGGAAATCCTACAGGCTTTACCCTCAGCATATCCAGAATCCAGCGACTACTCACTGTGCTCCCCATTATCACCCTGGAACAATACCACTGTCCTCTCTCACTGTCTCATTACAGTAGCCCTCTAACAGCTCTACTCGGCTGCAACCATTGCCCCAGCACCCCACCACCCATCAATTTTCAACATGGCAGCCAGAATGAACCCCCAAAAATATAACATATCATGTCACTTGTCTGCTCAAATCCTTCCAGGGGATTTCAACTTCCTATAATGGTGGACTAATTTGGTATAGACAAATCCTCTCAACGGCAACAACTAAAATGCCTCAAAAAAAAAAAAATTTGTCTTAGTTCAAGGCTGCTGTAACCATAGCGGAGTGGCACAGATTAGATGGCTTAAACAACAAGCATTTATTCCTCATGATTCTGGAAGCTGGGAAGTCCAAGATCAAGGCGCTGGCAGATTCCGTGTCTGCTGAGGACCTTCTTCCTGGTTTGCAGACAACCAGCCAGAGCAATGGGAAAACAGCAGGTGATGCTGACATCCGGTACTACTCTTTCTCTTACTGAGTCCCATGCGGTGACTGGCAGCCTGAGAAGATGAGGAGAGGTTTCTGAAATCTTACCTTCTGGAGAGACAAAAGTTCAGAGCCTACCAAGGAGCAAGGGCTCTGTCAATCACACCAGCTCAGAAGAGAATGCTAAGGAGCGGTGCCCCAGTCATAGAGGTTGAACTGGTTGTTTAGTTCAGGCCTCACAAAGACTAAAACCCACCTTCCAATCTCCAATGGCATCCAGGTGATCTACCCCTCCCTTCCCTGCCACCACAAGCAAATATAAATCCTCTTTGTAGGAAGATAATACTATCTAGATCCTCAAATTAGCCTTTACAATTTTTCCAGAATTTAATCCAAAAAAAGTACGCATACAAAGAGACAAGCCAAAATGACTGACAACCAAGAGGGAAAAAAAGACAATGGGGTAGATCTAAGGAAGATCCACATGACGGAAGTACAGATGTTGGAGTTATCAGACCTGGGGAAGTACAGATGTT